>NC_132838.1:31265239-31568269 GCF_048164855.1 Canis lupus baileyi | reverse complement strand
ATCTTATCTCAGACTGTAACAAATAGTTTGTGAGCCAGCACTGTTTTGTGGATCCTGCCTTAAAGAATACTGATTTAGATTATCTTTCCTGTCTCCTGATGCTTTCTGTTTTGGAAGGTTGTTATTGATTCAAATTCTTTAATAGAATAGGCTTATACAAATTGTCTATTTCTTCTTGCATGAGTTTTGGCAGATTATATCTTTTAGGGAATTGGTTCATTTCTTCTAGGTTATCAAATATTTGGGCATAGAGTTGTGTAGTATTCCTTTTTGTCCTTTTATCATCCAAGGAATCTGTAGTGATGTTCCCTCTTTTTTTTTTTTTTTCCTGATATCAGTAATTTGTATCCTCTCTTGTTTTTCTTAGTTGGCCTGGCTGTGAGTTTATCAATTTCATTTATTTTCAAAGAGCCAGCTTTTGGTTTCCTTGTTTTCTCTGTTGATTTCCTGTTTTCATTTTCATTTTCATTGATTTTCTCTTTAGTTTTTATTATCTATTTTCTTTTGCTTACTTTGGATTTAATTTGCTTTTCCTTTTCTAGTTTTGTAAGGTGGAAGCTTAAATTATCGATTTGAGATCTTTCTTCTTTTCTCATATATGCATTTAGTACTATAAATTTCCCTCCAAGTACTGCTTTTGCTGCATCTACAAATTTTGACAAGTTGTGTTTTTCTTTAAATTTAGTTCAAATATTTTCAGTTTCTCTTGAGATTCTTTCTCTGCCTCATGTATTATTTTTTTTTAAAGATTTTATTTATTTATTCATGAGACACAGAGAGAGAGAGAGGCACAGACACTGGCAGAGGGAGAAGCAGGCTCCAGGCAGGGAGCCTGACCTCGGACTTGATCCCAGGTCTCCAGGATCACACCCTGGGCTGAAGGCGGGGCTAAACCGCCCCATGTATTATTTACAAGTAGACTGTTTACACTTCAAGTATTATAGAATTTTCCAGCTATTTTTCTGTTACTGATTTTATGGTTTAATCCCAGTGTGATCTGATAGCATACATTGTATGATTTCTATTCTTTTAAATTTGTTACACTGTGTTTTGTGACCAAACCTGTTAGATAAACTAAGAATAAGAAAAGAAAAAAATGTTTGTTTTACTTTCACTTATTCTTTCTCTAATCCTCTTCCTTTTTCTGAGTTTCTAACCTAGATCATTTGCCTTCTCTCCGAAGAAGCTCTTTTAATATTTCTTGCAAAGTAGATTTATTGGCAACTAATTTCCTCAGTTTCTGTTTGAGGTCTTGATTTATTTTTCACTTTTGAAGAATAATTTTGCAGGGCACAGAATTCAGTCTGGTATTTTGTTTTGTTTTATTTTGTTTTTTCTCTCTCAACCCTTGAAATATTTCACCCCACTTCACTAGCTTGCATGGTTTCTGAAGAGAAGTTGGGGGTAATTCTTATCTTTGTTCCTCTACAGGTAAGGTGTTTTCTTCCTTGGGCCTCTTTCAAGACTTTTTAAGTTTATTTTTTATTTTATTTACTTATTTATTTTTTAAGTAATGGACATGGAGCCAAATTCAGGTCTTGAACTCATGACCCTGAGATCAAAACCTGAGTTGAGATCAAGAATCAGAGACTTAACTGACTGAGCCAGTCAGGTACCCCAAGATTTTTTTAATCTTTGATTTTCTGCAGTTTGAATATGGTAGGCCCAGGTGAGCATTTTTGTTTCTCTCTTTCTTTTTAGTCATTATTCCTGCTTGGTGTTCTTTGAGCTTCCCACAGCTATGGTTTGAGTTAATTTGTGGAAATTTTGCAGTCATTATTGCTTCAAATATTTCTTCCGTGCCCTTCTTTTTTTCTTCTCTTTCTGATATTCCCATTATGTATCTGTAATACCTTTTGCAGTTGTCTCATAGTTCTTGGATATTCTGCTCTGTATTTTTTTTTCTCTTTGCCTGTTTTAGAAGTTTCTATTAATATACCTTTAATCTCAGAGGTTATTTCCTCAATGCTGTTCAGTCTACTAATAATCCCATGAAAGACATTCTTCATTTCTATTTTGGTGTTCTTGGCCTCTAGCACTTCCTTTTGGTTCTTTCTTAGACTTTCCATCTCTTCATTGACATTACCTACTTGTTCCTGCATGTTGTCTATCTTATCCCTTAGAGCACTTTGCATATTAATCTTAGTTATTTTACATTTCTGGTCTTATAATTCTCTCTTTATATATCTAAATCTGGTCCTGATGCTTGCTCTGTCTCTTCAAACTGTGTTGTTTTTGTTGTTGTTTTCCTTGTAGTATGCTTTGTAATTTTTTTTGAAATGTGGACTTGATGTGCTGGGTAAAAGGAATTGCAGTAAATAGATTTTTAATAGTGTGATGCTTAGGTGGAAGAGAAGGGGAAGTGTCTATTGTCCTGTGATTAGGTCTTGGTATTTTTTTTTAAATATTTATTTATTTGCTTGAGTGAGAATGAGCAGGAGGGAGGAGCAGGGGGAGAGGGACAAGTAAACTCCCCACTGGGCAGGGAGCCTAATGGATGCTCCATCCCAGGACCCTGGAATCATGACCTGAGTTGAAGGCAGATGCTTAACCAACTGAGCCACCTAGGTGCTCCAGTCCTTTTTTTTTTTTTTTTAAGATTTATTTATTTGAGAGAGAGCACACACACACACACACACACACACACACACACACCCCACACACACCTTGGTAGGGAGGGGGAGACGCAGACAGAGAGGGAGAGAGAGAATCCCAAGCAGAATTCTTGCTGAGCGTGGAGCCAATGCGGAGCTCCATCCCAGGACCCTGAGATCACCACCTGAGCTGAAATCAAGAGTCAGTTGCTTAACTGACTGAGCCACCCAGGTGCCCAAAGGTCTCAGTCTTTGAGTGAGCCTGCTCCACTAGGCTGTGAACTTCACAAGTGCTTCTCCATTTTTCCCACTGCTGTAAGTAGAACAAGATGGCTAGAGGGGCTGGAAATGGGTATTTTTCTTCTCTAGTGTAAGGCTGGAGCCAGGTAGGGCTAATTAATCCCCAGGCTAATTAGGCCCTGGTAAAACAGTTCCATCTGAAGGCAGGACTTGTTAAGAGCAGAGTGCTCTAGCTATTTCAAAACGGTTCCCTTCCCTCCTTCCCCTACCAGAAAGCATGAGAGAATTTTCCTCCGATCTCTGCTGTGAGCACCTGGTAAGGCTCCTAGAAGCAAAACTCACGAAGTATGGGGCCCCTCTGGAGTTTGTAATTCTAATGTTTGTCTGCTCAGAGCTTCCAGCAGTCTGTCGATTCCGGTTCTGGTCTCTCTCGCTGCCACTGGTCCTGAGGAGGTTTTTGCTTATGGATTTCTGCTCCCATAGTCGTGATTCTTTGTTTCTCTCACTTTGGGGGCAGTGGTTTGTCCTATGACCTCAGTTCTCTGGTGGATCCAAGAAGTGTTGATTTGCAGTTCAGCTTTTCTTGTTATTGGGATGGATTGATGTTTCCGAGCTCTTTACATGCCCGACCAGATACTACACTCCTTTCCTTTCTATAAATGATACTTTGGTGGTATTTTCTGGTCTAGTGTAGAACCTAGTGAAAGTGTCTACATTCTAGTCACCGTTTCTATTATACTGCCTCCCATTCTTAACCTTTCCTGGCTATGCTTATTTCTCTCCAAAATACATCTTAGTTGTTAACAACCTAGTTCTTTCATTTATGGACTTTCTTCAGCTCCACTCTGTCTTGGAGGGCTAGCATCCGGTCCCACCAGCGTTTGTCAGTTGTGTCAACATTTAAGCAAGGATGTGCTGTTTACCATGTTGTTCTTAATATTCTGCTTCCAAGTCCTGCTTCGTGAATTGAATTGGCTACAGTTACCTAGAGGCTGGTGTCTTCAGGAGTGTGTAGAAAATGGTGGGTAATAAATGATGGCTCAAAGCTAGATTTACAGATCTAGTTTTCTCTCAGCCTATAACCTTACATCTACCCACATCAAAGTTCGCCTGTATTTTGTGGCCTGTTCACATTGCATAATCATTTTCAGCCTTGCTTTTATGTTAGAATCACTGGCTCGATTTCAATTTGATTGGTCTAGGTGATATTCGTAAGTTGAAGTAATTCTATCGTGTAACCAGATTGAAATCCATTGGGCTATAGCAAGGATGTAGGCTTTGAAGGTCATTATGGTCTCTGTTGCAGCCACTTAAGTCTGACGCAGCAGCCATAGGCAACTGTGCAATAATTTGTGTTCCAATAAGGTTATTTCTAGACAACAAAATTTGAATTCATACAATTTCACGTGTCACAAAAGGCTTCTTTTGATATTGTTTTCAACTACTTAAAACTGTGAAAACGATTCTTGTCTCCAGGAGGTACAGTAACAGGTTGCAAGCAGGATTTGGCTTGTGGGCCATAGTTTGGCAACCTCTGGTTAGTAGTTTATCTGATGCTTCGGTTTGGTTCCAGAAGAGAAAATCTTTCTTCCTCAGATCACCAATAGCATTTTATTTTTTTAATTTTTTAAAAATATTTTATTTATTTATGAGAGACACAGACACAGGCAGAGGGAGAAGCAGGCTCCATGCAGGGAGCCTGATGTGGGACTCGATCCTAGGTCTCCAGGATCATGCCCTGGGCCGAAGGCGGCGCTAAACCATTGAGCCACCCAGGCTGCCCACTGATAGCATTTTAAAGGAGTCCTATCATTGACTAATTCTTTTAAATAGGTCTTATCAAGACATTTTTAAACATGGCAATGTATTTCCTTAATGGCCTGAGAAATGGTAGCAGCTGGGATGCTTTGTCTACCAGTAACAAGCCTGGCTTAAATGGTTTAAAAGAGTAGGAATGACATTCTCTCATTAAAATATAGAAAGTTGAAAGGCTAATTCAGCTTTTCTACAATATTATCAAACCTTCTTTCTACTCTACTGTCCTCAATACCGGTTATGACTGATGTCTTGCCTCATAGTTTCATAGTTGCAAGATGGTGGTAGCATCCCCAGGCACCACATGAGGCATGTTAACATCCAGCAAAGAGGCACAGTACTCACTTCTATGTATATATATTTTTAATATGAGGTAACCTTTTCTCGAACAACCCTATCCTGATAGATCTCCCATTAGGTCCCAAAGACCAAATCAGTCCCTGGTGGAGCAATTGAGATCATGATTAACCATCATGAGGGATCTGGTCTAACAGATGGCTTCAGGATCCCAAACCAAATCAGGGTCCTGTTAGCAAAGGAGGAGGAATGGCAGTTGGAAAAGAATCAACATAGTCTCACACAGAGCTAGATTTTTAGGATTCAGAAAAAAAATCTGAAGATGGCTGTCTGCTGAGCTTCTCATTTCTATTTGCTTTATTTACTTTCCTTAAAGACCATCAGGGAATTTTTCAGTCTAATTTTCCTGAAAGAAATTTTACTGATCTTCACTCAAAGAGCTTATATTTTGCATTCGTCCTTAAAGATAATACTATTATTTCTATTAGATTATGTTTAGAAATAAATGTATATTTGGGCTTATTTTGTTATCTTTCTAAAACTGCAGCACATTTCATATGTAGCATAAAAATGCTTTTGTAAAAAAAGGTTCAAAAGTTTTTTGTTCCTTTTTAACCATCAAAGTGTCACCTAGTTTTTGTATTATAAAACAACAACAAAAAATAGTTTTTTTTTTAAGATCTTATTTTTTTATTCATGAGAGACACACAGAGAGAGGCAGAGACAGGCAGAGGGAGAAGCAGGCTCCCCACAGGGAACCTGATGCAGGACTCAATCCCGGGACCCTGGGATCACCACCTGAGCTGAAGGCAGACGCTCAACCACTGCCCCAACAAAAAATAGTTTTACCAAGACAATTATAGTATCAAATAAGAGTTTTAGAATCATCCATGTCACCCTCCTGCTTCCTCCACCATCTCCATGGGAATTCTGATCTGCATCCCAAGTTGTTGGTCCTCATTTGCAAATCACAGAAGGAGATCTGTATCCATTCGGATTTCAGCTGGGCTCCTCCCCCTGAGAGCCTGGATGCCCAGCCAGGGGCCAGGAGCATGGCCTGAAATTCCACATTTGCAATTTTCTTAGAAGAACACCTGGTGCATTGGAAGGTGCTCTAGCCCAGAGCTGAGAGGCTTCTGATCCCAGCTCCTTATGAAGTATTTAACATCAGACAAGTTACTTAACCTCTCTGCGTTCTAGTTTTAACACCTGTAAAGCAGAACTTTGGACTATATGGTTCATGAGGTCCCTGGTGGAGCTAATCTGTTTTTCCTTACCATGGGATCCAAAACTTTGATCTTCACTTTCCAATGTTAAACTAATATCTACTCTGTTACTGCTGGGTGGTGGAGGCCACTCAGTCACTCCTGGTGTCCCCTAAGATAATGTGTTGAGGCAGCGAGTCTGTCCTGCCCCAGCGCCCTGGGACAGCCCAGGATGCTCTAGTGTGAGACTCGCCCACTTTGTCGGGCCTGATCCCCTTCCCCCTCCGGAGACACAGGAGAACACAAGTAAGCAAGGAGGGCTGCACCGGGCGGGAGAGAAGTTGGTGAGCTTTATCGTTTTGTTTTGTTTTAGACTAAAATGTTTGCAAATGTCTGTCTGTACCTTCATTCTTAATGATGAGACACACAGGACCATTGTTCGCCCCGCGACCGACCGCCGCACCGGGGAGGGAAGCCGGAAACCCAGAGAAACGTGTGTAGGGAGAGTCCTCTCGTTTGGTGGCAAAAGCAGTGTCCTTCGCTCGGCAGCATTTCTTTTCCTTCAGAGCTTCCCGTGCGTACAGGGAATTTTTTTTTTTTTTTAAGATTGTATTTATTCATGAGACACACACAGAGAGAGAGAGAGAGAGAGGCAGAGACACAGGCAGAGGGAGAAGCAGGCCCCATGCAGGGAGCTGACGTGGGACTCGATCCCAGGACTCGATCCCGGGCCGAAGGTGGTGCTGAACCACGGAGCCACCCGGGGAGCACCCCCCCCCCACCCCAGGAATTCTTTTTTTTTAAAGATTTACTTATTTATGATAGACACAGAGAGAGAGAGAGGCAGAGACACAGGCAGAGGGAGAAGCAGGCTCCATGCAGGGAGCCCGACGCGGGACTCGATCCCCGGGTCTCCAGGATCGCGCCCTGGGCCAAAGGCAGGCGCCAAACCGCGGAGCCACCCAGGGGTCCCCTCAACCCCCCGTACCAGGAATTCTAATCCTTTAACTCGCATAGCATTTCCCCACGTTTTCCTGGGGGGTGGGGGGGCTGCAGTTTTAGAGAAGCCTCAGGGTCCTCCGGCCCCCCTGGGAAGCGGTTTCCCTAGGGGACCCGAGGGACTGCGGAGCGCGGCGGGGCCTGGGGAGAGCGGGGCTGAGGTCGCGGCCCCTCGTGGGAGGGCAGGGGCAGCGGGGAGGCGGGGGGCTCGGGCTCAGCGCCCGCGGGGAGGCCTGGCAGGGCGTCCGTGCCCCCCGCTGCGGCGGGGCGCCCCGGGAGCTGGGCGCTGGGAAGCTGCGCCCCCGGCCGCGGGGCCCTGCACCGGCGGTGCAGGCAAAGCAGCAGGAAGGCCAGGAAGAGCAGGACGGGGGCTGGAAGAACGATGCACAGGAAGGGCTCCACGTCGTCCTCGGGGGAACTTCTCCTCTGGGTGCCCTGGAACCCGGGAAGAGGCGGCGTTAGGCGGCGGGGAAGGAGGCTTCTGCGGGCCCGAAGCTCCTCGCTTTCTTCATCCCTTGTTTTTATTTTATTTATTTTATTTTTTAAAGATTTATTTGGTCCTGAGAGACACAGAGAGAGAGGCAGAGACAGGCAGAGGGAGAAGCAGGCTCCCTGGGGGACCCCTAGGATCTCCCCTGCGCCGAGGCCAGACGCTCCTCCGCTGAGCCCCCCAGGCGCCCCTCATCTTTTCCTCTTACCCTCGTTCCCCCCTCTCAACATCACTATAGTCCTTTCTTTATGCCAATGGGCTTGGGCCCAGACGAAGCAAAGTAAGTGGATATGATAAAGTATGAATTCGAATGTCAAAAATGCCTATTGACGCTATCCTACAATATTTCGCTGACGGAAAAATAGGACAGTAGCCATGAGGCCCACCGCTCATTCTTGGAATGGGAGATCTTACTCCATGCGCGCACTCAGAATTGGACCAGTCCCGTAGTGTGGCCAGCAGGGATCATATGGAGCTTACATCCTTTAATTCTGGAATGAATTCTGACATTGTTAGGTGTTCCTATCACGGATAAGTAATATTTGAAATCTGAGTTGATCCCTGATGTTTACGATGAATGAGATTTTAAGATTCCTCGGGTTGCCTGGGTGGCTCAGCGGTTGAGCGTCTGCCTTCGGCCCAGGGCGTGACCCTGGAGACCCGGGATCCAGTCCCACGTGGAGCTCCCTGCATGGAGCCTGCTTCTGCCTGTGTCTCTGCCTCTCTCTGTGTGTGTCTCATGAATAAGTAAATAAAATCTTAAAAAACAAACAAACAAACAAAAAACTCCTTCCACTTGTGTCTGCAATATTTGTAGAATCAATATGAAAACTTTTGAGCTCTTTAAAGAAAAAGGATTGTATCCTATTGCAGCCTAAAATTTCTCTAAGTGACCCTGTAACAACTCTTTGCAGCCAATTTCCTGCAACATGCTGTTTATATCTATTCAAGGGGAAAATAGCCTGAATTGAACAATAAAGTTTAATGAATCTTTTAATCATATAAAAGCACCCCCCCAAAAAAAAACCCTACCTAGTCTAGGATATTATTAAATTAGATATATTAAAGATTTCTGCTATATCTGTAGTTTGCGAGTATAAGTCATTTATGAACTCTATATGAACACAGATTTTTTTGGTTGTTTTCTTAAAGTACAATCTTTAAAGTATAAGCATATCTGGTGCTTTGTTAGATAGTCATCATCTGCAAGGTTTTCCATCTCAGTCAAACTTTAAACATTAAATATTCTTGAAAGTTCACTAGTTTAAAAAAATCGCAGATAAATTCTTAAGCAACCTAGAAGGTATTGATTTTACAATATTGGCTGACAAGGTAATGATGGTTCTTGATGGAGTAAATAATATAATAGCCATGAAATGATGCTTCAACAGCAAGGTAAAAAAGCAGTACAAAAAAATACTGTTCCAAATTGCAGAGACATTGCTTTAAATAAAGCTGCTAAGAAGTAATGAGGTATTAAAAAAGCTTCTCTGTTAAGTAAAGCATACAGCAACAAATATAAATCTTTGTATCCACTGTTACAGAAGAAAAAACTAAAGCCTTGTATTGTGTTTCAAACAAACAGGCAAAATACTAAGCTCTTTATGTACTTATTTAAAAGAAAAATAATAATAAAACAGAGCTGGGAGTCTTTCCCTGATTTTGGGGCCAAGGACAACTGTTTTGCTGGCTGTGACCTCTTAAGACTGGCTTATTCAGTGTTTGTATCCTCTTTTTTACTTCCCAAAGAATTTACAATTATGTGTGTTATTTTGATTAAAAATTAGTTTATTTAATATTTATATTGCCAGATATTTTGTCCTGGGTAAGATAGGAGTTAAGGTATTTTAGCTTAAAGTGCATAAAAAGAAAAAATGGGTTGTTTTTGAAACAGAGTATTGTTTTGGGGTTTGACAACTCTGGCTTTTGAATTCTAGTAGGACTTTCTAATACCTGAATGACTATGGACCATTTCTTTGTTCCCTATGGGCTGGGGTTTCCTTCCCTATGAAACGGAAATAATATCTCTTTTTAAGGGTTGTAATGAGGATTTATTTTATTTTATTTTATTTTATTTTATTTTATTTTATTTATTTTTTATTGGTGTTCAATTTACTAACATACAGATATTTTATTTTTTTAAAGATTTTATTTATTTATTCATGAGAGACATAGAGAGAGAGGGGCAGAGACACAGGCAGAGGGAGAAGCAGGCTTCACGCAGGAAGCCTGATATGGGACTCGATCCTGGGTCTCCAGGATCACGACCTGGACTGAGGGCGGCTCTAAACCACTGAGCCACCCAGGCTGC
The DNA here is from genome assembly GCF_048164855.1 of Canis lupus baileyi. Lineage (NCBI taxonomy): Eukaryota > Metazoa > Chordata > Mammalia > Carnivora > Canidae > Canis > Canis lupus. Next base: position 31,558,318 of record NC_132838.1, on the reverse strand, counting down.
CCCTGTAATGAGGATTTAATGAATCAGTATGTGTAAAGCAGTTGGTGAATAATGGATATTTATGTATTTCTACATCAGGTAGTCACATGGTCAAATATACTAGAAAATAATATACTAAAGATAACCAGAAGAAGTCTATAAATTTATTGCTAAGGCTAGAAAATACAGTGAACATTAAAAAAAAACTAGAATTACTATGTTTATGTTTTATATTTTTCAGAAAAAGTATTTTAGTAACAATATATCTTATGTGTGTGATCATTGTTGTGTTTCTAAATTATGGGTTCTGTTTTCTTACACATAATCTGTCAAAACTATTAAAATCTTGTGATATAATAGGACTTTGATTACAAAAGCTATAAGAATAGATGAACTCATAAATAAAGTCACTAGCATTAGTAAAAAATCAAGTTAGAATCAAAAGCAATTTAACTATGTTTAGTTTTTTTTCTCTAGATGAACCATTAAAAATATTAAAGCTATTATCTCTTTTAGTGCCTAAAACACTCTTCAACCTTGATAAACATGGATCATTATGCATGACTTAGTTTTTTTCATTCTCCATCAATTATATGGATGATAATAGTTTCTAAACAGTTGTGGGCATCCAATTTTAAATACCTTGTAAGTTCAACATGCATAGACTATAAAGATAGTTAATGTTCTATTTAAAAGGTTTTGTGTAATAAGACCTTGTTGTTAACAGCTATACCACTTAACAATATTATCAGTATCAGTTGCATTTTTTTTTTTTGCAATTAGTTGCAAAATTTTCCAAAGAGAAAAGCTACAGTCTCTTCTATCATCCATACTTCCATTGGTTGAGTCAAATTTATCCAATTATCAAAGACTTATCTAAGATGCATTTTAGGCAATTTCTTGAGATAACTCCTCTTGTGTTCTAGATAAGAGAAGCACAGAGAGCTACAGGACAAATTTATGATGGTCTCTTTAATTTTCTCTTTTACTAATTCTTGGCATATTGGTTCAAATTGTTTTTTTTTTTTAATACAGAAAGGATGTCTCCTTTTCTAGTCAAATGTTCTTATTTGTTCATTTTCCTTAAAGTTGTTTCTTAGCTTTTAATATTCCTCTGATGCTTATATTGACTCAAAGGCTTTGTTCAGGGAATATTTTTAAAAATATTCAGTTAAAAGTGTAACTGTTGAAGGATATACAATCATAATTATATAAATTCACTTAAAAATGTTAAATATAGACAGCATATATAAATATATAAAAAATGTATAAAATGTCTCTCTGTAAAAGGTAGTTTAGGAGAACTTAAATGCCAACCTCGTCAGTTGATTTCCCAGACAACAGGAAAATAGATTTGTTTCCCTCTTTTTCTGGGACAGCAGTATCCCTCATTTCCCTCCTGATCATAAAATTAATTGAGTTCTTAGGTTTCTACAAATATTTTTCCTTTCGGCTGCCTCAGATGGACGCTGCTGTGGTGATTTCCCAGCAGCAAAGCAGCTGCTGCATTTCTTACAGACAAAAACCTACTTAACCCTCTGCTGGCCTGCCCAAGGTAAGATCCTTGGCTTCTCTTAATTCTTAGAAACAGTGTCATTATACAGCCAGACAGCCAAAGGGAGCCTCTTATGTTTGTGTATGTGGGCATTGCTTTACTGGGCAAAGAACAAAGTCATAAAACCAAGGCATGAAGAATTAGTTGATTCCTACCTTCAGGTGTTCTTTGATCAATTTGATCTATCTATCTATCTATCTATCTATCTATCTATCTATCTATCATCTATCTATCTATATCAGGTGTTCCTGGAACATATTTGTGGCAAGTTTCACTTGAATCTATCATTGTCAAAAAGAATACAACTTTCCAGTTACTTCCTTAGACCAAGCCAGTCAGTGAATTAATATTTCTGTCTTAGCCATAAAGTAAAATGTTTCCACTAAGTTTTAAAGATCCTAAAAATATAGGCATTGTTGGTTTTAAAACTGACTCTTAAACATAACTTTAGCAAAGAAAAGGTTTAAGTCATAGATACAGACCTGTAGCTGGGTTTCCAGAAGAGGTAGGTTTGGTTCGCTGGTTAACCACTCATATGTCCCCCTGCCAGCGTGTCCAAACTTCCTCCAGCTGCTGGCCATCAGTCCCCGCATGTTTTCATCCGACTGGTGCACTGACCACCCTTCTATCTCGCTGCCCAGATTTCAACAGCCCTTGGCCTGGATCCAGCTTGGATGTGCTCGGCTGATGGCTGTTGGTAAACTCGTTCTCTGATGAGGGGCAACTGGGAAAAGAAACCAACCAGAGAGACCTCTCAGGGCTGACTGTTTAAATTCAGTGCCTCTGCATTTGTTTTTGTGGCCTTTATCGCTGTCAGGATTGGCATCAGATATCAGACATGGAATAGACTTTAGACAGAGGAGTTCTTTGCATTAGCATTTTGACAGTGCAGTGGATGGTCTCGGTGAATAAAAGCTGTTTATATTTAGGTATAAGACCCTCTCCCTTCCCTTACCACATCCCTCTCCAGAGATACAGCTCAGCAAGAAAAACTACCCAAGCTGAATTTTCTTTTATTATTTCTGGGTTCTATGATACAGAGAGAAAGGGTATTTGGTGGAGAAGCAAGACTCCTTTATAACATTTTAGTGAATTATTTAGATGAAGGATGCTAATGATAAAGTTGTATGGGAGCCAGACAGACAGTAGCTCAGATTGTTTGGAAGAAATATTTGCTGGTTTCAATTAAAAACAATCAAAGTACTGATAATTAAATCGTCTTCCTTTTGATTATCTTGGGAACTTTATAAGATTATTTATACTAAGCTTAAAATAAGAAACTTTCAATTTGAATATTCACTGAGGTAACCTTGGGATGTTTAATTCTACAAATTTATGGAGGCTTGAACATTTAAGACAGGGTGGTTGGATTCTCTCTCTTGCTTTTTTTTTCTTTTTAAAGATTTTATTTATTTATTTATTTATTTATTTATTTATTTATTTATTTATTTATAACAGAGAGAGAGAGAGAGAGAGGCAGAGACACAGGCAGAGGGAGAAGCAGGCTCTGTGCAGGGAGATGGACGTGGGACTTGATCCTGGGTCTCCAGGACCACGTCTTGGGCCAAAGGTGGTGCTAAACCGCTGAGCCACCCAGGCTGCCCAGATTTTCTTTCTTTTAGTGGGGTAGACTTCAGTTTCAAATATTTATTCAAAATATTATAATTCAGTATTGCAATTATCCACATCCTGATCTAAGCATCATTTCCATCCAAGCAGCTGTCATGATGCAGAGAGTATTTCTTAACTAGGATTTTTTTTTTTTCCTAATTAAGATTCTCCACAGTTGGCCCATGGTGGCCCATGGACAGGTTTTGGGGATGGGGTAGTGAACTGACACTTTTAGATAGATCCAATTTCTGAGAAGGAGCCATCATTTTCATTACCCTTTCAAGGACAGCAGCCCTCCTTGCTATGGTTTGGCTCTTTGCCAACCTTCTCATTTGTGGTAGAAGTTTTCCCTAAGTTTCGCAGTGCCTTAGTCAGTATCCTAGTGTGGAACTCCTTTGTCATTTCATCCTTTTAATTCCTAATGTAGAGTAAGTTGATTTTGTGCTTTCAGTTAAAATATTTTCTGATTTCACTGATCTGTTTCTATTTTGATTCACTACTGTATCCCCACACTGGCAACCTGTGCACTATTTAGCTTTTTTTGTATGTCCCTAGCTTTGTTAATACTGTGTTCTAAACTCCTCCTCTACCCTATGAACTTCAATACCTTTATTTCTTAAGAAGCAAACTGGAAATCTGGATCCAGAGCATTAAATATGCACCCATAATGTTGACCCTCCTCCAGCATTGAATGAATCGGATACAAATTCCTGCTCTTACAGATATATTTTTGTGGACTGAGAGAAACAAGTTACACAAATACTTGTCAGAAGGTGATACATGCTATGGAGAAAAAGAAGAGAAGGAGCAGAGTAAATGCTGAAGGGGGGGCTCTTTTAAAGGCGGAAAGTCAATTAGGATCTCAGAGAAAGTGATACTTGCACAAAAAGCTGAAGGATGCAATGGATTCAGTCATGAAGTTATCAGATGGAAAAGTATTGCAGGGCAAGGGAATAGCCAGTGCAAAGGCTCTGAGGCAGTCACGTGCCTGGTAAGTTCTCAGAACGGCTAGAAGGTCAGGGTGGCTGGAGCAGTAAGCTAAGGAAAAAGGAGGATGTAATGAGAGAAAGGATATGTGGGAGGTGATAGGACAGCACAGAGTAGAGAGTTTATAGAGCATTGTAAGAATTGTGACTTTTACTCTAAAATGTAGGAGCCATGCAGAGTTTTGAGCAGAGGAGTAAGAAGATCTGACTTTCATTTTAAAAGGATCACTCAGGCTCATTTGTGTTTGAAATAAGTATAGGGATTAGGACAAAAAGCAGGGAGACTAGCTAAGGCCTCTTTTAATAATTTAGGGAAGAAACAATAGACCAGAGTAGTAGCAGGGGAAGTGGTGACATTCTAGATATATTTTAGGAATAGAGCCAACAAGATTTCCAGAAGAACTGAAAGTGGTACGAAATAGAAAAAGAAAAAAATCAAGGAGGATTCTGTTTTAGGCTTGAGCCACAGGAAGGATGACCATTCTCCTTTACAGAGAGGGAGAAAGACCAGATGGAGCAGATTGTGTTGTGTTTTGTTTTTACACAAGAGGAATAAAGATTCAGAGTTGGGTTTGGACCTGGTAAGTTTGCAAAGTGTGTGAGTTTGGATATTAGAATTTGGAGTTCAGGAGTAAGGACTGGACCACAGTCAACAGTTAGAACTCATTGGCAAGGAGATGGTATTTAAAACTGCAAGACTTAATGAGATCACCAAGAGAATGAGAGTCAATAGGATGGGGAGACAGGGAGTGGCCAGTGAGGTAGAAGAGAACCCAAGAATGTTCAGCGTCCTGGAATCCAAGAGAAGAAATGTTTCTAGAACATTTCTACCTATCTCAAAAGGTAGGTGCTATGTGATCAAGTAAGATAATGGAGGAGTTTTACTATTGGATCTAACAAAATGAGTTTGGGGGAGGGATGTCATTGGTTATTTGGAAAAGAGTAGTTTTGGTAGAGTGGTTGGGGCAAGGCTTGATTGGAATGGCTATAAGAGAAAGGAAGGAGCAGAACTGGAGATAGTGCACAATCTTGAGTTATTTTTTGCTTGAAAGGGGAGCAAAGGAATGATGTAGTAGCTGGATAGAAAAGCAGAGGTAAAAGAGTTATATATGCAAATAGACAAGTTAATAGACTATAGAGAACAGAAATCATCAATATATGTCGACTCTCAACAATTCTAATTCTAGGAATTCATCCTAAAGGAATAATCTGATAAATACTCAAAGATATTATGCTGTTGAAAGGTGTTTTAGCACACCTTGAACATCTATAATAACAAACAGGCAATTTTTAAAAATTCCACAAGATACTTGGCTAATAAGATCTCTACATACAAAGACAGATTATCACCTGAAAGCAAATACCAGAAAAATGTAAAGATGCTTATCACATATTAAGACAGATTTATCAGACAACTGCATGCTTATTATACATTTTCAGGTCTCTGCCTGTAGAAAAAAGTCAAGAAAAGTTATTTTCCGTAAGTAGTGGAATTATGAGTTTTTTTTTTTTTAATGGGACTATGGTTCTTTCTGCTGATCAACATTTGTAAATTTTCTATGACTATAGTTCTTATATTTTCAAGAGTGACAGACTTCTTGGTTTTCTGGTTCTGCTGGTTTGTGGAGCAGCTGGACTCAGGGCAGTCTGCTCTAGTCATGTGACATAGTTCATCTTCTGGTCAATAAAGGAGAAAAGGTCCTTGAGAATTCATGATTAGGGAAGATTGAACTGAATTAAAGATGCCGATAGAACAGTAGTAGTTTTTTTTTTCCCACATTTAATTCTAAACTAGGAAATACATTTGAATTTTAGCAAACTTGTCAGTGCACTTCTCAAGATGATATTATAGGAATTAAATAAGCTTATATTTGATTAGGAGGACTGAAAACGAAACAGTAGATGGCAGGCGGCACTGTGATGAATCACTCTGCCTGAACCAGAGTTCCATGGAGACGAAGAGTTCACCTAAGGGTCAGCAGATCTGGCCTTTGGTTTTGTTCAGCTTTGTCCCTGATAATCTGGAAGGGAAGAAACGCAAGCCACGTGACTAAATCCACCAGCAATATGGGTTGAAAGAAGATATGCCAGCAATGATTTTTTAAAAAAACCAAACAAGTATGACAATAAAAAAGGAAAAATTATTGAAATTTACTTTGGAAAAATGAACACTTACAGAAATAGAAGATTTCCATTTTGAACAGAAGATTAAAAAAACATTTTATGAAGTTGTAATGAACATAAAATAGAATCTTAGCATTCTTATATGCAAATTGTAGTTACTCTTAGTGCAAAGGTCTTATGTGTTGTTTGATGAATTTTGACAGTTTTATTTAGCCCTGTAATCACCACGTAAAACAAGATGTAAAACATTTCCATCACACCAGGAATTTCTTTTCTCCTTCAGTCAACTACTTTAAAATTCCTGTCTACAACAGAAGAATATTTTTAAAAATCTCAATTCTTCCCCCAAATCAGAAGCAGGATATGAAATGTATAAGCTTACTGTTCTCTGGTTATGAACGTGGGTATTTTTAAAAATTTGGCCTTTAGTTTTTCTATACTTGGAATCAAGGAAAGTCTAGGTATATTTAAAATAGAATAATGATCATAAATGTTTGGAAATCACATTGATATTCTTGAATTTAAAACTGGAACTAGGCAGGTAGATACATGTAATTTGTTCATGTATCTTTTCTTCATATATATGTGATAGGGAGTGGATTAGATGGGGTAGAGGAACCTCATCATTTAGTACCTAAATTGTCATATATTATTATATTATCTGGTTTTTTTTTTTTTTTTTTTTTTTTTTTACAACTCTGAATGAGAAAAATCATTCCACTACGGGGGCACAGTTGGTTAAGCATCTGCCTTCAGCTCAGGTCATGATCTCTGGGTCCTGGGATAGAGCCTCACATTGGGCTCCATGCTCAGCAGGGAGTCTGATTCTCCCTTTCCCTCTACCCCTTCCCCTGCTTGTGCTATCTCTCAAATAAATAAAATCTTTAAAAAAAAATAATAATAAAAATAAAATCACTTTTCTGAAAGTGCAGTCCAGGCCTGACATGCAGTGGGCAATCAAATGCTTTAGGAAGAAAGATGTACTGGAGTCTCCTTTTACACGTAATCTGTATCACTCTGTTGAACACTGTCAGAAAGGTGACCTCACCAGAGGATGACTGGATTGCATGTACTTAGGCAAGGGGACCCTTTGGGTTGACCTGGGAACTACTGGAACTTCATCTAGGTACTGGACTCGTTCCCTGCTCTGTGGAGGTCTCTGCTCAGACTCAACAGTGCTGGTTCTTGGGAGCGGTGGGCCTATGTGTGGTGCTACACCATTCACTTGAGCTCATCAGAATCCCCCAAAAGATGCCCCCAATGACACACATTTAAGCAAAGTCACTTAAAATATCCAAAATGCTATGGGGGAAAATTTTAGTCTGAACCCCAAATTCAGCAAGTAGTTTGGACTGGAACAAATGTAAATGGCATATGTTAGGAATACTACAGCTCATGAGTACACAGTAAGTAACTACTGTTGGACATACAGAAGAACATTTGAAACATCCACTAACTCTGATTTAAATTCCTGTTTTGAAGTCCTCATTTATATCAAGGTCTTCTCCCTCTAAATAGGAATACTATCAGATGAAAATGCTTGGTAGATTTGATTTCATGATTTGAAATTAGAAAAATGAATTCCAAATACATTTGGACTGTTTTCATGTGCAGCCTGATAATTGAGACAAAATCTCTTCCTTTAGCCAGCATTTCAGTATTTTTGAAATGGGATATAGTTAAAGTCACCGTGTATAGGTTCCCAATATTCTTTCCCTCTAGGCACCAGTCAATACTTCTGTGAGCTTTCCCAGATGAGAAACAACAACAAAACCTACTCCTCCTACACACACTTAGGTAACAGAACAAAATCTTTGGTGGGTTTGTGATTACAGATAGAATTATGGAGATTATTTTTAGGGGCAACCAGTTGGTGGAACCATTTGGATTATATAAGAATTTTATTTATATCTTTATTCACTTTTTGTGGTTAATTAACCCATAGCAGTTTTTTGTTTACTGTCTCATTTCAGGAACTTACGTATGTGCAGAAAATGGTCCTTTTAGAAACATTTCCATACACATGTGTCTAAAATGGTGTCCTGTTTATTTCAAATAGTATTTTATAGACAGACTCAAGTAATTGAAGGATGTATTTTTTCCCTTCAAATTTTTATTTAAATTCCAGTTAACACACAGTGTGATGCTGGTTTCAGAATAGAATTCAGTGATTCATCACTTATATACAACACCTGGTGCTCCTCATAACAAGTGTCCTTCTCAATACTCATCATCCATTTAGTTCATCCCCCACCCACCTCACTCCATCAACCCTCAGTGTGTTCTCTAAGAGTCTTTTATAGTTTTCCTTTTTTCCCCTCCCATATGTTCGTCTGTCTTGTTTCTTAAATTTCATATATGAGCTAAGTCACATGGTATTTGTCTTTCTCTGACTAAATTATTTCACTTAGCATAATATCCTCTAGCTCCATCCACTTCATTATGAATGGCAATATTTCTTTCTATTTGATGGCTGAGTAATATTCCATTAATATCTTCCACTCCCTCTGCCCCTCCTCCTGCTTGTGTTCTCTTTCTCTCAAACACATGCACACACACACATATCATATCTTCTTTATCCATTCATCAGTTGTTGGACACTTGGGCTCTTTCCATAGTTTGGCTATTGTTGATAGTGCTGCTATAAAAGTGTGGGTGAATATACCCCTTTGAATCTGTATTTTTGTATTCTTTTGGTAAATACCTAGTAGTGCAATTTCTGGGTTGTAGGGTAGTTCTATTTTTAACTTTTTGAGGAACCTCCATACTGTTTTCTAGAGTAGCTGCACCAGTTTGAATTCTTGCCAACCGTGCAAGAGTTCCCTTTTCTTTTTTTAAAATCTTTTTTTTTTAACTTTTATTTATTTATGATAGTCACAGAGAGAGAGAGAGAGAGAGAGGCAGAGACATAGGCAGAGGGAGAAGCAGGCTCCATGCACCGGGAGCCCGATGTGGGATTCGATCCCGGGTCTCCAGGATCGCGCCCTGGGCCAAAGGCAGGCGCCAAACCGCTGCGCCACCCAGGGATCCCAAGAGTTCCCTTTTCTCCACACCCTCACAACACTTCTTGTTCCTTGTGTTAATTTTAGCTATTCTGATAGGTACAAGGTGGTGTCTCATCATGGTTTTGATTTGTACAGGATGTATTTTCTTTTAACACCAAGTTGGTCACAAGTGAAGCTAACCAGAAATGAGAAGCTTCTGCTTATGTAGGCCACAAACACTAAGTACACACTAGTTTAAGTTCCAAAGAACATAGTACAATTGTATGTGTAATCAGATGGCTTAAGAGATTAGGAAAAAATAAGAGAAAATGCCAGACCTAAAGGCATTTACTCCTCCTTTTCTCTCTTGTTGTATTCTAGAACAATTAGTTTTAATCTGTCCTTTATAACCAAAATATAAGCACAAATAATGCATTGTGAGGCTTCTCAAAATAAAACATGGGGAACTAGCCAAAGTAGTGGTGTTTCATTAAAGTTTCTTTACTGTCAGAAATGGACGTAAATGACACCTCATCTGTCTCTTCATAGTCAACCCGGTATTTCCCTAGGAAGTTCATAAGGCAACAACTTCCCAGGAGAGCTTGTCCATGGCCCACATTACATTTCTCTTACTGATCCTGCTCTTTTGAGGTTTTAACCAAGAGAGAAAAATGAAAGTTTAAAGAAATAACAAAAGACACAAATGATTCAAAATCTGGGTAATCAGCTTTTGAATAACCATTGAATTTTCTTGCCGGACTTCTATGAGAAATAGTAGGATTTGAAATGACATCAATGCCCATATATAGAATGGCTGAATAAACTGTGGTGTATCCACACAAAGGCATACAATGCAGCTGTGTAAAAGAATAAGCATCTCTATAGATGGAGGAATGGGAATGTGCTATTAGAGATGGGAAGGAATAATACCTCTAGGTATACTTCTTTGCATAATTCTGACTCTTAGCAGCTTGGTAAGGTTTCACATATCCAAAAACTTTTATTTTTCTATAAATTGGTCAGTTTTGTTTTCGTAGTTATTGGCATCAGTGATAATATTTCTCTTTAAATCGCATCTGTAAATATGGTTATGTCCTTTTTATCATTCCCAATTTCACTTTGTGCTTCCTGTTTTTTCATCTTTGAACACGACTGTAGATTTGTCAATTCTGTTAATCTTTTCTAAAGTCTGTATTGGGCTCCCTGATTCTGTCTTTGTTTTCTATTTTATTAATTTTCACTCTATTTCTTTCTTGTTTACTTTGAATTTATTTTGCTGTTCTGATGACTCTAATTCCTTGAGATGAGTGCTTAACTCTGGATATTTTTACTCTTATTTTCTTTATGAGTAGTTAGGACTGTAAGTTACCCTGGGACTACTGCTTTAGCTGCATCCTCCAAATTTTGTTTTATAAAAATTTTATTATTTAGTTCTCAGTATTTTTAAATTTAGTTATTTTTATTTGACCCAAGACTTATGTAGACCCACATTTAATTTCTACTTGTCAGAGGATTTTCTATTTACACTTGTGTTTGATTTATAAATAAGTTTCATTGTTTTTAGAGAATACATTGATGTGATAGCAGTTCTTTAAAATGTTACAGCTTAATAAGAATATGTGGTTAGTTTTTCTTTAAGTGTTCCATGTGTGGCTGAAAACCCTGGCTGCTCTAATTGTTGGTTGTAGGGTTCTGAATATATTAATGAGATCTTAATCTTTTTTTTTTTTTTTCAAAGAATGCAGGGAGCTTAGATCACCTTAGCTGTACTTCCCAGCTTGAATGACCTGATATTTTACTTGACTTTTTCTTTTAAATTAAGACTTCATTTGTTTTCTAGTAGTTTTAGGTTTATAGAAAAAACTGAGCAAAAAGTACAAAATTCCCGTCTATCCCACCCCCAATTTCCCCTATAGTTTTAGCATTGTGCATTAATGTGGTACATTTGTTATAATTAATGAACCAATATTAATACGTTATTATTAACTAAAGTTCTTAGTTTAGTTTTTGCTATATTGTACATTCTTTGGGTTTTGACAAATGTAGAATGACATGTATTCACCTTTACAGTATCATATAGAATAACAGTTTCACTACCCTAAAAATTCCCCGTGCTCTCCCTATGCATCCCTTCCTCCACCCCCACTCCCTGGCAACCACTTATCTTTTTCCTGTCTCCATAGTTTTGCCTTTTCTAGAATGCCATATAGTTGGAATAATAAAGTGTATAGTCTTTCCAGCTTGGCTTCTTTCACATAATGTGCATTTAAGATTTCTCCTTGTCTTTTTGTAGCTTGTTACTTGTATATTTACAAATTATTTGGCTTACTATCCTCGTGTCTCAGACTTTCCTTCAGCAATCATTATCCGCCTTCCTTCAATGAAGGAATAAAATCATTCTGTAAAAAATATGTATCTTTATTTCACTCACATTATTGGATGATAGATTTTCTGAGCAAATATTTCTAGATTGACAGATTTGTTTATCAGCATTTTGCAGATATTATCCTGCTGGTTTCAATAGCTGTTGAGAAGCTAATTATCACTGCTATGTCCTTGTAGCTGGTTTGTCTCTTCTGTCTGGCTGCCTTTAAAGTTTTCTCTTTGCTTTTGGCCTTTAATATCATTATGCAATTAAAGGTAAAGATACTTTATTTAAATTTTACTATAAGCTGTACTTTATACATCTATGGTTCATGTCTTCCATTTGCTTTTGGAAAATTTAGAATTACTATCTGATTGCTTTTTTTTGGTTCCTTTTGAGACTGTTATTAAATGTATTTTAGGCCTTTTCATTCTATTCTCCATATCTTCTAATTTCTCTTCCCAGGTGCCATCTCTTTCATTTTGCATTTATTGACTGGTTGGTAAGTTCTCTTCTCCCTGGAGTCTAATTATCTGTGAAACACATCCGTCCTTAAGTTTTAAATTTGAACAACGATACTTTTCATTTCTAAATGCTCTAAGGTTTTTCCCCTTAAAAGTGATTGGCAATTTTTGATGATCTCTTATTCCTTGATTTTATTTTTGGAATCTGTTATTTCTTTATCTGATCATTTAAATATCTGAATCCTTTAGAGTCAAAGTCTGTTTATCTTTGCTAAATCTCTCTTAAAATGAGAGTGAATTTTCCCTCTGAATTTGGTAATCTTTACAGTTGTGAGTTCTTATTTTGTGGCACCCGATCTATGAGGATCCTGAGATACTAAGTTGGAGGTGCTTTCCCCAGAGATGATTTGCATTCAGTACTGATGGGCCCAACACCAACATGGGATCACTTCAGCTCCATCTGGGAATTCCAGATTAAATGTGGGAGTTGCAGATTCAGTTTGTTTGCCTTGTTGGAACCCTCAGGCTCAGCCTTCCAATTTCATGGTGACCTATGCTCCAGTTTCACAAGCACATCACCTTGCCCGTCAGATTCTTGAGTGGCCTGCTGTGAATTGGTATAGCATGGAGCATTTTTTAATCTTATTTGGTCATGGAACATTTTTTTTTGGGGGGGGGTACTCCTTTTCAGATCTAGTTTTCCAGTGAACGTTGCTTAATTTCTAATCCAACCACTTCAGGAAACTGATGCTGTGTGACAGGCCAGTATTTCACAATGAGTCTGTGTTAGGGTGAGGGAAAAATCCTTTGCATTATAGAATCAATATGGTTTCTAACCCTGGAAAGTCCATTAGTAGAACATCCATTTCTTTCTTGGTGAAAGTATTCTTATATGTGACATGTCTCACCTTGGACATGTTCCTAAGAGTTAACTATCTTGTGGAAGATATTTGTTAAAATATATAAGTAAAATCTTAGATTTGTAGGGGGAGCAGTGAGATTAATGTTCTCAACAATAAAAGGTATAGATATGTTCTTGGTTAGAGGTAGGTGCTGAGTAGTTTCCTAAGAGTTAGGCTAGGTGATTTAAAAAGATACCTGTATACTCTAGGGTATTGCTGTTGAAATATGGAGGGGCAAAGCATTAATAAGTTCATGGCTCAATTTATCCAGATGAAAGCCTCTGAATTGAAATGTGCATTATTTAAGAGTCCCATTTTTTGACACAAAATTGGGATACTGGTGATTTAATTTGAGGACATTGAGTTTGAAATGCCAAGTATAATCTGCATTCCCACTTTAAGGCTCATTCCTTAAGCAGTATTTATAACTCAAAATTTTGCTGAATCATATTTCAGTTTCTTGCCCTTATATATTGTACTCATACTCTACACATATTTTTAAGACTCCTGCTGGTAGTTCTTCCTGCAAATAGATATTTGTTGATTGTTGTAACATAATAAGCAGTTTATATTGAATTGAAATTTAGAACCTTTATCCCTTAGTCACTGATTATAGAATACTATTGTTTGGAGGATTCTTAGGTAGGATTCTAAGTTCAGGGCTTTAAATACTAAGTTAACCATGCAGCAAGTGATATAGATTCTTTACTACTTGGCAGTATTTTTGTCATTTATTAAGCAAGCATTTCTATTGAGTATTTTTTATTAGTAGTAGTAGTATTTTATTATTTATTATTTTTGAGTCATATTAATTTTATTTCTAGTTAACATAGTGTCATATTAATTTCAAGCGTACAATATAGTGATTGAACAATTCCATACATCACCCAATGCTCACCATGACAAGTGCACTCCTGAATTGTCATCACCTATTTTTTATTTTATTTTATTTTATTTTATTATTTTATTTTATTTTATTTTATTTATCATCACCTATTTCACCCATCTCCCCCCACCTCCACTGTATAAACTATCAGTTACCTATAGTTAGGAGTCTGTTTCTTGTTGTCTCTCTCTCTCTCTTTTCCCCTTTGCTCATTTGTTTTGTTTCTTAAATTCCACATGAGTGAAATCATATGGTATTTATCTCTCTCTGTCTTATTTCTCTAGATCCAACCATGTTGTTGTAAATGGCATGGTTTCATTCTTTTTTAGTGCTGAATACAATTTCAATTGGATCTTTGTTAAGTTCTAGGCATTATGTTTACATAAAACAATCTCTTCCCAGAGAAACTTGTGGTTGTGTGTAGGACAAGCAAATGAATAGTTAGAGGTCAATGTGAAGCATTCGGGCAGATATATGCTCAAAGAGAACCCAGAACCATAAAAGAGGGAATCTAAGCCAAATGAGGACATGAGGAGTGTTCTTCTAAAATAAGCTCTTTTCTCATTCATTTCTAAACATTCACCACTTTCTTTAAATCCTTTGCCAATTGCTCTTCTTTTCTCTCGGGCTTAGTTTTTCTCACAGAAATGACCATTAAGCAAGAATTCTGTCCTTTACTCGCTTAAGTCAAATTTCCTCATCTTTTCTCATCCACCATGGTGGGAACTGTGCTAAGGAAGAGCTGTCCTTTTTTGTTCAAAGCAAGTTGTGCTGCCCTAGGTCCTCCTCCAACCTATGATCCCACCCAGTCTCCCTACTGGGATCCTGTTCTCCTTTTCCAACACATTTCTCCTCTCTCTCTGTCCCTCTCTCTCTCTCTCTTTTTCTCTCTCCCCCGCCCCCCGCCACACTCACTCCTTCATCCTGTCCCCTTCTCTCATACCATGGAAGGCCCACAAGTACCCCCCCCATCCCTAGCAGATACTCACTATGTAGCCTCTCTCTTTCAAATCATTTCCCCTCAGTCCATAAGCATTAAATTATCTCCCATCCTGAAACAAACAAAACAGGAACTTTAACTTATATCTTAGGTCATTGTTCCTTCTGTGTGTCCCTTGTTGTTTTATTTCCTTCCACAATTTAAAAATAGTCCTCACTCCTGCCTTCTCTTCTCCCAATTGTTCTTTGTACAATTTGGCTTGTGCCCTCACCCTTGTCCTGCACTTAGTCTGATGAAAGTCATTACAACTTTCAAATCAATGATGGACCATTTCCAGTGTTTATCCTCCTTGGTGTTTATACTGAATGTTCTCTTCTTGAAGGGCTCTCTTACTTGACTTTGGGAATACCCTGACTCTGCTGCCCTCCAGTGTAGCTGGTGGTGGTTTCTCATACTTTTCTGTGAGCAATGCTTCCATGGGCTGCTGTTTTTGCTCAGTTCATATCAACCAATGGTAAACTTTCAAAAAAATCAACTTTAAATATAAAGATCCAAATAGGTTAAATGGAAAAGAAAAGAGTGTACCATGGAATAATTAGCTTAATAATTAATACCAGTAATATAAATTGTAATATGAATTACAAACACTCAGCAATTGTCTGCCTTTGACTCAGGGTATGATCCCAGGGTCTGGGATAGAGTCCTGCATCGAGCTCCTTGCAGGGAACCTGCTTCTCCTTCTGCCTATGTCTCTGCCTCTCTCTGTCTTTCATGAATAAATAAAATCTTTTAAAAAATTAATATAAATTAATATCAGCCCAAGGGATATTAACAGATTTAAAGACATTTCATCATAAAGGGGTCAATTTGTTAAGATGATATAACAATCCTAAATATATATACCTAACAACAGCACTTCAATATTATGAGGCAAAAGCAGAAGAAATTAAAAGAAGGAACAGACAAATTCACAATTACAGTTGGAGATTTTAACATTTCCTCAGAGTGTAATTGACCTAGTTAGTATTTATAGAACATTCCATCCAACAAGAGTGGGATATGAATTTTCAGGCATATATGGCATACTCAACAAGACAGACTATATTATGAACCATAAAAATTATTAAGTAGAAAAAAGTTGAAATCATGTCCTCTGGAATTTAAATTGGAAATCAATAGGAAGATACAAGGAAAGTCTCCAAATATTTGGAAATTAAACAACATACTTTTCAATAACAAGGATTAAGGAAGAAATTATAAAATTGAAAAATATTTTAAACTATTGTTAACTTGAAAAAGGAGTAAATTAAACACAAAGTAAGAAGTAGGGAGGAGAATATTAAAGTAGTAGAGATTAAAAAAAATAGAAAATGAGAAAAAAAGAATGAAATTAAAAGCTGGTTATTTGAAGAGGATCAATAAAAGTAGATAATATTTATCCAGACTGATCAAGAAACAGAGTAAGGGCAAAAATTGCTGACTTTGGGAATGGCAGGGGGGCATTATCACTACAGACATTTAAGAAACAATAAGGGGGATGCCTGGGTGGGTTGGTTAAATGTCTGCATTCAGCTCATGTCATGATCCCAGGGTCCTGGGACTGAGCCCTGCATCAGGTTTCCTGATCAGTGGGGAGCCTGCTTCTCCCTCTCCCACGCTCTCTTTTTCTCAAATAAATAAATAAAATCTTTTTTAAAAAATGAGGAAATATTATGGCCAATAAACTTGACAACTTAAATGAATTAATAAATTACCAAAGCTCACTCAAGAAGAAATAGATATACCATGTGATTTAGCAGTTACATCCCTAGATATCTATGGGAGACAAATAAAAACTTGTATACATATATGTATAGCAGCATTATTCATAATAGCTGAAACATAGGAACAACCCAAATGTTCATCAACTGATGAATGATAAGCAAAATGTGATCTATCAATAGATCTATCAATCTATCTATCAATACAATGGAGTATTATCTGGCCATAGAAAGAAATGAAGTACTGATACATAATACATGCTATAATATAGATGAATGTTGAAGACATTGTGCTAAGTGAAAGAAGCAAGTTATAAAAGACCACATATTCCATTTATATGAAATTTACAGAATAAGCAAACCTAGAGAGACAGAATGTAGATTAGTGATTGCGTTGGGGTAGGTGGAGGTGAGTGATAGGTAAAGTATATAGGGTTTGAGGTGATGGAAAGGTTCCAAGATTTACTGTGATGATAGTTATGCAAATTTTTGAGTCTAAAAATCACATTGAATTGTATACTTTAAATGAGTGAATAATATGGTATGTGAATTACAGCTCAATAAAGCTGTTATATAAAAAATAGATAACCTGAATAGCCACTGTCTATTAAAGAAATTAAATTCATAGTTTAAGACCTTCCTCAAAAGAAAACTCCTTCCCAGATGTATTCATTGGTGATTCTACTTAACATTTGAGGAAAAACATCATCAGCTTTACAAAAACCCTTCTAAATCTAGAAGAGAAAGAAAACATTTCATAATTCTTCTTTGAGGCTACCATCACCTTGATATCAAAATCAAAGGCATTATAAGAAAAGAAGCTACATACCAATATTACTTATAGATGTAAAAAAACTTTAGCAAATTAAATCCAGTAATATATGATAATAATAACACATCATGACTGTTATGGACTGAATTGTGTCCCCTCCAAAATCCATATTTTGGCTCCCAATGTGACTGCAGTTGGAGATAAGGCCTTTAAAGAGATAACTAAGGTTAAGTGAAGTCATAAAGCTATGGCCCTAATTCCATAGGACTGACATCCTTATAAGAAGAAGGAGAGATGCCAGAGATCTTTCTCTTTGCAGGTGCACAGAGGAAAGGCTATGTGAGAACTCAGCAGAAACACTATGTCTGTAAGCCAGGAAGTGGTCTCACCAGAAACCAGTGCTGCTTTTGCCTCAGTCTTGGACTTCAGACTCGGAAAGGTGAGATAGTAAGTTTCTATTGTTTAAGCCGCTCAGTCAGTGGTATCCAGTTGGGGGAGCCCCAGGAGCCTAACATAATGACCAAGTGGATTTTATCCCAGGAAGGTAAGTTTAGATTAACATTAAAAAGTTAAGCTGATTTTTCACATTAACCGACATTGAAAAAATAATATGATAGCCTCAAAAGACACAGAAAGAACACCTGACAGTCTTCAACACTCATGAAAAAATATATTTCAGCAAACTAGGAGTGAAAGAAGCCTTTCTCAACCTGATGAAGAATAGCTAAAGTTATATTTAATAATGATAGACTGATTGCTTTCTGCTAAGGTCAGGAATGAGGCAAAAATGTTGTTTCTCACCACTCCTATTCAACATCCTTACTAGAACTAAATCCAGTATAATAAGATCAGTAAAAGAAATAAAAGACATGTATATTGGAAAAGAGTAAAATTATTTTAATTATCAGATGACAAGATTGTCTAGATATACCACAGAATTTATCAAAAAAACCCTACTAGAAATAATTAACTTTTATTAAGGTCACAGGATATAAAGTCAATATGGAAAAATCAATTGTATTTCTGTATATTAGTAAAAACTGTTGGAAAAATATAAATTATAATAGCATAAAACTATAAAATACTTAGGGACACATTTAATAAAATATGTGTAAATTGTACACAAACTGTACATTACTGTACAAACTGTACATTACTGAAAAAATTAAAGAAGACTTAAAAAATGGGGAGGCATACTCTATTTCTGGGTCAGAAGAGTTAATATTAAGTTCTCAGTGATCCCTAAATTGATACCCAAATCCTATGCAATCTCAACTCACATTCCAGGAGATTGTTTTGAGGAGATTAATAAGATTTTCTAAAATGTATATAGAAATGAAAAAGACTTGGGATAGCCAAAGCAATTTTAGAAAAAAAGAAGAGATTGGATGATTTGCTATGTGATATCAAGACTTCAAAGGTGTATAGTAACCGTGTTGGTGTGATACCGACATGTGGTGTGGTACAAGCATCTAGACCATTTCAGGAAAATGGAGTTCAGAAATAAATCTACTGATTGTTTTGAAAAGGTAATAAGATGAATCCATAGGAAAAGGATAATCTTTTCAATAAATGGTGCTGCAACATTTTGAAATCTACATGCAATGAAACAAAACTCAAAGCTTCCTTCATACTGTATGAAACAACTACGAGGGCATCATTGACTTAGACCGCTAGACTTAGACTGCTAGAAGGAACACTTGACATGTTGTTTGTGAACCTAGGCAAAGATTTCTTGGGTAAGACATAAAAATGGTGAAAATAAAGAATTAAAGGTAATAAATTTGATTTCAGCAAAATTAAAACTTTTTCTTTTCAAAATTTACTATTAAGAAAATGAAAAGACAAGGTACAAACTGTGATTTGCAAAAACCTATGTCTGATAAAGAACTGTATCCATAATATAAACATAACTTTTTTGTTTTACATATATGTGAGTGATTATGTATATATGCATAGTTGACACAATGTTACATTAATTTTGGGTGTACAACAGTGATTTGAAAAATCCATACATTATGCTATGCTCACCATAAGAGGAGCTACCATCTATCCCCATACAATGCTATTACTATACCATGACTATATTCTCTGTGCTGTGCCTTTGATCTCCACACCTATTCATTCCATAGCCTGAAGCCTGTACCTCCCACTCTCCCTCACCTATATTGCCCATTCCCCCATCCTCCATCCTCTGGCACCATCACTTTGTTCTCTGTTTTTATATATATATATATATATATATATATATATATATATATATATATATATATATATATAAAGAGCATACAGTTAAGTACAATCACATAGTGTTTGTCTTTCTCTGTCTGAAAATTTCACTTAGTATAATACCCTCCAGGTCTATCCATGTTGTAGAAAATGGCAAGACCTCATTCTTTTTTATGGCTGGGTAATATACTATTGCATATATATACCACATCTTATTTATCCATTCATCTATTATCCATTCATCTATCAATGGACACTCAAGTGTTATTTTGGTTATTGTAAATAATGCTGCAACAAACACAGGGGGGCACATATCTTTTCACATTAGTGTTTTTATTTGGGTTAAGTGCTCAGTAGTGGAATTACTGGATTGTATACTATTTCTACTTTAATTTTTTGAGGGACCTCCATACTGGTTTTCCCAGTTGTTGCAGTGATCCACATTCTTACCAACAGTGCATAAAGGTTCCTTATTCTCCATATCCTTGCCAACACTTGTCACTTCTTATCTTTTAGATTCTAGCCATTCTGAGAGGTATAAGATGATATCTTACTATGGTTTTGATTTGCATTTCCCTGATGATGAGTAATGTGGAGCATCTTTTCATGTATGTGTTGGTCATTTGTGTATTTTCTTTGGAAAAATGTCTATTCATGTCCTCTGCCCATTTTTAAATGGAATTGTTTGGTTTGTTTGTTTTTAGTGTTATATAAGTTCTTTATATGTTTTGGATATTAACTCTTACTAGTATATTATCTGAAAATATCTTTTCCCATATAGTCAATTGCCTTTTTGTTTTATTGATGGTTTCTTTCACTGTGCAAAAGCTTTTTTTTCTTAAAGATTTTATTTATTCATTCCTGATAAACACACACACACACACACACACGCACACACACACACACAGAGAGAGAGAGAGAGAGAGAGAGAGAGAGAGGCAGAGACACAGGCAGAGGGAGAAGCAGACTGCATGCAGGGAGCCTGATGTGGGACTCGATCACAGAACTCCAGGATCACACCCTGAGCCAAAGGCAGACAAGACACTTAACCGCTGAACTACCCAGGTGTCCCGGCAAAAGCTTTTTATTTTGGTATAGTCCCAATAGTTTATTTTTGCTTTTGTTTTCCTTGGCTAAGGAGACATTAACATAAATATGTTGCTAAGGGCAATGTCTAAGAGATGACTCCTTATGTTTTCTTTTAGGAATTTTGTGGTTTCAGATCTCACATTTAGGTCCTTAATCTATTTTGGGCTTATTTTTCTGTGTAGTGTAAGAAAGTGGTCCAGTGGTTTTTTTTTTTTTTTTCTTGCATGCAGCTGTCCAATTTTCCCAGCATCATTTATTGGAAAGACTATCTTTTCCCTTATTCTTGCTTCATTTGTTGTAGATTAATTGGCCATATAAATGTGGGTTTATTTCTAGGTTCTCTATCCTGGTGTATTGATCTGTGTGTCTATTTTTATGCCAGTACCATTCTGTTTTGATTACTGTAGCTTTTTTTTTTTTTTTTTGTAGCTTTGTAGTGTATCTTGAAATCTGGAATTGTGAACCTCCAGCTTTGTTCTTCTTTCTCAAGATTGCTTTGCCTATTTCAGTCTTGTGGTTCTATACAAATTTTAAAATTATTCTAGTTCTGTGAAGAATGCTCTTGGTGTTTTTTTTTTCATTTATTTATGATAGTCACACACAGAGAGAGAGAGAGAGAGAGGCAGAGACATAGGCAGAGGGAGAAGCAGGCTCCATGCACCAGGAGCCTGACGTGGGATTCGATCCCGAGTCTCCAGGATCGCGCCCTGGGCCAAAGGCAGGCGCTAAACCGCTGCGCCACCCAGGGATCCCGCTCTTGGTGTTTTGATAGTAATTGCACTGAATCTGTAGGTTTCTTTGGGTGGTATGGACATTTTAACATTATTCTTCCAATTCTGAGCATGTCTTTCCATTTGTTTGTGTCATCTCCAATTTCTTTCACCAATACTTTGCAGAGTATAGGTGTCTCATCTCCTTGGTTAAATTTATTCCTAAGTATTTTATTCTTTTTGGTGCAACTGTAAATGAGACTGTTTTCTTAATTTCTATACTTATACAAAGTATAAGTGTGTTATTTTGTTGTTAATGTATAGAAATGCAAGAGATTTCTCTATATTAATTTTGTATCCTGCAACTTTACTGAATTCATTTTTCAGTTTTAGTAGTTTTTTGGTGGAGTCTTGAAGAGTTTTCTATATATAGTATTATGTCATCTGCAAACAGTGGCAGTTTTACTTCTTACCAAT
Organism: Canis lupus baileyi; assembly: GCF_048164855.1. Taxonomy (NCBI): domain Eukaryota; kingdom Metazoa; phylum Chordata; class Mammalia; order Carnivora; family Canidae; genus Canis; species Canis lupus. The sequence continues at coordinate 31,536,485 of NC_132838.1, read as the reverse complement.
TTGGATACCTTTTATTTCCTGTCCAATTTCTGTGATTTGGAATTCCAGTACTGTATGGACTAAAAGTGGTGAGAGTGGACATTTTTGTCTTGTTCCTGATCTTAGAGGAAATCTCTGAGTATTCCACCATTGACTATAATGTTAGTTGTGGGTTTTTCATATAAGGTCTTTATGTTGTTGAGGTATGCTCCCTCTAAACCCACTTTTCTGAGAGTTTTTTTCATAAATCGTTGTCAAAGACGGTCAAATTCTTTGTATGATCCTATGGTTTTTATTCTTCTTTTTGGTAGTGTGATGTATCACATTGATTTGCAAATATTAAACTGTCCTTATATCCCCAGAATTAATCCCACTTGAATGATCCTTTTAATCTTGCTGTTGAATGCAGTTTGCTAATGTATTGTTGAGGATTTTTGCATCTATGTTCATCAGAGATATTGGCCTACAGTTTTCTTTTTCTATACTGACTTTGTTTTTTGTATCAAAACCATAAACTTTGGAAGCTTTTATTCCTCTTTATTTTTGAAATAGTTTGAAGACTATTAATATATTAAATTCTTATAAATACGTTAAATGTTTGATTGAATTCATCTGTGAACCCATCTGGTCCTGGACTTTTGTCTGTTGGGAATTTTTTGATTATTGACTCAATTTCATTACTAGTAATTGGTAAGTTCAGGTATTCTTTTTCTTCTGGGTTCAGTTTTGGAAAATTGTAGCTTTCTAGGAATTTATTAATTTCTTCTTAGTTGTCCAATTTGTTGTCCAGTTTGTGGACCTATAATGTTTCATAGCCTCATAAGCCTCTGTATTTCCTTTTTTAAAGATTTTATTTATTTATTTGAGAGAGAGAGAAAAAGAGAGTAGAGGGAAAGGGATAAGCAAGTCCCAAGACTCCAGAACTTGACAGGGGCTTGATCTCACGACCCTAAGATCATGACTGAGCTGAAACCAAGAATTGGACACTTAACTGAGTAAGCCACCTATGCATCCCTTTAAAGATTTTATCTATTTATGTGAAAGGAGAGAGAGAGAGAGACAGAGACAGAGACAGAGAGAAAGAGAATGAGTGGGGGGAAGGGAAGAAGGAGAAAGATGATCAGACTCTCCAATGAGCATGGAGCCCAACTCATGGCTCAATCCCAGGACCCTGAGATCACAACCTTAGCCAAAGTCAGAAAGTTAACTGACTGAGCCACCCAGGTGCCCCAATCCTTTGAATTTTTGTAGTGTTGATTGTTACTTCTCCTTTTTGCTTCTGATTTTATTTACCTGAGTCCTCCTTCTTTTTTTCTTGATGAGTCTGGCTATCAATATTTATCTTTGCAAAGAAGGAGCTTTTGGTTTTATTGATCTGTTGTATTGCTTTATCTCTATTTCTTTTATTTCTTCTCTGATTTTTATTATATCCTCCCTTCTATGAATTTTGGGCTTTTTCTCTTCCTAGTTTTTTTTAAAGATGTAAGCTTAGATTGTGTATTTGAGATTTATATTATATCTTGAGGTAGGCCTGTATGTATTGCTATAAATTTCCCTTGACTTGCTTTTGCTCTGTTCTAGAGATTTTGGACTGTTGTGTTTTTATTTTCATTTGTCTACATGTATTTTTAAAATTTCCTCTTTGATTTCTTGGTTGACCCATTTATTGTTTATTAGCATGCTTTTTTTAGCTCTACCCATCTGTGTTTTTTTTTCTATTTTCATATCATTGTGGTCGAAAAAGATACATGATATAATTTCAGTCTTTTAAATTTTTTAAGGGATCCCTGGGTGGCGCAGAGGTTTGGCGCCTGCCTTTGGCCCAGGGCGCGATCCTGGAGACCCAGGATCGAATCCCACGTCGGGCTCCCGGTGCATGGAGCCTGCTTCTCCCTCTGCCTGTGTCTCTGCCTCTCTCTCTCTCTCACTGTGTGCCTATCATAAATAAAAAAATTAAAAAAAATTTAAAAAAAAATAAATTTTTTAAGATTTGTTTCATTGCCTAACATGTTATCTGTCTTGGAGAATATTCCATGTACATTTGAAAAGAATGTATATTCTGCTGTTTTGGGATGGAGTGTTCTGTATATATCTGTTAAGTCCATTTGGTCTAATGCTTTATTTAAAGACACTATGTCCTTATTGATTATTTGCCTGAATGATCCATCTATTGATATAAGTGAGATGTTAAGGTCGCCTGCCATTATTGTGTTACTGTCAATTTCTCCCTTTATGTACATTAAGATTTGCTTTATGTATTTAGGTGCTCCAATGTTTGGTGCATAGAAAATTACAATTGTTATTTATTCTTGTTGGATTAACACTTTGCTATAGCCTTTGTTTTAATTACTCTTGTTGGATTAGCACTTCGCTACTGTCTTTATTTTAAAGTACATTTGATAAAAGTATTGCTCTGCTTCCCTTTTTGTGCTTCTTTTTGCATGGTGTATGTTTTTCTGTCCCTTTACTTTGAGTCTGTCTGTGTTTTTAGGTCTGAAGTGAATCTCTTGCAGACAGCATATAGATGGGTCTTGCTTTTTTATTCATTCAGTCATAGTATGTCTGGACTATGGGTTAAATTGGAGCATTTAACCCATTTACATTAAAACTAATTATTGATACGTATGTACTTATTGTCATTTTGTTAACTGTTTTCTGTTTTTGTTTTTTTGTTTTTTTGTAGCTTATTCTGTTCCTTTTTTTTTTTTCTCTCTTGCTTTTCTTTCCTGTGACTGAAGACTTTCATTAGTATTATGCTTGGCTTTCTTTCTTTTTACTTTTGTGTGTCTTTTACGGGTTTCTCTTGTTACCATTATGTTCATGTATAACATCCGAAGTGTACAGCAGTCTCTAGTAAGCTGATGATCACTGAAGTTTAAGTGAATTCTAAAAGAACTTCATTTTTATTTCCTATCTCCATGCTTTATGTCTAATGTGTCATATTTTACATGTCTTTATTTAGTAAGTCCCCTTAATTATTTAAATGATTGATTTTACTACTTTTTTCTTTTTACCTTCATACTAGCTTTATTTATTTTTATTTTTTATAAAGATTTTATTTAGTTGAGAGAAAGAGACAGAGATAGCAACAGAGAGCATGAGTGGGAAGGAGAGGGAGAAGCAGGCTCCCCACTAAGCAGGGAGCCCCATGTGAGGCTTGATCCCAGGACCCTGGGATCATAAGCCTAGTTGAAAGCAGCTGCTTAACCAACTGAGCTACCCAGGAGTCCCCATACTAGCTTTATAAGTGATTACTGTACTTTTTTGTATGTTTGCTTTTACTTGTGAATTTTTTTCCTTTTATAGTTTTATTACTTCTGATGATGACCTTTACTTTTCCATTTAAAGAAATTCCTTAAACATTTTTTATAAGACTGAATTAGTTCTGATGAATGTCTTTAACTTTTGTTTGTCTGGGAGAAGATCTCTCCTTCAATTCTTTTTTTTTTTAATTTTTATTTATTTATGATAGAGAGAGAGAGAGAGGCAGAGACACAGGCAGAGGGAGAAGCAGGCTCCATGCACCGGGAGCCCGATGTGGGATTCGATCCCGGGTCTCCAGGATCACGCCCTGGGCCAAAGGCAGGCGCCAAACTGCTGCGCCACCCAGGGATCCCCTCTCCTTCAATTCTTAATGATAACCTTGCCAGTAGAGTAATGGTTGTAGGTGTTTTCCTTTTAGCACTTTGAATATATGAGGCCGCTCCTTTCTGGCCTGCAAAGTTTCTGGTAAAAAATCAACTTATAGCTTTATGGAATTTCCCTTGCATGTTACTAGTGACCTCTATCCTGATGATTTTAAAATTCTCTGTCTTTAATTTTTGCCATTTTAATTATTATGTGTCATGATGTGGACCTCCTTGTTTTCATCTTGTTTGGAGCTTTCTGTAATTCCTGAACCTGGATGTCTTTTCCCTTGCCAGGTTAGAGAAGTTTTCAGCTATTATGTCTTCAAGTAAATTTTCTGTCCCTTTCTCTCTTCTTCTTGGACACCTATAGTAGAAATGTTTCTTTGCTTGATGTCGTCCAAGAAATCCTTTAAACTATCCCCACTTTAAAACTTCCTTTTCCAAAAAGAACTCTTATAATAATAAGACAATGTGACTTAAACATGTGCAAAAGATTTGAAAAGTATTTCACCCTCCCCCCATCAAAAAAGGAAAACAAGAACACAAAAAGATTTTCAACATCACTAGTCACCAGGGAAATGCAAATTAAAACTACAATGAGATGTCATCACATATCTTGCTAGAGTATATGTGCTTAAAGAGATTTTAATATCCCTGATAATACAGATTTTAGCAAGGATATACAGTAACTAGAACTTGTATACTGTCTGTGGATAAGAAAATAGTTTCATCACTTTGGAAAAATGTTTTAGTTAAAAAAAAAGAAATAAAACCGCAATGCCACCAGTAGATAGTACCCAGGAGATATGAAAATATATCTTCATGGGCAGCCTGGGGGTTCCCTGGGTGGCTCAGTGGTTTAGCGCCTGCCTTCGGTGCAGGGCCTGATCCTGGAGACCCAGGATTGAGTCCCACGTCGGGCTCCTTGCCTGGAGCCTGCTTCTGCCTCTGCCTGTGTCTCTGCCTCTCTCTCTCTCTCTTTCTCTTATTAATAAATAAATAGAATATTTTTTAAAGGAAAATATATCTTCACACAGAGACATATGATTGTTTATGGTGGTCTTATTTGTAAAAGTCCCTAATTGGAAACTAGACAGTGCACATCAACTGAAGAATGCCAGCACATTGTAAGAATCTGTACAACAGATTATTTGGTAATTTAAAGAAATGAATTACCGACACATACATCAACATGGATGAATCTCTGAAGCATTACACTTTGTATAAAAAGCTGAACACAAAAGAGTATACACTGTATGATGTTATTCATATGAAATTGTAGGAAAAAAAACTATAAAGACAGAAAACAAAACAGTGGTTACCAAAGGCCAGGTTGGAGGGGGATGACTGGTTGGTAAGGGGATATGGTTTGGGTGATGAAATGTTCTATATCATGATTGATGTGTTGGCTACACAGTTTTATATGTGTCACACTTACCAAATTGTACACTTAAATCTGGTACATTTCATTATATGTAACTTATACATCTATAAAATTCATTTTGTTTCGAATGCTGTAAGAATGCTATAAGGTGTACCTGGAGTCATGTGGAGAAGCTGGCAGGCTTGAAGGAATTTTTGGAAAAGCAGAAGCTGTCTAGGAGCTCCATGAAGGCAGGAGGGAGTCTTTCTTGTGCGCCGCTGTATATCCAGATTCTGTCTTTGTGCTCAGCACATGGTATATGCTCAGTAGAAACTTGATTGAATGAAGAATGATAGTATTTCCGAGTATCAAAGAATGAAGATTAGGACCAAGAAGGAGCAATATGAATTTCCAGAGCCTGGCAAGGAGAGGGCAGGGAAGTAAAATAAGCCAATTATCTGGAGCCCTCAGTGCCACAATTGTGCATATTAACTCTACTCAAATGATAGTAATATTAGAACTATGTTCTGTTAGAACCAGACAGATAAATACATGATTTTAAATTTTAAGGAGGGAAAAGGGTACAGGAATTCCTCTGGTAAGTGTGGATGGAAAATAATGGAGGGGAAAGTCTGGAGTTAGGGAGGAGAGCATTTAAGAGGCTGTTGGCACATGTGCATCAAAGGAAAGTTCAAATGCAGTAGAAATGGATATAAAGAAGGTCTTGAAGCTGCTTTATCCTTTCCTTTTTGTAGACTTTTGATTTGTGCATAGAAAGTCTTTTCCTTTTAAAGTCAATTTTTCTGATTATTTAGAATCATCAATGGCACAAGGATTAGAAAATCAAACATAGAAGAAAAGTAACATTTCTATTAAATCTATCAACTTAAAAATTTTAGTATTAATACTTCTGATTTGTGTAATTGTGATTGTATGTATTTTTAATTTTTTAAAAGAATTTATTTATTCATTAGAGAGAGAGAGAGAGAGGCAGAGACACAGGCAGAGGGAGAAACAGGCTTCATACAAGGAGCCCAACGTGGGACTCGATCCTCGGTCTCCAGAATCACACCCTGGGCTGAAGGCAGCGCTAAACCGCTGAGCCACCCAGGCTGCCCTATATATGTATTTTTCAAACAAATATGAAGGTTGGTTTAAAAAAAATCTTAAAGTTGGAAAACTGCAGCTTAGGGGGTTTTAAGGAGTTTCTGCTTTCTAAGGTAGACCCTCTCTTTGTGCTGGGAGATATCCTTAATTCTAGTGGAAGTCCTGAATTGCTAGGGTATTTACCCAAGTGTGGAAATTTCAACCTGAGATGTGTTCTGTCTAGTAAAAAATTGATAATTGGTGGTAACATGATTTGCCCCTTAAACCTGAAGGTATTTTCTACATACAAGTTGAAACTTCAGCTCCTTATGCCTGAATGTGATTAGGGGTTTATATTTGGCATAGACAATGGCATTTGCCCAAGTAATTGCTTTCGGGTGGAAAGATGGGTAGACAATGGGCTGGAATGCCTATCAGACAGTGTGACCTAGACTGAAGGAGACCCTGGAGAATGTTCTCTGGATTCTTACATTGTCATGGACTGGACCATGAGAATTAGATCACAGTCCAGTTGCTGTTCACCTGTCCAATCCATCCCAGGACAGAAACTGGAATAAATATTAAATGAGAGGAAAAAATATGGCTATAATGTGAAAAACAAAGCAGGTTAGTGTTTCAAAGGAGACAGCTGATAAAAGAGGCACAACAATGGTCTGGAAACAGGATGGGGTGCCTGGTGGTGTCCTATACTTCTTCCAGCCTGATTCCTAGAAAGTTTCAAGGAATGAGAAATTATCAAGAAAAAACTAATCTTAAGGTAATGAAGTGGAGGGAACTGTCTAAAAAAAGATTGGTGAAGAAGGGGAGTTTATTGATAATACAGCATTTATAAGATCACCACACCACTATTACTAGATCAAAACCAATATAAGTGTAATTCTAGAGAATGACCTCTTCAGTCTGTTTGGGTGGCTATCACAAAACATCATCAACTGGGTGGCTGGGAAACAGCAGAAATTTATGTCTTACAATTCTGGGGGCTAGCAAGTCCAGGATCAGGAACTGGCAGATTCAATGTCTGGTGAAAAACCACTTCCTGGTTCACAGATGAATGTCATCTTGTGTCCTCACAAGGGAGAAGGAGCAAGAGAGCTCTTGGAGTCTCTCTCATAAGGGCACTAATCCTGTTTACCAGGGCCCCACCCCCATAACATAATCACCACTGAAAGACCAGCACCTCTTAATACCATTGGGGATTAGGTTTAAATGTATGAATTTTGGCAGGAAACAAACATTTAGTCTATAGTAGTAACTCACTTTTGTTTTTGTTTTTTGTTTTTAAGTGGATTTTGGGTCTAAGCATAAAATGGGCTAATAGAAAACTTTAATTTGTAGCTATTTTGAAAAATATTTAGACCTGTGCTATTCTGGGAATTAAATATTCAATTACTATATACCATTGAATTTTACCTATTCTATATTAATATAAAAATTTTAAATGTACATATAAATGCTACTTGGGTACAGTTATTTCATAAGCTTTATAACCTTTTAGGTTATTTTGCTCTGATAAGTTTATGAACAGGCCTGTAGGTCAGTAGTAAAAGACATAAGTTCCAGGGCCAGATTTTTTTTCCAGATTTTATTTATTTATTATAGAGAGACTCATGAGAGAGAGAGAGAGAGAGATAGATAGAGAGAGAGAACACAATTGGAGGGGAGGAACAGAGGGATAAAGAGAAGCAGCCTCCCTACTGGGGAGGGAGCCTGATGTGGTGCTTGATCCTAGGACCCTTGGTATCATGCCCTGAGCAGAAGTCAGATACTTAACTGACTGAGCCACCCAGGCACCCAAAGGGGCCAGATTGTTTTGATTCCATTTCTACTATTTAAACAGGAATGACTTTGGGCAAGTTAGATAATTCCTTTAAGCTTCAGGCTCTTCTGTAGAATATGGGTAATGCCTAGCTCCAAACTGTCCTGAAAATTGCATGAAATAATCCATGTCAAATGCTTGATAGGTTCTTAGCTACTGTGATGATAGGAAATACTACTTCTATTATTAAAAGAGAATTATAAACTTAAGAGAAATTTCACTGTGAGAGCTCTTTGGTCAAAATCCTTTTCTTGGTCTCAAGTCTTTTTTTGATTGGACTATACAGAACATACAATGTTATGTTTCAGGTATACAACATATTGATTTGACAATACATGCATAGACAATGCATGTCTATACATGCATTACTCAGTGTCCACCAGGATAAGTGTAGTCACCATATGTCACTATACAACATTATTACAATATTACAATGCTATGGACTACATTTCCCATACTGTACTTTTCATCTCTCTCATTTTATAACTGGAAGTTTGTACCTCTTAATCCCCTTTGTCTATTTTACCCATCCCCCCACCCATATCCCCTATGGTAACCATGTTCTCTTTGTTTAAGAGTCTGCTTGTTGGGATGTCTGGGTGGCTCAGTGGTTGAGCGTCTGCCTTCTGGCCCATGCCATGATCCTGAAGACCCGGGATCGAGTCCCACATTGGGCTCCCTGCATGGAGCCTGCTTCTCCCTCTGCCTGTCTGCCTCTTTCTCTCTCTCTCTCTCTCTCATAATAAATAAATAAAATATTTAAAAAAGAGTCTGCTTGTTGTTTGTTTTTGTTTTTTAGACTCAGTGTATAAATGAAATGATATGGTATTTGCCTTTCTCTGTTTGACTTGTTTCATTTAGCATAATACCTTCTAGGTCCACCCATGTTGTTGCAAATCACAAGAGCTCATTCTTTTTTAAGGTTGTGTAATATTCCACAGTGTATTTGCCAAACTTTCTTTATCCATTCATCTATTTATGAACATTTGGGTTGCTTCCATAGATTGGGTGCTGTAAATAATGACGTAGTAAATCTAGGGATGCATATATCTTTTCAAATTAGTGTTTTTGTTTTCTCTGGGTAAATACCCAGTGGGTGAAATTACTGGATGATATGGTATTCTTATTTTTAAGGTTTTGAGGAAACTCCATATGATTTTCCACAGTGGCTACACCAATTTGCATTCCCATTGACAGTGCATAAGGGTTCCCTTTTCTCCACAACCTTGCTGAACTTGTTCAGCAAACTTGCCCTTTTGATACTTACTTTCAAACTTGCCTTTTTGATATTTACTATTCTGCCTGAGGTGAGGTGATATCTCTCATTGTGGTTTTGATTTGTATTTTCCTGATGATTGGTGATGTTGAACATCTTTTTGTGTATCTGTTTGCCATCTGGATGTCTTCTTTGGAAAAATTCAAGTCCTCTGCCTGTTTTTTATTGGATTGTTTTTTGGTGTTGGGTTGTATATGTCTATATATTTTGGATATTAACCTTCTTATTAGATATGCCAGTTGCAGATATCTCCTCTCACTCACTAGGTTGCCTTTTAGTTTTGCTGTGTAAAAAGCTTTTACTTCAGTGTAATCCCATTAGTTTATTTTCACTTTTGTTTCCCTTGCCTGAGGATACGTATTTATAAATATGTTGCTAAGGATGATGTCCAAGAGATTACTGCCTATGTATTCTTTTAGGAATTTTATGGTTTCACTTTTTTCATTCTCATTATTATTATTTTTTTTCTCTCTTCAGTTTGGTTGCTTTCCATTATCCTGTCTTCCAGATCACTGGCTTGTTCTTCTGTATCATCTCATGTGCTGTTGATTCCCTTTAGTGTATTTTTATATTCCAGGTATTGACTTTTTCAGCTCTTACTGGTTCTTTTTCATGTTTTCTATTTATCTGTTGGAGTTCTCACTGAACTCATCCACTCTTTTGTTAAATCCAGTGAGTATCTTTATGACCATTACTTTGGATTCTTTATCAGGCATATTGTTTATCTCTGTTTCATTTAGTTCTTGTGATTTTTGTCTTGCTCTTTAATTTGGGACATATTCTTCTGTCTTCTCATTTTGTCTAACTCTCTATGTTTGTTTCTATGTGTTAGGTAGGTCAGGCGCATCTCTTGGTCTTCTGTGCTGTGTCTTTAGCCACATTATTTAGTATGTTGGCTTTTAAGGGTGGGCACTCAGTTTCCTAGTGCCTTCTGGCTCTCCCAGAATAAGTCCACTGATTTTTGAAGACAGATGTTTTGGGAACTTGTCTTCCCAGTGAGGATCTCCAGTGCCAACGATGCCTGGTGTAGGGTCTGATGTTCTCACTTCTTTGTGCTTGTGTTACTTCTGTTTGTGGTTAGTCTCACTGTGGGTTTGCTTCCTGGCCATATCTTCACCTCTCCCAAACTTTTCAATGTGACCTTCTCTCTGCAATTAACTGTGGAAGGCCTGTTTTGCTGGTCTTCAGGTGATTTTCATAGTTAGTTGCATATCTGTAGCTGACATCTCAGTGTGTTCATGGGATGAGGTGAGCTCAGGACCCTACTACTCTGCCATGTGTCTGGCCCCCTTCTTGATCTCAACTCTTTAGACAAGAATCTGATCTAAAGAGATACTGGTAAACCATAGTCCCTCCCTGTCTGCATGGATGCTGAGGGACTCAAGCGAGATTGAGGATCACTTCCTTCAGATTCTGTGGGTTATGCTACTGAATGTTGCCACTGATCAGTCTCTGGCTAGTATGGACCTGAAATTCTGGGTGTCTGATGTAGCTAAGAGAACTTATAGGTGTTTATGCTAGTTATATCATAGTGTTAGCTGGGTCACATATTTTTTGAGGGAAGGTTTTATTTACATGTGACATATATATAATTCACAACAGAGCTTTAGGCTGTTCATAAACAAAAACAACACAAAACTAAAAAGCCAGGGGATGGGTGCTATTAGGGAATGAAAGTGAAACAATTCTTTCACCTGGTGGAATACTTGAACTTTGACTCAGACCTGGACTTGAATGCTGTTTTGTAGCTGGACCTCCTTAGGAAAGTGATCTCCATGCACTTTCCTTCCATAAGATGCATTGATTGAATCTACTTTGTTTAAGTGTTGTGATGAGTGAATAAGGAGAGTCAAAAGATGCAGTGAGTAGCATGGTGCTCATGGTTTGGTCATCCCTTATTCCTCGACATTCTTCTTCAGCCTGAATTTAGCTCTGAGTTGCCTGGAAGCTAAAGAAAAAATGAGTGAGTCAATATCTAGAATAAGATCAAATATTCAGTTGAGTTTGGATGTAAAGTTCTGTAGATATCTGTGAAATCCATCTGGTCCAGTGTATCATTTAAAGCTCTCGTTTCTTTGGAGATGTTGTGCTTAGAAGACCTATCGAGTATAGAAAGAGTTAGATTGAAGTCACCAAGTATAAGTGTATTATTATCTAAGTATTTCTTCACTTTGGTTAATAATTGATTGATATATTTGGCAGCTCCCACATTCGGGGCATATATATTGAGGATTGTTAAGTCCTCTTGTTGAATAGATCCTTTAAGTATGATACAGTGTCCCTCTTCATCTCTCACTACAGTCTTTGGGGTAAATTTTAGTTTATCTGATATAAGGATGGCTACCCCTGCTTTCTTTTGAGGACCATTTGAATGGTAAATGGTTCTCCAACCTTTTATTTTCAGGCTGTAGGTGTCCTTCTGTCTAAAATGAGTCTCTTGTAGACAGCAAATAGATGGGTCCTGCTTTTTTATCAAATAAATCAAAACTCCTCATGGTTTCTTATATAAGAAAACAAATAGATAATGTAATGGGCACCTACTATTAATATAGATTTATGAAAGACAAATTTGGCAATTTTTATATCAACTTTCTTTAGAAGCCAAGGACATAACATTATATCTTAATTCATTAAGGCATTTCTGAAGGAAGCTGAGATAATTTGGTTTGAATACACAGCTTCTCAATAGCACAACCTAATAATGCAGGGATAAAGTTAGAAATTCTAAAAATTGTGTTTATTTAAAAAATATCTTATTTTAAAAATATTTTATTTTTATTTATTCATGAGAGACACAGAGAGAGAGAGAGGCAGAGGGAGAAGCAGGCTCCCTGTGGGGAGCCCAATTTGGGGCTCTATCCCAGGACCCTGGGATCATGACCTGAGCCACAGGTAGATGCTCAACCACTGAGCCACCCAGGTGCCAAATTGTGTGTATTTAAAATGACCTTTAAGTTTATTGTGGGGGCGGCTCATTGGTTGAGCATCTACCTCTGGCTCAAGTCATGATCCTGGGGTCCTGGGATCTAGTCCCACATTGGGCTCCTCACAGGGAGCCTGCTTCTCCCTCTGCCTATGTCTCTGACTCTCTCTCTGTGTCTATCATGAATAAATAAATAAAATCTTTTAAAAAGTTTGTCATGAATATTAGCTCTCTCAAATTATCCTTTGACAAAATGCTAGGTTGTTAGGTTGAATACAACCATCAGTTGAATTTCATGCTACTTATTCCTATTGCAGATGAATTTATTCTGTATTTTCCATGGTTATGGCACCAGAGTTTCTCATTGTGAGGACTAATGTAACACAATTCTTCTGAGGGTACTGATTAAAAAAATGTTTGAATTTAAATTTGTGAGTGATTTTATCTGCAGTTGAAGGTGCTGCACTGGACAAGGCTTCCTCCAGGCTATTCATTTCATTTAAATTTTTACCTCAGGTATCATGTTCTAGTGGAGAGAGCATGACTTTGTGGTTCAGACTGATTAGGGTTTTGAATCCTGGCTCTGCCAATTGCTAGTCATGTGACCTTCAGGAATTTATCTCCCCTTTGGAAATTTCTCCCCTTTGAGACTTTGCTTTCCCATCTGTAAAACATATCTGAGAAACTCACCCCATGGAGTGTTCCTGAGAACAAGTGTGCATTGTGCATAAATTGCCTCGCACAGTTCTGAGTCTTGAGATAGTAGGGGCTGGGCTTGGGTCTATTTATGTTCTCTACAATCAAATACTCCATTCAGACAGGAAACACTTTCTTTGATGGATTAAACATGCTTCTTTGAGAATTTCATCCTTTCAGTCTTGCCTTTCCTAAAAAATGGTTACTTCAGGGGCACCTGGGTTGCTCAGTTGGTTAAATATCTGACTGTTGGTTTTGGCTCAGGTCCTGATTTTGGGGTTGTGAGATCGAGCCCCATGTTGTGTCCCATGCTCAGTACAGAGTCTGCTTGGGATTCTCTCTCTTCCTCTGGTCCTTTACCTACTGCTTTCTCTCAAATAAATAAATATTTAAAAATGGCTACTTCAGTCATCTATGAATTCATTTAAAAAATGAAAATAATAAATGATTAAATAGTCTGGTTGCTCCATTTTTAGTGCTACAGGTAAAATTCCCCTCAATTTATTTCATAGTCTACTGGTTGATAATGTGAGATTGTGATAATAAATGGATTTGGCCATTTATCCATCAGATTTCCTAAGTAAAATCATTGCCAATATTAGTTATTGAATATTTTACAGTAAATATTAGCTTAGTATTTAGTAGTCAAATTGATTCCAGACATCTAAAGGGTTGGTATATTCATTAATAGGAAGCTGAATCTAAATAAGATTTTAAAATTAGTTCTTTTGATATTTCACCTATTTCATCTTTAAACATTGTAAACTCTATTTTGAAATATTTCTAACTCAAAGCAATTTTTAAAATTTGCATGAAATTAATCTTATTATTTTTAAATTTAAAGGGCTGATCTGACATAAAAACATTGAATTTTTTCCATTTTTCACAATGTAAGCAGAGGGAAATTTTAAGCCATTCTATTTTTTCCTACAGTGTTTTAAAAATTCAAACCAACTGGAATTTTAAAAAGTATATAAAATTCATGAATATATACGAATTATATTTTTAGTAAGCTTTACTCTATAGCAGGGAGACATTTCTTCTTTGTTGGAAAAAATCTGTGCACTGTCCTCATTTGAATGCCTCCAAAGTAGAAGCCTTTGTGAGAATTTACCAGAACAGCCTTATTAGAATTTTGGTCATGAAGATGGAATTGTTTATGTTTTAAGGGACATTGGCAATCGCCTTACCAGCTCTGTCTCATGACAGGTGAGAGAATGAGACTCAAAAGTAATTTGCTGACAAACAGTGCTAATCTAGGACTGGAATTAGGGCTTCTGATTCCAGGTGATTACACTAGAGTATAAGGTGACATGAGAGAGAAAGCGCTCTTGTCTCAAACATAATTTGATGAGTTTACCCCAGATTTACAGCCATCCTTCCTTATGATAATCCTGGACAGAATTTAACTGGTTTTTGTGCCATAGATTCTTATAGTTTGGGAAAGTCTATGAATCTTTTTCAGAATAATTTAAAGTATTTTAAAGACTTTTAAATCCATATGGTAAAATATGTTCTATTACAGAGAAAATGAAACCAATGTAGTTATCAAAATATTCAACTCTGAAAGAGTAATATATATGTATTCATCCTCATTAACATATTAAATAACAAGATCTAGTAGTGGTTCTAATAGCAACTTTAGTGCTTCCCAAGTATGGGAATTTTGAGGAATCTGCAGTAGGGAAAGATCTGTGACCTCTATGGGCAACCAGTCATAGGCCTGCCATTGTCGTGGTGGTTTGTCACCCATATTCAAAATTGAAGGGTTTGTTAGATTTCAGTTAGAAATCAGTGAAAAGAAGGGACACTTGACTGGCTCAGTCAGTAGACTATGTGACTCTTGATCTTGGGGTTATAAGTTTGAGCCCATATTCATGTAGAGATTACTTAAAAAAAAGTCAGTGAAAATAAAGCTATAATTGTTCCTTTCCTTGTTCACAGATCCCCCCCGCCCCCCAATTTCTTGTGAATCCCAAGTTACAAACCTCTGGTGTATAGTGAAGCTATCTGGGCAGGTAAAGGCTTGAGCCACTACAATATTTCTCGGCCTCCACCTAAACTCTTATATTTAAGGACCAAACACACAGCTTTTAATTTTAGGTCATATTATATCTCAGATTCTTAGAATAAGAATATTAGATAGAATAAGACTAAGATTCTTAGAATAATTTTCAAAGAGTGATTCATAGGTCATCTGTGTCAGAGTATTTTTGAAAGCTTGTTGCATGCAGATTCCTGAGCCCTGCATCATTTTTCCTGGGTCAGAATTTGTGAGGCAAGCCTGGACACCTGCAAGTTCAACAATCAGTCAAATAGTTGTTATGGGCATCCCAACTTGTGACTGTCTAGGGTAGTGAGCTAGTAATGGGCATAATTGAGCTATGTGGGAGGATGGCTTGTAGGTAGCAGAGATGTGTTTTTGATAGAGTTTGACGTTACTCTGTAAGCTGTTGTCCTATTGTGATTCTCAGGCTGATCACATAAAGAAGCTAGTTCTAAATCTGTATTTGTCTGTAACCACATGGAGTGGGTGCTGTCTTTTACTGATTAGGGAAAACCTGAAGTGGGGCTATTGGAGCTGCTGGCAGAGAAGGAGGTGAGCAGCTTAGGTTCACCCAGAAGCAAGGAGGAGGAAGGCTATGGAATCAGGTTCAGCACATTGATTGGGTTTATCCACAGCAACTGGAGCCCTGCCCATTGGGAGGAACCAAATTGCACTTTGTTGAGACAGTTCACACATCTAAGAAGAGACAGTTTGGAACCTGATGGAAGATGATCTGGTGAGACTGTCTTGCTCCACAAGAGGGCAGACAACTTTTTGACATTGAGGGCCACTGACATTGAACTTGGGAGGTCTTGTCAGTTGCCAACTCAGTTGGCCCTTCCTTGAAAATAACTTCGCATTTGTAGGTACAACTGTCTCCCCTCCCACCCCCATTCCAATTGCCTTACAAAACCAGACATACTGTGGTTTTTAGATTATTCATTATGAAATCAGGTATAAATTCAGCCCACAACTTCATATATCAAATTTTGATCTTTATTTTTCTCCGACTTGATGGAAAAAAAGAAGTGTTCTGAGCTTCCATTCTGTCATAGTGGCTGCTCACTTTGCTGCTTCTACACCATGAAGTATGGAGATCTTTCTGCTACCCATGCCATGGCCAGGGACTGGGACTTTTTCCTAGGCTAGCTGGCCAACCTGCAGCCAAGGAACACCTTGCAGGCTGGCCTCCTCTGGGCTCTTACTGTCTTGTCATTGCAAGGGTCTTTCCTGACCTGCAGCCTTTCTGCTACTGAATCTCTTCTCCCTCTTCCTTATAGCCCTGGGAGTTCACTCTTAGTCAAGGACAAAGGAATTTCCTCCCCTTATGTCTCTATCTTAGAGGGTTTGTCTACACTTTCCCTTTCTATGACACTCTTCCCTCAAAACCCATATTAAGATCCCTCCCCCAACTATGTGTACACACACGCGTATATAGATGTGTATGGCATGGGATCTTGGGATAGAAGAGCCAGAGAATGTCCCAGGCAATTCACTGCCATCCCACCAATTACTTACTGAACACTGGAAGGAAGAAGAGCATAGATTAATATCTCAGATATACTTTTTAATCACAGGATTTCACTTAATGCTTTTGAGGAAAAACTTGTATTGAAGAAAAGTGGCCTGGTAGATTCATCTGTGATCTTTGGATCAGAGATCTGGTCCTGTAAATCCATAGGTGTTACCATTCCTGAATATTGGCCAGGAAACAGTTTCGTGAAAGACACAATCCCAGTTATTCTGATAAGTAATAAATTCTGTGCATTTTATGATTATGTTAACTTCTTGCCATTCCTCTCCTTGGAGTGGCTGAGGGGGCGGGGGCGGTGGGCAGGCAGGCTCAGCTGTGTGCAAGGGATGATCTTCCCCCAATACCTTAGCCAAACCCAGCAGGGGGCCAAGGGAGACCTGCAGAGAGGAGATGTTTTTTTATCTCTAGGCGGAGCTCTAATCCCCACAGGTTTTACAGGCTTTTTTTCCCCATTGGAATAAGAGCTAAGTAAATTAAATTGACCAATTTAATAATGTAAAAATGTAACTCCCTGAACTTGTACTAGTGTAGACACTGCCAGGGTCTTCAGTCGATAGGGCTTAGCACTGTGCTCAGTTTTCCAAGAAGCTCATTTCTGAATGGTTTGACCTGACCAGTCTGTAATAATATATATCCCTCCCACTTGAAAGAAAAAATCTATTCTAGGCTTTTAGAATAATGTTGCTTTTATAACCCATTGTTATTTTAGAAAACCCATTGAGTATTTACTGATTTGATGGAATATTGAATTTTTAACCAAAATATAGCCAACACTATCTTCTCCTTTATAATTGGTAAATTAACTTCAATACTCATTTTTTCAAGTTGAGTTATAATGGAGCCTTCTGCATCACAACATTCATTATCTAATTTATCTTCTTGAAGGTTATTCTCTGCCAGAGACTGGGAAACCATGTCAAAGTTAACTGAAGTTCAATGTTTGAGTTCCCAGCTCTAAACTGTTGTGAATTTGATCCCTTCATGTTGAAATAATCTTTTTTTTTTTTTTTTTAACTTAGAAACTGCTTCTCTGGGATTTAATTATGCTGTTGCCCTCTCTCAGTTTGCATGAGATCATTAAGCTGGATAGTTTGTTTCTTTGACAACAGAACATTTTGAGCAACCAGATTAAATTAGGGGGCAGATTCAGGGCACCCATGACTTGATGTTGTAACTAGGAATCTACATATAAAAACAAACAAGGAAGAGATAAAAGTCATGCTTGGAGTATTCTTTCAAAGGCTTGAGATAACAGAAATGCCGGTCGATATGTGAAAGCCACAATATTACATTATGCTTCAATTTTATTTTCACTTGCTTATTGAACCTACCTTGACGCCAGATGGGAAAGTGAGTTTTTAATGAGTGAGATGAAATATTTATCAAAGCTGAATTATACAAGTTTTGATCAGAAGTCAAATAGTTGAAGCATATCAAGTCTCCTTTAAGGAAATACATACAGGTTTATGCATGTCTTATATTCATTGCAGGATATCAATAATGGAAGAACTGGTTACTGACCTAGGACTTATTTCCAAAATATTTGATTAAAGAGATCTACATCTGAGCTGCCAACCTCCTTGTATAAGACTAGCACAAAATGTTAAGCTTTCTGTGTTGTAGTGCATTTATTGATATAGATGTCAAGGATATGTATACATGAGGTTTCAAGCATAAATCATCTTGCAAAATAGTGGTGCTATTTATGAGATGGATAATCCTTCAGCACATAGTTGTACTGCATTTATTAGTCATTGGTGTTTACACAGCACTGCAACATTGGGGCTTTCATGTTACCTTGAAGCAGCTCTGAGGTTAGAGTTTATTTTGCAGAGTGGGAACCTTGAACTCTGTACTCAAAATTGTATGATTTTCCCACTCCCAGGAAGCCACAAAGCTTGGGATGTGAACTCTGCTTTTCTAGCGAAAGTCCAGGGCATTCTTGGCCCTCCTCACCTCCACCCACAAACACCCACTTACATTTATGATGTCTGTATTGCAAAGTACATATCTATTGTAGTTTTATTTCAGCCATAGGAGGGAAGTGACTATGTTTTAGTAGTAAAACTGTGAGATTCCCAGTGTATGATAGAGAATCATGGTTTAAGGTCACATACACAAATTCCATCCCTATGGCAGCCTGTACTTTGATCCTTCTAATGGCCACTTTTCCACAATTTGGGCATGATGATTTCTAGGCTTATACTATTATAGGCTTTTGAAACAGTGATAAAGCTGCAATCAAATAAGACCATGATGTTAAAAGTGGCTGTATGTTCTTTTCAATATTACCTTCTAATAGTATTATTCCTATTAGTTGTTTATGAAAAAAAGGTAATTTTTATAATGAACAAATTCCACCAATATCTACTGATAGTATGAATTTATTTTAAAAAATTATAGGGGTGCCTGGCTGGCTCAGTTGGTAGAGCATGTGACTCTTGATCTTGGGGTTGTGAGTTCAAGCCCCACGTTGGGTGTGAAGCATGCTTAAAAAAATAAATATTAAAAATATTATATATATGTAATATGTATTTCTTCAAATGTACTTTCTAGGCATGTACCAAATTGTTAACAGTGACCATCTTTGTATTATGGAACTGGAAGTGGCCTCTTCATTCAGTTGTGAAATGCCATGGAGAAAGGAACCTGATTCTTTGGCTGAATTCTATAAACATAGGCTAGTTACATAAATTATTTAGATATATTTATTATGTAAAGAAAATTGTTTCACATATTTTTAATGCATTTGAATTTTTATTCTACAACACAAGCAACATAAATACAATCTTTTAAAATATTTTCTCTTTAGAATTTTCATTTTCACCTCAGATAAAATGTACACAAAATACACTTGCAAGCTTGCTTACAGGGACCTGTTAAACAATGAACAGACAAATTCTATCAAACAGTTTATCAACATATAAAGGAGGATAGTTTCAGGGTTTTAAAAAAAATTATTAATGTGAGCAAACTGATTAAATAAGGCGGCAAATTAAAATTATATTTCCTTGACAAGTCCTTTGGAGTAAACAAAATGCTTCAAGGCTCCTGGTGAATGGGATTGCAAGGATGAATTCTGCATTTTATAGGTAAAATGATATACTGACTCAAATAATTATGGCTATACCACGCTTTACTTACAATTTTTATGCATGAAAACAAGTCAATTCTTTGGCATAATACAAGAAGGGATAAAAGAACCCTTACCACCTTCTGGCTTTATTTAGAGTGGGAAGTGGTAGTAGGGGAACTGTTTATAATGTAATTTATTTCTCTTAGAAATGCAGGAAAATAATCTTGAATAACAACTTTTTGGCATGATTAGGGCAATAAACATCTTATTCTTAGCTCCCTTCCTCCCACCCCCACCCATCCACTGAAAACAAATCAACAAACAAAAATAAGTGAAATTACTCTTTCCCTCTAGGCACCTGCTCCTGCCCCTATCATGCCATACCTGGATATCCTACCACATGGTTTCAATTGAAGTGAAACCAAAAATATCAAAATCATTAATCTTTGTCCAGTTTTGCCTATTTAGCAGGAAACCAATTTTTATTACAGAGGACCACTTCCAACAAAATACAGATGAAAGAACTGCCAAGGGAGGAATACAAAGTAGCCTGCACATGATCATGAGGTAGTCATGGATGACCACTGGTGGCTGGTAGTGTCAGGGCTTGAGATTCCCTAACTTGAAAACATATTTTATGTGGTAGCTCAAAAGATTGGATTTTAGATTCCCCCCATCCCTTTTTTGGCACCAATTGGTAAAATAAGTTGGAACTAAAATTATTCCCAGAGATTAGTATTTTAAATTTAACTTGAAAATCAATTACTATTAAAAGAGCTAAAAGCACACATAATTTCTAAAATGGATTATGGAAAACAAAAGTGTAATAAAACTCTTCAATTATTTCCATCCACAGAGGCAAGAACTCTACTCTTTAGTACCATTAACACTTTGATATGCTTTCTGATCTCACTAAATCTAGTAAATACTGTAATTATCTTCTCATACAAAAATCTAAATTAATTTAAACAATGTTAGAGTATTCAAGCAGAAAGTTTTAAAGAAACTTAAATCAATAAGAAGTATCTGTAATTAATATAGTTTATACTTGGATGATAATTTAAAAGTTCTTAATTTTTTTCTCTTGAACTATTCCATGAACCTTTTTTTAATGCAAGAAAAGAATTTCCAAGGCTAATTAATCAAAGAAAATGTTAGGAAATCAACTAAGGCCCCACCTACACTTGAGTTAACATGATTTCATTGTATTCCCAAAGCATATTGATACATGTGTACATTTCTCCCATAATTGGAAAACGAGGAGTGTGGTCTCCACTGTGCAGATATGAACAGAAACACATTTTCTGAAAAGTCCTTAAAACAGGCACATGTACTGCTAAAAGGGAGTTATTCAGTTTCCAAATTTCCATGAAACCACTTGGTAGACTCTTTACAGGTACACAGGAAATGAAAATATTTACACCAGACAGTTAAATGAAAGATGAAGGTACATCAAGTAGTGTAATATCATTTTGACATGTTGATATTTGGGTGACTAATGAGAGAGAGAAACCTACTAGCAAGCAAGCAATGACTCAAAAACCTCTGGAAGCCAGGAGCCAAGATTGCAACAGAGTTGAGATGGAAATATTAAAACTGTATGACAGAAGAAACTCAAACACTGTGTATTTAAATTTAAAATCACCTCAGTACAAGTCAAAGGGTCAACATGATACAAATGATCATCCATAGAACCAGTGTTTCTAAGTACAAAGATGAAAAGCTTACACAGATCTCACTGTCCCATTGAACTGATACATTCATTGTCTTTGAGCTTGTAAAAAACCGAATTGTTGGTATAATAAACCTAGAAACTGGGAAGGTTGAATAGGAATGCTGTAGAGAATCCAATCCCAAGTTGTCTGCCCCAGGTTGTTTGTTGTTTTCTCTAGAGCTTGATAAGTCAGGCTGATCTTAAAGGTAGTAGCTGGAAATTTTTTCAAGGCAGTTCTCAGAGTATGGTCCCCAGACCAGCAGCATTGGCCTCACCTGGGTCCTTGTTAGGAAAGCAAATTTCCAGACCTACTGAATTGGAAACCCTGGGCATGGGCCCAACAACCTGTGTTTTAACAAGCCCTCCAGGTGATTCTCATGTGTGCTAAAGTTTGAGAACCACTTTAGAACAAAGTCAAAAGATACCACACAACCACTACTTAAACCTTCAGGATAGGAACTAATAGTACAAACAATTCTTGGTGATTGAAAGGCTGGAAGGACCATAAGTGGATGGGATTCACCCGCAGTTGACTACGGTTTTGTCACGAAGATGGTCAGCCAGTCTCTCCTCCCTGGAACTCTCATGCATTATTGTACAAAGATAGAGGGGACAGGTTTTGTATGGTGCTAGTGGTGTGGCATCGAGTTTTCTTCAATTAGTAAGTGGTGCCATCATTTATATGGAAATTGAGCATTATTCCCAACTGAGTTTCTCATAGATTATCCCCGGGGATAATTTTTTTGGTCTGTTTTCCCTGAAGCAATAATTGTGTTTTGGAAATCTAAATGGTGTTCTAGTCCAACACTTTGTATTAAACTATTTGTTACTTCCACATCAAATACAAACATTATAAGCAGAGGAAGAGGATCTCACAAGAGACAATTTTCTAGATTGCTCCACTATGAGGAAGGAGAACACAATTTTTCTTGATGAAGCATAATTATGAGTTCTATACTAGTTTCATAAAGCTTGCCCAATAACAAGTTCATATTTCCAATAAAAAGTGCTTAAAAAGAGTCTCTTGCTTTTTTAAGGCCACACTAAATGTCACTAGGATCACCTAAGTGGTACCCATGCATATCCAAGTTTTGTTATTCACTTAATGAAACGTGTTGGACTTTTTTAATGCCTGTCTCCGCAGAATATGCAGAAATATTTAGGCATGTGGCACGTGGTTGCTATGGATATTGACCTGATGCCCTCAGTACCCGGATCTTTAAACAATCTTGTCTTACCCGTTGCTGCCTCTTCAGAAAGAGTGCATTTGAAAACTGGTTAGAATTTATTTTGCATATTCCCAAACTTTGATGATGACTTACGTATTTACTACTGTACACTTCCCAGGGAAGCAAGTAGAGAGGCACTGTTGGCTACAGGGCACTTTATTTTGAGTGATTAAATTGAACCAACTTTGCATGTCATTCTGGCCACAGACTGCCATGCTTTTCTGCGTAACAGCTGGCCATGAACAATATTATTCTATCATTTCCAACTAATTTGGCAAGTTTTGTAAATTACCTCTGAGGGCCTGCTTGAAGATTAAAGTTCAGACCTTATTTTATTTTCAAACACTCAAAATATTATGTTATATATGATCTTTCTATGTAAAAACACTAGCTTTTTCTTTTTTTTTTTTTAAACCTTATTTGAAAAATTCCCATAACATAGCAGATCTGGGATGTCAATCAGATATTTTCCACTCATTTTAACTGTTTAATTCCTTAAAACACTAAAGTGTTTCCCCTGTGTTTTTAGAGCACAATGTTGTAGAGCATGGCCTTTGAACTTAGGAACACCTCTCTCACAACCAGCTTTGCCACTTACTGGTTATCTCAGGCAAATTTCTTAACCTTTCTGGGTCTGTATCCTCAGCTGAACAAAAATGAGGAAATCTATGCCTATTTGACAAGGTCATTGTGAAAATTAAATGCTAATGTAGGTAAAGGGTCTACATTCACAGTGGCACTCGACAAATGTCACCGCCTCCCCGCTGTTTATAACCTCTTGTGGTTATCAGCTCCAAACAAAGGTCTTCATTCTGCTTAGTTTGATGGGTGGACACAAATGGATTTTCTTTCTGAGAAAGAAGACTGTCTTACCTAAGCAGTCTTGTGATGTATTTGGGGAGAGTCAGGGATATCTATTATACAATCACATTACCTTCTTATGGTTAAGGCCATTTGACTTTCTCCACTCACTCTGTATAAGCCTCTTCTTAAAACAAGAACTAAAAGCTTGGTGGTATCATACCAAGAGGCTTCCATTTAAAGGTACTTTTGAATTTTGTTAATATTTTGTCATGTTTGATTGCAAATATTTTAATCTGAGCTGTTATGTGTGTTAACATCTGCCTTGGTCAATCATTAAATAGCATAAAGATGGTAGAAAATGCCCTAGTTTTGTATTGATGGAGAAGGCTAGAAAATAATCGTAAGGGGAGAGAGAATAAGATGGTGTAAAGAGGCAGCCCAAGCATTTTTAAAAGCTAATCAGGAGAGGCAAGAACTAGGGGAAATCCTAGAACTCCATCAAACCTATGCTCTTAGGGCAAGGAGAAATCTGATGATGAGTGTGGTCTACCTGGCTGTCAGGAATTCCTAAATACTGAATTTTCTAGATGCTTTCAAGATGCACTTTACCAAAATATTAAAAAATAAATCTCAACCTTAGGGTAACACACTTTTGGCAGTAAATATGGGCAATTGAAAGCAATGTACAAAATCTTATTCTGCTTAGATCAGTAAATGTATGGTAAGAACTGTTTTAACCACAAAGGCTGTCTTGACATTGGTCCTTCAGAGACCTTGGGAGAGCGAGAGTGAAGGAAGAGAGCGGAAAAGGCAGAAACCAAGACAGCAGGAGAGTGTGAGAGGCTGACCTGGGCCGTCTGGAAAGGGAACCCTTGTCTACCAAGGGTTCCTCTCCACCCCTGGAGATGACAGACTTCATTGTGACCTGATGTTCTGTTTGTTAGAGATTATTTGCATCAGGCAATATCTTTTTTGACAATCACAGATACCTCTGGGAGGTATTATGGTGGTTTAGCTAACTTTCTTGTTGAAATCTGATGTGGATGTGAAGCACAGAGTATGCTGGGGACAGAGGTGGGTGGAGACCAATGTGGGCCGTGGGGTAGGCTATAGAATAGATGATGGAAAGGGGTCAAAAACCTCTTAAAAATGGTAGGTAAAGAACTATGTATGTTTTCTCACTTTTTAATTCTTGAACGTACAGTTTATTTTCATAAACTAGCCTTGGATCTCATAATAGAGCATCTATGGGAGAATGGATTCTGATTTCTAAACAATTAACATACTCTAGGACATGACATTCTACACTGAGACAGGCTTCCCTCAAATTTTCATACTTTATAAGAGGTTGCTACATATAAACATTTCATAATCACTCTGATTTGATACTCTTCTCTAATGAAGCTTATTTCCCACCCCTAAAGTGAATTTTGGAGTCCCCATGGGCTCACAAAGGGGAACCAAATCTCAGAAAAGCAGTACATCTTGGTGGCTCTATTTCTTTTTGTAGCTTTTGTTAAAATAAAAAAAGTACCCGACTTTCAATTCTATTTCCAAAAAATAACAATTTAAAAGTGTAGAATACAGCTCATTACTATCCCAACAATTCATTGCTTGTTAAGATCAAGGAGTTGATTTGCTTCTAAACTTATTTGTCTAATGAGTAAAACCTGAAGGCAAAAAGAGTGTGTCATGGAACTGGAAATATGTCTCTGGACTCTGTGGTGATCTTTAGATGGTATAAGGAATGATGAGGTTCTTTCATATTGGCTAAATAAATCAGGGAACCCTGTCTTCATCTTAACCTTGTAGATAGTTACATATTTCTCAAGGAAGACAAAGTTTACAAATAACAGCACTTAATAAAGCTGTTAGTTGTAAATCCTTGCTTCTCTACCAAAGACTTGATGTTTCAATCATTATAATTTAGGAACTATGAAGTATATTGTAAATAATATAAGGATTCCAAATTAATTTTCTAGTACTATCCGAAAGAAATGTCCATATAGAACAGCCATTTAGAAAGACCTCAGACAAAAGATAAATTTACTTGCCAGAGAGAACACATATTTTAAATTGAAAAACTTAATTTCCTAAATTTCATTGTGTCCCCTTCTCCATTAGTTATTTTTTCTTTTGAGACTAGAGCCTGTTTGCCTGACGCTGTAATTTCACGTGATGGTTGTATAATATTTAAGGTTTAAAATGACTTCGTCCCAGTCTCCTTTCCCACCCCTTCCAGCTGTCTCCCTGCCACCCCACACTTCCTGCCCCGTTCCCTGAGAAGTCTGCTCACTGGATGGAGAACTGAGTCCTTTCCTCCAAGGGTGTGGATACAAAAGGAGTTGCATTTAAATGTTTTGTTTTCTTAAAAACCCAATGTTCTGCCTTATGTTCAGATAGCTAGAGCATAAAAATGTCTGTGCAACAAGAAACTAAGGCACCATTTTTTTTTTCTTTCCCTTTCCTGTTTTGCCTTGGGAGCAAAAGCAGAGACTGGTGGGAAGCCAGGGTGGCAGGTCAGTCTTATGTCTCTTGGCAAGATCTGTATCAGCCACTATCACTGGGAGCTGTGTGTCAAAAGTTTCCAGGACACAGACTGAAAACCCTGCCAGGAAAGCATTTTATTCCTTTAGAAATAGGGAAATAAAGGCACAACAGTACCTTAAAAGAAGAAGTAAGTTGGTGAATACCAACCAGAAAATCTTGACAATTTAGGACAACTTTGAAATGTTCTGAAATATTTTACAGAGGAAGTCATCCCTTACTTGATTATGACACCCAAGAATATGTTTTTCCAGCTGTTGTCTTCCCTGCTAAGCCCATAACCATAATAGATATCTTCCTCCGATGAAGAACGTCTGCTACTAGATGCCTGAGTGCTTGCACATCAGCTTGACTTACCAGCGGATATTTTCTTAACAATTGCATTAAAAAAAAAAAAAAATCAAATGGACCAGTGAAGTGTTTTCAAAGGAGTAGTCCTTGAAAAGGGACTCTTTTGGGAATAGCATGGCAGGCAAAAGCACTGGGAAATAAACATCAAAATTTAGAAATGTGTCAAGGACTGAAGACTTTTCTGAAATAATGTGCAAAATCAGAGTATCGTTTGTGTCCTCTAGATACAAGGTGAGTGTCCAGAATGGCCCCAGGACTGATTAGCGAGGGAGCGGCCAACTGTTCTCCGAGACACTGGTTTCAGTGGGGCTGGTGGTGGGGAAGACGCCACCCGTCAGACTGGCAGGCACTCTCCGACCTTCGCTATTGTACTTGGTCACTGGGAGTCTCCTAGACGATGATGTCATAGACCCGGCCCACTCGGCCCAGCCATTCCCTCACAGCCTGGCGCACTCTGATGTCGGTCACGTGACAGGTCAGCTGGCTGATGCACGGGAACACGGCGGGCTGGAGGGCCGTGAAGGTCTGGTCCGGAAGGATCTGAATCTGGTTGAGGACTGTTAGCACCATGTTGGTCCATGCCTAGGAGAAAGGATGGAGGGGAATTAGCAGCTTTCTCCTCTGGATTCATTCGAACTCAGGTGTGGCTAAGCACTGCCAGTTTGCAAACGAGTTTTCCTAGGCTTTAGGTTGCAAATAAATCAGTCTTTACTAATGCAATGTGGCTAGAAGCCACTAATGTGGCTAAGTCGTCATTTTAAGTTCATATATACAAGGAATAGCAGAGACTCCTTTAATGTTAGGAATACCTTATTTTCAGGTTTCAGGGACTCCAGGCATACCTTGTTTTATTGCATTTTACTTTACAATACTGTGGTTCCCAGACACTGCTTTTTCTTTTCTTTCTCCCCCCCCCCCTTTTTTTTTTAAATAAACTGAACATCTGTGGCAGCCCTGTGTTGAGCATGTCCATCGTTGGCACCATTTTTCCAACAGCATTTGCTCACCTCACTTTGTATCTCTGTCACCTTTTGGTAATTCTCACAATATTTGAAACTTTTGCATTATTATTACTATTATTTGTTATGGTCATCTGTGATCAGTGATCTTTAATGTTACTATTGTAATTGTTTCGGGGTGCCATAAATTGTGCCCATTAACTTAATCAATAAATGTGTCCGTTCTGATTGTTTCACTGACCAGTTCCCCCATTTCTCTCCTGCTCCTCATGCCCTTCTATTCCCTGAGACACAATAATGGTGAAGTTAGATCAATTACTAACCCCACCATGGCCTCTAAGTGTTCAAGTGAAAGGAATAGTCACAGGTCTTTCCTTTTAAATCCAAAGCTAGAAATGATTATGCTTAGTGAGGAAGGCATGTTGAAAGCTGAGATTGGCACAAGAGTCTACTTCTGGGCTAAGTTAGCCACACTGGAAATGCAGAGGGAAAGCTCCTGAAGGAAATTAAAAGTGCTACTCCAGGGAACACACAAATAAGAAAGAGAAACAACCTTAGCGCTGTTCTGGAGAAAGTTTGAATAGTCTTGATAAAAAATCAAAGCAGCTACACCATTCATGTAAGTCAAAACCTAATTCCGAGGAAGGCCCTAACTCTCTTCAATTTTGTGAAGGCTGAGAGGTGAGGGAGCTGCAGAAGAAAAGTCTGAAGCTAGCAGAGGTTGGTTCATAAGGTTTAAGGAAAGAAGCCATTTCCATAACAGAAAAGTGCAAGGTGAAGCAGCAAGTGCTGATGTAGAAGCTACATTCTTAGAAGGTCTACCTATGGTCATTCATGAGGGTGGCTACACCCAACAACAGATTTCCAATGTAGATGAAAAGAGGCTTCTGTTGAAAGATGTCATCTAGGACTTCATGGCTAGAGAGAAGTCACTGCCTAGCCTCAAAGGTCAGGCTGCCTCTCTGGTTAGGAGCTTACGTAGCTGGTGACTTGCGGTTGAAGCCAGGGTTCATTCACTATTGTGAAAATCCCAGAGCCCTTAAGAATTATGCTGAATCTGTTCCGCCTGTGTTTCATAAATGGAACAACAAGGCCTGGAATGACAGCACATCTATTTACAACACGGTTTCTTGAATATTTTAAGCCCATTGTTGAGAACTACTACTCAGAAAAAAGGATTCCTTTTAAAATAATCCTGCTTATTGATAATGTGCCTGGTCACCCAAGAGCTCTGATGGAGATGTACAATAAGATTAATACCATCTTCATGCCTGCTAACACAACATCTATTCTACAGCCCTTGGATCAAAGAGTCATTTCTACTTTCAAGTTAATATATAAGAAATACATTCCATAAGACTGTAGCTGCTATAGATAGCGATTCCTCTGAGGGATCTGGACAAAGCATATTGAGAATTTGGAAAGTATTCACTATTCTATGCCATGAAGAACATTATGATTCATAGGAAGAGGTCAAAACATCAATACGAACTGGAGTTTGGAAGAAGCGGATTCCAGCCCTCATGGATGACTGTGAGGGTTTCAGGACTTCCCCAGAGGGAGTACCTGCAGATGTGGTGAGAATAGCAGGAGAACTAGAATTAGAGGTGGAGTCTGGAAATGCGACTGGATTGCTTTGATCTCCTGATCAAACCTGAACAGATCAGGAGGTGCTTCTTATGCAGGAGCAAAGAAAGTGGTTGCTTGAGCTGGAATCTACTTCCAGTGAAGATGCTGTGGAGATTGTTGAAATGATAGTGAGGGATTTAGAATATTACATAAACTTCGGTTGATAAAGCAGTTGCAGGGTTTGAGAGGACGGACTCCCATTTTGAAAGAAGTTTCTACTGGGGGTAAATGCTACCAGACAGCATTGCATGCTATAGAGAAATCATTCATGAAAGAGTCAATGCAGCAAACTTTATTGTTGCCTTATTTTAGGAAATTGCCATAGCCACCACAACCTTCCGCAACCATCACCCCGACTGGTCAGCAGCCATCAATGTCGAAGAAAGACCCTCCCCACTGGCAGAAAGACTGACTTGTGGAAAACTCAGAGGATGGTCAGTACTTTTTAGCAATAAAGTATTTTTTTAAATTAAGGTTGTGTGGGTGTGTATGTGTATTTCTAAGTATGCTATTGCACATTTTATAGACTATAGCATAGTGTAAACATAATTTTAACATGCACTGGGAAACCAAAAAATTCATTTGACTCACTTTGATATCTGCTTTATTGCAGTGGTCTGGAGTCAAACCCGCAATATCTCCGAGGTATGCCTGTACAAAGATCTTACCTACCTATTCCTCAGATTTTTAAAAATTCTCTTGCCTTCTCATAATGAAATCTCTATGAGACATTTTAAATGATCAGTCTCCATAATGCTTAGCAAACTGGAATAGGACTACCTTCATTCAGGGTGACTTTTAAAATCACAAGCAAATCTCCAAGACATGAAAAAAATTAAGCCATGTTATTTGTCCAAAAGGTCATCTATTATAGTATAACCACACATCTCTGGTTGACTGGACTTTTGCAAATCTCGTCTGGTTTTGAAGTTTGGTTCTATTTTCAAGATACTTTAGAGGAAAATAAGGCATCTTGCAAGATTCACGCTAAGTCCCAACTTCTGTTTATTCTAAGAATACATTTTTTGTGTAGGTCCACAGAATCCTAAGATCTGAGATCTTCTAACTTATTTATGCCTGCGGCAGGAGCCCACAATTCAAACACTCGCATTATTTTTAAAGGGCTCCCTGTGACTTTAGATCCCTCTTTTTCTCTTTCCCCATCTCTCATCTATCCTTAAATGGTACCAACACCGTTTTCTTCTCAAGCTGAGTCACAAATTTTAAATAGTGAAGGGGCCGGCCCACTCAAGGCCTTCCAAGCAACGAGCATGCTGTGCTCCTAATGGGTTAGGGAGACTTGAGATGAAAGCAGCCGGTTGGTACCACCGCAGGCCAACGTGCGCCGGCTTGGCTGGCTCGTCGGGGCGGCGGGAACCCACCTGGATCTGGGCTTCGGCGTCCCGCACCGAGACGCTCAGCGAGCTCCCGGTGGAGCCCGAGCGGGGCCTCTTCTCCTGTCGCAGCAGCTCGGGGCCCGCGCTGAACGAATGGCGCATCTGCCCCTGGTCTACCAAGTGCTGGGGACGCTGCAGCAGCGGGGAGTCCTGGCCCCTGGCGCCCAGCGGCTCTCCCTTCTTCTCCACTTTGCCCTCTTTGGGGAACGCGGGCAGGTTGTGCTGCTGCTTCCTCTTTTTGTATTCGGTCATGAGCTTGGAGATGGTCCTGTCGGCCGCCATGGTGTAGATCCTGTTCCCCGCGCTCTCCCACCACTCCCGCCTGCGGCCGGCGTCCTTCTTCTCCACCCTGGGGCTCGGCGGCCGCGGCGGCAGCAGCGCGTCGCCGCCGCCGCCGCCGCCCGCCCTCAGGCTCCCGGGCTCGGCCGCGTGGTCCCGGGCGTGGGCCTGGGCCTGGGCCTGGGCCTGGCTCCGGTCGTCCTCCGAAGGGGTGTCCTTCCCCGAGAAGCCGCCGGTCGACGGCGTGGAGGACTCGGACTGGAAGGAGGGCAGGATGAAGAACGGGTCGCTCTTGAAGACGGGCGCCTCGTCCACGCTGCTCTCCAGGTCCAGGTGCATCTGGATGTAGTTGGTGCACAGCTCCATGCACAGCTTGTGCAGCCGCTTGACCAGCCACACCCAGTCGGCGTTGCTGACGGGCTGCACGCTCAGCGAGGGCAGCCGGGCCCGCCACCGCCGCTTCTCCCTGCCCCTCGGCGGGCTCACCTGCGCCGTCTCCTCGAAGATGTCCTCGTCCTCCGACGAGCACTGCTGCGACGAGTCCGTGCTCCTCTCGTCGTCCTCAAAGAGGACCTTCTTCACCTGCTCGGCGGTGATGGCCTCCTGGTTGGTGAGGACGGCGCAGACCAGCGCGTGGAAATAAATGTTAAAGCTCATGGCGGACTGGCGGTAGAGGTTGGCGGCGCCCCCGATGCCGGACACCTTCTTCAGCAGGCACTTCAGCCCGGGGCTCGTGTCGAACTCCCGCGCCGTCCGGTACGAGTCCAGCAGCAGGTCGAAGATGACGGCCAGGTTCTGCATGGAGATGTATCGGAGGAAGCCGGCCAGCTTGGCCTCGGGGGCCGCGCCCGTCTTGTCCTCCCCCGGGGACGGGCCCTTGACGAACTCCTCCAGCAGGACATCGTACAGGTTCTGCAGGAGCACTTGATGAGACAGCAAGCTCACCACAATCTCCCGGAAAGATACGCTTCAAATGCAAAGAAACGGATCGATTAAAGTCACCCGCCTCGGCCACTAAAGCCATTCGAATGTCACCCATTTTCCAAGGACTTGGGCCAAATGATACACTAGCCGGCTCTATTTCAACGCCTTCATTTATCTGTATATTTTATCTCATTATCTCTTTTACAGCTTTTATTTATTTATTCATGAGGGACACACACACACACACAGAGGCAGAGACACGAGCAGAGGGAGAAGCAGGTCCCTGCAGGGGGCCCGATGCGGGACTCGATCCTGGCACCCCGAGATCACCACCTGAACCAAAGGCAGATGTTCAACCACTGGGCCACCCAGGCGTCCCTGATGCCTTCCTTTCAAAAGGGCAAACTTCTTGGGCCATTACACCATTTTAATCATGGTTAACAGGATTGCAGACACTTTCTAAAATCTAGGCGCTATATGATATTACTGTTTTGTAAAAACTTTTCAGTATAGGCTCAGTGATGGGATACAACATTGGACATTTTATTACCTGTAACTGTGAAGGAAATAAAATCAGAAAGTAACAACTTCTGGCCAATTCTATGAATTTTAATTGGTTTTCTTCCCTACCTTTGGTTTTTTTTTTTTTTTTTTTTTTTTCCCTCAAACCCAGAGCTGTTAGCAATCTCATTGAAGTCTAGCTTTCTAGGGACCAAACCAGTTTACTGTTTGGATTAACCGTTAATGCTTTAGGTGCATATATATAAAAACTCCAGTGCTTCCAGCATGTGAAATGGGCGAGGGTCACACATTTGCAAATTTAAGATAGAGATGACTGAACTCAAGCTTTCTAAATCAAACCTGAGAGACAAAGCAGCATTCATTCAACACTTATAATTCTCTTCTGTGTCCTTTCCTGCCAACATGGCCACAGGGCTCCTTTGTGGCCCTGGAATGCTTACTTGGATTTGCTGAGAGGCCCCTCGGGTCAGCTACGTGGCACAGGGGGAGGGGACGAATCCTCCCTAGACACCTGGCCAGGTCCCCTGGTTGAGAAGCGGGCACAGCCCACATAAGGAAGCCTTACCAGTGCCCCTTGGTGATTTGGTCTCTTCTGTTTGGCTGTATTCTTATACGATTTCAATTCCAGGTACTACCTTGGTTAAATACTATAATTCACCCATGTGGTTTGTGGTTTATGGTTTCACATTGTTTTGCGGCTCTTAGAACTGCATGAAAATAGCTTATACCATTATGTTGCAAACTAAATCCCATATGGGGTAATTATGAATTTATGACAACTCTAATTAATTAACAGTGTTTATTTAAAGCTCCAACCACTATGTTAATATGGTTAGCTATGACCCTGCATTTCAAAATTACTCTTTTAACAAAAAGGAACACAAATGCTTCTGTACATTTAAAGGCTGACCTTGCCCTCTGTGCCATGGTACACTGAGGCAGCATGGTGTAATCAGCACAGATCTGCCATTGACAAACCATATCCTTTTCTAACAACTCATTTAAGTAACTTGCTTTGGTGGTAAAATATACATAACATAAAAGTTTATTTTATTTTAGCCATTTTATTTTTTTTAAATTTAATTTTTTTAAAAGATTTTATTTATTTATTCATGAGAGAGACACAGAGAGAAGTGGAGACACAGGCAGAAGGAGAAGCAGGATCCCTGCAGGGAGCCCGACATGGAACCTGATCCCTGGAGCCGGGATCATGCCCTGAACCAAAGGCAGACACTCAACCGCTGAGCCACCCGGGTGTCCCTATATTAGCCATTTTTAAAAGCACAATTCAATGGCATTAAGTACCTGCACCATTTTGGGCAACTGTCACCACTGTCTATTTCTAGAACTTTTCATCCCAAATTCAATACCCCTCAAACAATAACTCCTCATTCTGCCCTTCTTTTGATAAGTTATTTAAGGTATCAGGAACCCTGATTCTTTTTAAAAGCCCCCAGGTTGATCAAGTGCTTCATGTCTATAGCTATAGGATACTACCTTAAGGGAAATCCTGTCGCCACTCAAGTCTTTTCCCTTGTCTGTCTGCCCCATTACACCGTAAAGTCTTCAAGGGCCAGGGTGGTATCTTATTATCTTATTCAAGGCTGGGAAAATGTCTGGTGAGAACAGCTCTCAGTAAGTGTTCAAGACAAACTGAGTAACAAAAACAGATTGGCTCTAAGTACAAATGCCACCCGGAAGCAACGTTCTCCCTGAGAAATGGCTCTGACACCTCAACCCCATGCCCTTGGCAGTCTG
Organism: Canis lupus baileyi; assembly: GCF_048164855.1. Lineage (NCBI taxonomy): Eukaryota > Metazoa > Chordata > Mammalia > Carnivora > Canidae > Canis > Canis lupus. The sequence continues at coordinate 31,502,926 of NC_132838.1, read as the reverse complement.
GACTCCTGAAGCAGGAACCCAACCAGAGAGGGGTAAGTTTGATCAACCTTTAGAAGATATAAACACCAGAGCCTACAGGACATGATCTGTCACCTTCCCCGAGAGCTGGAAAGCCCTTTACCAGTGAATGTTTAAAAAGACAGTTGATACTCAGCCATTAGAAATACTCAGCCATGAGAAATGACAAATACCCACATTTGCTTCAACGTGGATGGAACTGGAGGGTATTATGCTGAGTGAAATGAGTCAATCGGAGAAGGACAAACATTATATGGTCTCATTTGTTTGGGGAATATAAATAATAGTGAAAGGGAATAGAAGGGAAGGGAGAAGAAATGGGTAGGAAATATCAGAAAGGGAGACAGAACATAAAGACTCCTAACTCTGGGAAACGAACTAGGGGTGGTGGAAGGGGGGGGATAGGGGTGAGTGGGTGACGGGCACTGAGGGGGGCACTTGACGGAATGAGCACTGGGTGTTATTCTGTATGTTGGCAAATTGAACACCAATAAAAAATAAATTTATTATTAAAAAAATAAAAAGACAGTTGATGCAAGGCCATGTTTGAGTTATGTAGTATCTTTATCAACCAAGATAGCAATTTTATATCCTAAAGTATCAAGGGGACTAAGTGTGCATGTGAAAAGTTTAAAAAAAAATGCCTTCTGCTTTAGGATCAAGCTCCATGATACATAATAAGACAATAAGGGGACGCAGCTGGAGCAGTAATACAGAGATCAAAATTTCAGAGAGGTGCTGAAAAAGTGAAATAACTGTTATAGATGCACAACTCTTAATCATTTATATTGACAGAAGATTTTTAAAAAAGACCTGGAACAAACAAAAATGAACAGATAATTTTTCAATTTGTTGTACCCAAGTGTTTCATCCTTTTGGTCTGCACACCCATTACAAAGGGGACTGTGAAGTGCTTCTGAGACCAAGTGCAAAGGAAAGGTCTCTTCCTGGAGAATTAATTGCCTAACCAGTGGCTGACTGAAGACCTGCTAATGCCAGTTTCAGAGAGAAACAGATTCTGAATTTCAAGTACCATATCTTAAAGCTCTCACATTAGGTGGATGCTATAAAGCTCAGGGGCTATCTAGAGGTGATTTAAAACCACACCCAGATTTCTCTTTATTAATACTATAATCTGAATTTGATTTAGATATTTTTTTTCCCCATGGGTAACTTCAACATGAACCTTTGGGGATGAGCATAGATACGAACCTTCCTTGGGTCTACCGCATCTTGTGCTACATCTCGTGCTAAGATAAGAACTGCTCTGTAATAAGAATCAAATCCAAGAATGCCAGATGGCTCCACGCCTTTGTCCTTATGTGTCCCTGGATAGGTGGCCTGGCCTCTCTGAATGTTTTCCCATGGATAAAATGGGAGTGAAAGTATCTAGCTGCTGTATCTTACATATCATGCTCAAATACTTACCATCATTATTATTAGTAGGCTGGAAGTTTAAAAATGGGAAATTCCACTCATGGGTATTATCTTCAACATTGTATTATCAACAATAGTTTGTAGGCAAAATGACAGTATTTAGAAAGGGCAAGATTTGGGGGTACCTGAGTGGCTCAGTTGGTTTAGCATCTGACTCTTGATTTTGGCTCAGGTCACAATCTCAGGGTCTTGGGATCAGCCTGCATCAGGCTCTGCACTCAGTGGGGAGTCTGCTTGAGATTCTCTCCCTTTCCTTCTTCCCTTCCCTCTGCTCTGTGTCTCTAATTATAAGTCAATCAATCAATCAATCAATCAATCAATCTAAAAAGGGCCAGATTCTTATGGCTGGGCACAGATGTTTTTATCTCCCAACAGCTCATGAAAAGTTGAAGTATTTCTCCCTGAAACAGTATGAATCATGCCTCATATTGCAATTTAAAAAAAGAGAGACCATGGATAATACTATAGACACGCTGAGTTATGTCCCCCCACCCAAATTCATATGTTGAAGTCCAAACCCACAGTACCACAGTGTGACTGTATTGGGAGTTAAGATCTTGAAAAATAATTAAGGTAGATTCTCGTCCAATATGACTGGTGTCCGTATAAGAAGGGATTAGGACACAGACACATACAGAAGAAAGACCACATGAAGACACAGGGAGAAAGCATCCATCCAGAAGCCAAGGAGATAGGCCTCGGAAGAAACCAACCCTGCCGACACCTGGATCTTGGACTTCTAGGCTTCAGAACTGTAAGCAAATACATTTCTGTTGTTTGAGCCACCCAGCTGATGGTATTCACTATGGCAGTCCTATGAAACTAGTACATGTGAAATGTTGAAGCTTTACAGAAACAGTTTTCTGTAAAAACCTTTGCTAAATGACTCTATAAATGTCATTCTTAGCCAAATCTTGGATTTCAATGAGCCAGAAATGAAAATAAATAGAACCTTCCTTAGTTGTAAGCTCCCCACATGTTTAAGCTTATTAGCTGCTTACCTTTTCTTGGTGTGTCCATTTGGCTTCTCATCAGGAGGCAGCTCAATAATGAGCTGACAAGACTGAGCATGATCGAAGTTGTTTGGAGTCTTGGGTGAGCACTGCGTGTCCAACATAAACACCTGCAAAGGTACAGTTCAGAGCTCCGTCATCCTCCACCTGACTCCACTAGGGATTAGCTGGATGGCCCTGGATAAATTTCTTACTCTTTCTACTCATTTTTTCATCTATAAAATGAAGTTGACAATGGTTTCCTACATGATATGTTGAGAGAATTAATATGTGTATATTACATATGCATAGCATTAGAACAGAAGAGTAAATATTCAGAAGTTAGTGGCTGATACTAACACAAATAACACGACTACTTTAATCACGTGACAACTCATTACACCCAACTAGTAAGTGCTGATATTTAATATTAATTAAGAGTAAATAAAGAGGGGCCGTGTTTATAAAAAATATCTCCGATTTTGACATCTCTGTGGTATTCTATCCAACACAGGAATAAGAAATTAATTAGGACATTTAGAAACCAGACCTAGCCAGGAAACTTATCAATTGATAATCAGAGTATCCTGGATATACTAAGGGAGATTTTATTAACAATTTAAACAGCTCTTATAGAGAAAAGGCAATTCTGAATAGAACCCTTAATTCACTTTATTTTTGTAAAGAATTAGAATACTTTTCCAATAATTCCATCCAGTACTGCATACACATTTATAAAAATTGCTTAATATTTTAAACATACCACAAACATGCAAAAGATGTCTTTTGTATATGAAGACATAATTCAAATAGGTCTGCTGCCATTACATGATAGATTGTAAATTTAGGGACAATGTTTAATTACTCTGCTGGAAGCCACATGCAGGGTTTCTTAGCGGTAGACTGACATGCTACTTGAGTGTTTGGGGGCATATCTGTAGCTAGTGCTAAGGCTGGAAGGCCTTTGGTGATTTAGTAACTCACCTACTCAACAGATATTTACTAAGTATCTTCTATATGCATGGCTCTACTAATACCAAGGTAAGTATACAGACATGTTCTTTGCTCCTCAGGAGATTCAATCAACTTTTCTGACTTCTGACCTCTGTCAGCAGAAAAAGTCACTGGTACATGGTGATCCCTGAATAGGTAAGTATATTTTAATTTTAGTTATGATTTACATTTGACTGAAATTAAGCAGCTTGTAAATGTCAAACTCTGCATGGGAAACATAAGGAAAAATCCAAATAGGTTTGCCATCCTTAGGCACTTGTAGACTGCAAGTACCATCAATATTTCAGCAAATATGGATAATATACAGAGTCCGAGAAAGTCAAGTGGTGTATGAAGTGTAGGGGCCAGGCAGAAAGAGGACTTTATCTGATCTGGGCACTGGAGGACACAACAAGAAAGAGATGGAGGAAAGGATTATAATGATGTTGACTGGGTTAGTGGTCCTCATCAAGAACAGTACTGACAAGATGTCAGAGCCAGGAAGTGTATGTCCCTAAGGGAATGAAAGACAATCTGATTATGCAAGACCTTCAGGAAGAAGCTTGTAAAAGTCCTGGGAATCACAAGCCCCAGTCCTTACCTGCTGAGCCATGGCTCGAATGCGCCAGTACTCGGCCTCAGCACTGGGGGAGGAGGAGGGGGCCGCCACCCTCACCTGGCAGCCTTCCCCACTGAAGCTCTCAGTGCCGCTGTGGAAGCAGCCCAGTAGATCCTAGGGAGAAACACAGCAGAGGTTTCCTGGGTGCATCCAGGCCCTGTGTTCTAGAGCTGTTACGGTCCTGGTGTTTGGGACAAAAGCACAGATTGGACAACTTCTTTTTCACCCTCTGTAGGATTTCAAGTGAGCCTGCCTGATAAGAGAAGGAGGGCAGCATCCAGATGCCCAACTTGAAAGGCACGAGATGACTCGAACCTTCTCTGGCTCCACCTGCCAACAATTTACCTTCACTGGCTTGAGTGTGGCTGAGAACGCATCCTGCAGGGCACAGCAGGCAAGCCTCCACATTTCTTCAGTGAACACAGGTCCTGCTGTGACAAGGACGTACCTGCTCAAAGAAACCAGGAAAGAAGTCTTGAATCTGTACCTTTTGTCGCCCTTACAGACGAATGCACATATTTGTTCCACAGCTTCCATTCAAGTCTTGCTGCCTCTTATTACACTTGTCTTCAATCCAACTGGTATCCTATCTATTGTCACAACACTATTTCCTAAGGTATTTTCCTATAAAAATATCAAATAGCAATGGGTCCCCATTACAGAGAGGGCAATGTCTCAACTTAGGCTTTGCATGCAAGACTGTATATATATTCTGTACTAATTTTTCTATTCTAGCCTCATTTTCTACTACTCCTCTACAAATAACAACCAAAATAATAAAGACTCTGTTGTCATTTATGACTCAGATCTCCATGCTTATGTTTGTGATGTTCTGCTTGCAAGTCCCCATCTATCAAGATCTTGCCCACTTTGGGTGATCTGACCAAATGTCATTAATATAAAAAGTCCTTGCTGACATCCTACTCCCCTGTCCTCCTTGGCATGTACAGTAACTCCTAACTATTGTCATTTTTCATGTGTCTCTCTCTGTTATGTCCTTTAGAAAAGGCTATAAGCCTCTTTGAGGGTAGGGACCTTGACTTCCTATGCACAGAGTATCTCTCTTTGTATAATGCCTTACACATTGAAATGAAGCATTATTAGCATATACATATAGACATTTTTACTTGTAGAAAGCAGTCCAAAAAGTGGATTGCTACAATAAGAGAATTTAACTCCCTTGGATTTCATAATAAAAATTCTTAACTTTAAAAAAAAAAAAAAAAATTCTTAACTTTGTGGAGAGGCAAAGAATCTTTTCCTCACCTAATACAGGAGCAGCCCACTCTGGAGATGGTTTCTGTGGGCTTGGCCACACACGCTACCAGTAACTCAAACAGGTCCTTCAGCATCGTGTTGATCATGCTCTCATACCTGATGTCTACATGGAAAAGTAAAACCAGAATTTCACTCAACTCTTGTAAAGGAGAGGGTTAAAATGACATTTTTAGTAAAAGGGGAAAGTCTGAGCAATAAAAAGATGTATAAAAATCTAGGGAAAAAGTAATTTCTTGGATTTTTTCTGAACTTGACTTTAGCTTGTATTAATCATTTCATGATGAAATATGAGGCTTACTTTTATGTGTTGATATACATTTTTCGAAGTTAAGCATATAATTCATCCACTTATACTAGCTACTATTCAGGCTGTGCGTGTTCTTTTCTGTATAAAAAATTTAAATTCTTAAAAAAAAAAAAAAGAAAAATGAAACCTACAGTTTCCTTACTCTTGACAGACTAATTAAATGCTCGTGGCAAACAAACCCTCTCTCATCTTAACAGTTCTTGAACTCAGCCTGGCACACTATCCCCAGACTAAAGAAAATGAGACTTCCCCAAATCACATTCTATTTTCCCAATTCAAGGAATACATGTATATTCTTTCCCTCAAAGTCCATGTGATGACACAGATTTAATTTTTAGTAGAATCCTCAGTGGTTCTGTGCTGGGCAAAGCAGTGATCCAGCTAAGAACATACCTGTAGGGCTAATTATCGCTTACATGTGGAAACACCCACTTGTTGTCTTTCTCAATTAACTTTCTTTTTTGTGGAGGCAAGCTTATTAACTTTAGTAGAGCCACCCATTTCTTACTTTGCTTTTTAATTCTCCCTTGGGTGAACATCTCATGAATTTTTCTAACCTCTTCAACAAGGGCGTCTCTTACCTTACCTCTTCCTTTATAAAGAGAAGCCAAAGGCATATTGAATTATAACTTCTAGGTTAACAGTGATTTTTTTTTTCTGACTTCAATATACTATCTGCTACATACTTTCAGGTCATCTTCAAAGTACCACAGATATTAAGATACTTCACCCCTAACCTCTTAAGCAACTTCTTGCCTATAATTTAAGCCTTTTCTCAAATCTTATCTCCTCCATTTAGCCTCCCAGAGGAAGCAGGAGGATATACACCCTCTCACCTACAGACTACAGAGCTAGTTCTTTTTTTCTTCATTTAACTTATTGCATAGTTGAACTTGCCTCCTCTCTTCTCATGCACAGATCTACTAGATGGCACTATATTCTTATATGTATTTTAAGTATTAATTTTCAGTTTGATAATCTAGGAGAAGGTTGGCACTAACCATTATAGTTCTATTTAGGTAATACGTGGACAAAAATCATACACTGGTATTTTTTGACAGTGATGCTTCCCATGAAAAAAAAATACTCAGCATGGACTGCTAGGGGACCAAAGATACCTGAGTGTATAAAGCTTTGAATGTGCTCCACCACCAGCTCACAAGACAGGCCAATGGCGTGCTTGAAATTAGCAGAAGCTGCATCCCAGTACGAATGGTCTTTATGGCTACGTCGGAGCCAAAGGGTCATCACAGGGAGGAGAAGGTGAACAACCGCATAGATACCAAACCCTGGTCCTGAAATAGAAAAGTTGGCATCAGAACTGTGATCACAACAGCTCTCCTGTAGGGAAACAGAAGTTACTGCCATCACTTGGCATGCCCCAGTTCTTTCACAGGAGTTCCCCCCACCCCCTAAGAAGTTGCAAGGAAAAAGAATTTACTACTGACTGGGGGGAATATATGGTCTTCACTGGCATTTTTTTTTTCTTTTTTAAGATTTATTTTAGAGAGAGCATGAGAGTAGGGGGAGGGGCAGAGGAAGAAGGAGAGATGATCTCAAGCAGACTACCCCTGGGTACAGAGCTGGACTGGGACTTCAATCCCACGAGCTGGAAATCATGACCTGAGCTAAAATCCAGACTCAGAGGCTTAAATGACTGAGCCACTCAGGTGCTTCTCTTTTTTTGTTTCTGTTATGAATATAGTTATGCAAGTGATATATGAATAAATTCATAAAAATTCAAATAATACCAATAAAGCCAAAGTATCACCTAAATAACTCCCCCAGAGGTAAACAGAGATACACATATAAGAAAATGTCCTCTAAAGTTTACATATAAATATCTATATGAAACATCAAGAAACACATTAACATGTGTTAGAGATCATTCTGTATCAGAGAATTTAGATATTCCTCATTTTTACTGCCACATACTATTCCATTGCATGTATACACAACAGTTACTTATCCGTTCCCTTACTGATGGACACTTAAGGTGTTCTAACTTTTTGCTTTAGACAATGCTATAATGAAAATCCTTGTGAAAGTGATGGATTTTTAAAATTCTGATTACAAAAGTAAGAAACCCTTTTCTAATAAACACAGAAAAGAATGAGAATACGAAGAAAGAAACCTCACCCACAGAGATAATTACATTTTATGTTTGACTTCTAGTCTTTTTGAATGGACATGTGTATTCATAGATGCATAAAATTTCAATGTTGTGGTTGTACTCCATAGTATATATACTTTAAATGTTATTCACAAATACTCATTTTTATATCTGTGGGATATTTATATGCTCTCATTGTAATTTACTTAACCCATTTAGGGTGTTCATAATTTTTTTGGTATTCAATATATTTCAGCAATCATTTTATACTCATTTTGTTTCCATCACTATTAATTTCCTTTGATGATAGATTTCTAGTAGAATTAATTAGGTTGAGTGCTCTTCACACACAGTTAGTGGCAATGTGAAAACAGAAAACAGTACTAACTACTGAGGGAGAGCTATATAATTAAATCTGTAAAATACCTGCTTATTTTTGGCTTATAACTTTTTGACATATGAGAATAGCTATGCTGGCTTTTTTGGAAAAAATTCTGCTACAAACTGCAATGGATCTTAATACCGTACCAGTTATCAAGTCTTCACCAGTTTGTAATAAATATGAAACTCCTCTTATTACTATGGAATTGACTAGTGGGTTCATTTGTGGTTCTGATTCTGTTTGGAAAAATTAAAATTTCTATAGTTGCTTGGATCTTGGGAAAATTTGCATGTGTTAAGTATATATGCTAAATTTGATTGAATCAAAAGAAGAAATAAATTCCTCAGGGCCATTCTTTTCCTGTACTATCAAGGTATTAGGTGATCACTACATGTCTTTTTCTTTTTTTGAGAGAGCGAGCGAGCATGAGTCGGGGAGGGGCTGAGGGAAAGGGAGAGAGAGAATCTTAAGCAGACTCCACACTGATCATGAAGCCTGAGATCATGACCTGAGCTGAAATCAAAAGTTAGATGCTCAAAAAAAAAAAAAAAAAAAAAAAAAAAAAGAGTCAGATGCTCAACTGATGGAGCCAGCCAGGTGCCACTACATGTCTTTTTCTAAATCTAACCACCTATGACCTTTATATATTTAAGATCTTGCTGTTTTATTATTGTACATACTTTTGAGTGGTTTGTTTATGTCACTGAAGACTCAGTGAGCCTTACTGACAGCCCTAGGGCCAAGAGAAGGCTGTGATCATAGAACAGAGCAAAGCCAATAGCCTTGGCCTGATTATTGTAGGGATCCAACACACCTAACTGGATAGTACGCATTATTTGTAAATGGACTGATGGGAAGATATGTAAATAATAACAGGACATATCTTTTTTTTTAAAGGTTTTATTTATTTATTCATAGAGACACAGAGAGAGAGAGAGGCAGAGACACAGGCAGAGGGAGAAGCAGGCTCCATGCAGAGAGCCTGATGTGGGGCTTGATCCAGGGTCTCCAGGATCACGCCCTAGCTGCAGGCGGCGCTAAACCGCTGTGCCACTGGGGCTGCCCTAACAGGACATATCTTAAACATAACTGCATCATTACCATTTAACAAGTATTTACTGAGCATCTATTATGCATGAAGCTCTGCACCAAGTCTAGGGTTATAGGTGTAAAACAAGTAGACACATGGAAATACCTTCCTGAGAAAAGTTATATGCATAATACCTCCCCCACAAAAGACAGACATAGAAATTCTTACCAGGTGTTTTGGTAACATCTCTCAACAGCTCAAAGAGTAAATCCAAGGTTGGCGGTTGGTGCTGACGTGGACAGTTGGACACAGCCGCTGTTAGCTGCTCCAGCAGGATGATCCAGACTTCTATCAGCCCTGGATACAAAAAAGCAGATCTCTGTGAAATCCAGTTCAACATAATAGAGAGTCATAAGATCAAACTAAACATCGTGAGTTTAGCAGTGTGTCATATGGCAGTGTGTAGTCCTCAGTGTCTACAAGCATGGGCAGATTATGATTTACATGCTCTAAATAAGTTAAAGGGGGAAAATCCCAAATTTCTTCTCATTCCCCTACAGGAAGAAGGTGATGTGGCAAATTTTACTATATTGAACTAACTATCAGATTTCTTGGGAGCTGACAATACCAAAATAATAAAATATCCTTTTGTATCATCTTAGCATACATTCTTTTAAAACATTATTTTGTTGTAAATATGTAACAAAAATTTGTCACTTTAACCCTTTTTACATATGCAATTCAGTGGTATTAATTACTCTCAAGGTTTTGTGCAACCATCCCCACTATCTTGTTCCGAAACTATTTTTTTTATCATCTCAAACAGAAGCCCTGCAACCAGTAACTGTCCATTCTCCCCTCACTCTAGCCCCTGGGAACCTATCATCTATTTTCTGTTTTTTATGAATTTGCCTGTTCTGGATATTTCATATAAGTGGAATCACACAGGATTTGTGTTTCTGTGTCTGGCTTATTTCATTTAGTGTAATGTTTTCAAGGTCTATCCGTGTTGCACTGTATATCAGATGAATAATAATCCACACTTTGTTCATTCATCTGTTGATGGACACTTGTGTTGTTTCCACCTTTAGCTATGGTGGAAATAAGGCAATGAACATAGGACAGTAAGTATCTGTTTCAATCTCTCAATTCCTTAGGGTCTAGAACCAGGAGAGGAATTTCTGGGTCATCTGGTAGTTCTTTTTAACGTTTTTTTTTTTTCTTTTCTTTTTAACGTTTTGAAGAAGTACCAAACTGTTTTCCATAAAGGAAATATATATTCCTGTGAGGGTTCCAATTTCTCCATGTCCTTGCCAACACTTTTTTTTTTTTTAAAAAACTATAGACATCCTAGTATGTAAAGTGTGTTTCACACTGTTGTTTTGACTTACATTTCCCTGATGACTAATGATGCTGAGCATGCTGATCAGCCATTTGTAGATCTTTTAAGAAATATCTACTCATGTCCCTTTGCCCATTTTTAAATTGTGTAGTTTGTCTTGTGGAGTTTTAGGAGTTCTTTATATATTCTGGATATTAAAACCTTGTCAAAAATAGGATTTACAAAATATGTTCTCCTTTCGATTGTCCTTTCGCTTTCTTGATAATGTCCTTTAAAGCACAAAAGTCTTTAATTTTGATGAAGTCTGAGTCATCCAGTTTTTCTTTTGCTGCTCCTGTGTGTGAGTCTATTTTCTTTACTCTTCTTCATGCCCCACTTTTTCCAAAGGTCCATCAGTCATCTCCAGTCTTTTTTTTTTTTTTTTTTGCAATTTATACATTATTTTGAATTTGCATGCCTGCCTTGTGGTTGGCGCTGCTGGCACTTTCTCATCCTACGTACATGCAAATCACTTCATGTACCACTCACAGATGGGGAATGAGATTCACAACATCAACAGAATCATACACCCAAAGCAGCACACCTCTCAGTATACACCTCTCTTCCTTCTCCCCTTCAGGGTTTCATTTTTAAAACAAGATACTAACTTTTAGTGCTGCGCATTACAAGGCAAGGGAAAAAGCATGAGATTTTTTTTTTATTAGATCCAAACAATTTTAGTTTTGCCATTTACAGAAGCACTATCTGAGCCAACATTCCTGCTGACCACTGCCTTTGGAAATATACGAACCTGCCAGATAACTGACAGAGAAAGGACTCAATTTCTTTCGCTTCATCTAAAAGGGCCTAGAATAGAAAATTAAAAAATAACCCACCCTACATTTTAATACTTCTCAGTTTCCTATGAAAGATAACTGTCAAAAGATGGCAGCTTTATCATATTCCCATTATAAAAAAAAAAAACTACTTCTACATTTTGGACATTCCCATTCATAGAAAGCTAAAGCAAACCCATGAACCACAAATATAATAAAACTAGGTGACAGAGGCTCATGAGCCTCAAAGTATAAGCAGGTGGGAACAAGCTAATTTATCGGAAATGCAGAAGACAGAATCACATGCTATGCACCACTCGGGGGGGAGGGGTGTAACCAATAAAGTCCATATGGAAAACTCTATGGGGTCTCACTTCAACAAATGAAGTACAAAAGAGTGAAAGAGAGTTGAAGAGGAAACTCTAGGGATTGAGAAGAACTTCAGAGACCTATCAGCAAAACACACAGTACAGGTCTTATGTGAATGCTGAAAATTCACTGACATAAGAAAATGGGAAATGTTAACATTTAAGGAGGGCAGCCTGCGTGGCTCAGCAGTTTACCGCCTGCCTTTAGCCTAGGACGTGATCCTGGAGGCCCGGGATCGAGTCCCACATGGGGCATCCTGCGTGGAGCCTGCTTCTCCCTCTGCCTATGTCTCTGCCTCTCTCTCTCTCTCTCTGTATCTCATGAATAAATAAAATCTTAAAAAAATAATATTTAATATTAAATAATTATTGTTAATTCTTAGGTATGATAATGGAATTGTGGTTATGTTTGTTATATTTAAAAAACACAAGCTGAAACATTTACAGATGAAATGCTATAATGTCTGGGATTTAATTTAAAATAGATGAAGTGAGAGGAAGGGGGAGACAGAGTGAGGGGTTGTGTGTGTGTGTATACATAATAGACTGGCTATAAGTTAATAGTTGAAGCTGGGTGATGGGTACATGGAGTCTCATTATACCATTCTGTCTAGTTTAAACATGTCTGAAATTTCCATGGGGGTAAAAAAAAAAGGACATTATTTGCCTTTGGAAACCAGAGGAATAACATGTAAGAGCATATAAATTTTCAATACTAAGTTGAAGCCTTTGCTTTTAATTCTTTTCTCTGAGCTAGCTATATTTTGTATATCATAATAACTTTAAAGATATCAATGAGTTGATAATGTGGAAAACTTTAGATAGGTCTTAGCTGAATTTTATCTATAAGATGGGCTGCCTAGAAAAAAAACAATGGATTAATGATTTGCACATATGGAAAGAGAATTGCTGATTGCTACATACACAGACAATTTATAACTGTTTAAAGACTGTATTATAGATAAGCAACATTAGCCTCTGTTTATAATTGTCTGGGTTGGAGGTTTAAGAAGCTAAGTAAAAATTATTCCTAACTAGTCATTAAATGAAACCTCTATTAGACAACCTCTAGCCAATTTCCATTTTAATTGTTCTCTACATTTGCTATTCCTTCCTACAGTTCTCCCTTAAAACTACTCTCAACTAATGAGGTTTTACCATTTATAATCCCTGTGGAAAAATGTAAATCCTCTCGCTATTCTCATAAGTGAATTTATAACAGAAAAACAAAAATTAATAATTAAAAAAAGCAAAATTTAAAAAACCTCTCCCCAAAACTCCTTTTGCAAGAGTTTGAATCAACCTATACCTGTTAGTCCTGTTAGTTCTCTTTAAGGATATAATTTCCACTTCTAGATTTAGAACAGGGCAGGGTTGACTGAATCAGAAGACAAGCATGAGCATGAGTTAATCCATCTGAAAATTTCCCAAAGTTACTAGAGAACTCCGATCCACAGAAAATTACATGGGAACTAATTTGAAACACATTCTTTAAAATTATTCTTTTAATGAGGCTTCAGTTCCACCAGGCACAAATAGATTCTCTCTTCAGTAGTGGCTTAATTTCCCCAGTCTCTAACCAAATAGTCCTACAGGAAGTAATTATATAATGATTGTGTTTCCTAGAAGGTATTAAAGACAATTACCAGTCAATTTACGTAGCAATGCAACCGCGTTCCAATTTGCTAAATTATAGAGAATTCAGAGTTAGAAACTATATTTAGTGGAATCTGCAGATCTGTACTGAGCTTGGATAGAGGCATCCATCTATAAAAGGATGGGTTTGGAGACAAGACATCAAATGATGTTTTTAAATAGTCCATGGAAACTTTATGTAGACTTGTTCTATTAGAATTAAAAACAATAGTAACATAAATGGATGATCATTCTTATGTCTCTAAGCTACTGAACTCATGGTTTAAGCTTCTGGGAATATAAACATAACAAATAACCTAGAGTTCAGTCCAATCAATTTACTCACCAGTGTCATCATCAAAATCAGACAGGACCGACTCAATTCCATCCTCACTGCTGGCCGACTGTTCCTGAAGTCTTCGAGGCAAGCTAGCCAGTCGCCCACTAAGGAATATTGGCTTCAAGGGCATTTTGTAGATTTTGGCCAGTAACTAAATAATGAAAAACCAAATTGCAACTATGTATTAGAAAAAGCTGTACTATGGGTGTTAAAGAAGAATAACATAGTATACCAGCAATACTGGTGTTAGGGAAAACCAGAAAAGCTTCCAATGTATGAAAGTTTTGAGGTTGTTTGTGATTTGGATTCTTATAGTAGCTCATGAGAGGGAGATGCAGGGCGGATATTCCCTGGAGAGGGAACAGCAACTGCCCTGAGCAGTGAGGTGCCATGTATCTGAGGGGTGGAAAGTCGGTGTGGCTGGAGCATACAGTGAGAGGGAAGGATCTGAGGGTGGAAAGGTAGCTGAAGTCCTGTCATGTGGTGTCTTTTGAGGGCTGATGGGGGAAGAAGCTGGGGCTAGGTATCCTTTCTAAAGCCCTGGGGTTCACACCATCACTGCTGTCACGGAGGGAGGAGTTCCGCAGACAGGAAAAGGTCTGGGGACACCACCTGTGAAGATAGGAGAACAACTATAAAGGGTGTCACGGAAGCCTGGGGGCAGAAGGGGCTTTCTGGTTGCTGGAGGGAGCATCCTCTTGGGCTAACAGCAATGACCGGATTGACCACAACAAAAGTCGCTGTTCCTTTGATAAATGAGGTTTCATGGGATTTCCTCACTAGATCTTTACTGAACATGTCCCTTTTTTGTTTTTGTCCCTCTTCAGTGGTGGCACCACCACCACATCCTATCATGAAGACTTCCCATGACCTCTCTCCCTACAGCCTGATGCAAACATAGAGATTAGGACCGTTCCTGTGTCTTGAGTATAAAGGAGAAGTTTCAGAGGTTTCAGTTCAATTGTGTGTTCTAGCATATTTTCGTTCTTCTCATTCTTTCCTTCATGGAGTGAGGACAAAAATTCCTACTCCAGATCTCAGCCTCTGCTCTCCTCAGAGTCAGCCAAAAATGTTTCTCTTGGGCTTCAGCAAGAGACATCCACGCCTGGTTTGCAAGCATCAGGTCCCAGGCCGGTCACAGGGCCTGGAGCCCAGTGTGGGTGCACGAGCATGGTCCCCTACCTGCGAGCAGCGCCTGAGGTAATCCAGGGCGGGGAGGCACAGGTCTGGGGACGTGGCTCCGGGTCCCGGGACACAGTCTCCTATTTCCTTGCAGTCCACCTCCCCTGGAGGACAGACAGACACAATTACTCTGGCATTCCCCCTTCAGCAGAAGACCTAGTAGCTCCCACAGCACTCGTTCATTAAATGTCTACTAAAATAAAAGACAAAATTACCCCAAACTTTGGACCCTGAGGAGAATCCTTCCAGTCATTTTTTCTCCCTCCATATGTATATGTGTTAAATACAGTTGGGATTGAATCGAGCATCTTAGTTTGTTGGATTATTCCATTTTGGTAACTCTTCTTTTCACTAAACAGTGAACTCCTCTTTTCTGGTACTGGACCACAGTTCCTTCAGTGGCTGCACGGGGTCCCTCTGTGCCTGGGCCCGCGGTAGTTCCCCTCACCGTCCCTGCTGTGGATGGTGCGACTCTGAGCTTGATGATAAAGGACACTCCTGGTGCCCAGCCACGTCTGCGCTGGAGGGAAGAACTTGGCCTCTCTCTGTTTGCAAAAGGACCCCTCTGCTGCCTGGGCTCAGCACTATAGAGTGGTGATAAAGTCCTCTGGGAAGAGTCTAGACATCTGGGGCTCAGGGATAGAGACTATCGAATTGAACTGAAATGATTTTTTTTTTTTGGTACATATCTAGAGATTTTGCAGATCTGTGGAGGGCATCTAGATTTTTCTATAGGTAAATAGTAGTTGAGGATTACCATTTTTCTTCCCATGGGATGAAATCTATTCCCGTACTTTTAATAAGATCATTCCACAGTACTGAAATTGTTTCTAATTGTCTACAATCGTAGCCACTAGGCACCCTTTCCTGTGGGCAGACAGATCTAATTACTAGGCATTAGTTAAAATTCAGACAAAGCAGCATGTTTCCTTAAAAAAGAAAAGATAAATATTTGTATTCTAGATCAGGGATCGGCAAACTTTTTGTGTACAGGGCCAGACAGTAAATACTTTAAGCTTTGCAGGTCATCCTGTTTTTGTTACCGCTTCTCAAATCTACCATTGTAGCACGAAAATAGTAGTAGACAAATGACCATGGCTGTGTTTCAGTAAACTTTATTTATAAAAACCATCGATGGGTTGGATCTGGCCTGCAGGCCATTGCTTGCCAGCCCCGGGTCTGGATTAACATGCTTTACAATATAAAAACACAGACTGGGTCAAACTCATGTTGAAATAACCAGATGGCAATTAAAAATAATTTCATTTCTTAGCCTGTTGATCAAAGTGAGCAGCCCGTTTTTTTTTTTTTTTTTTTTTTTTTTTAACCAAGGTTGGTGTGTTACACATCAAAGTCTATGCAAATTGCGCCCCCCTGGAGTCTGGGGCAGTACCTAGCCAGGGTGGCTACTGGGGGCTCAAGGTTCCCATGCCCCTTACAAGTAAGGCCACGTTATGATTCACAGAAAAAAAAAATTTTCTCCATGTGTACATAGATTATTCTGCATCTCTATCTGCTGCCTTTAAGTCCTTCCCTAAGATAAAATCTCAAATTTGTTAACATGCTGCTAGACATCTCCACTTGAATAGGGTTTTACAGAAACTCAACGTGTCCAAATGTCCAAAGATGGAATTCGTTACTTTTTCCTCTCCTCCACACCTACTTAACCTGCTCTCCTTTTTAACATCCTATTTCTGGGTAACACTAGTCCTTGTCAGGGAAGCAGGGAGCCTTCCTCAATGCCTCCTCCCCAAGCCCCCATTCTAGCAGGGCCAAGCCCCACAGATCCCACCTCTACCATGCACTGGAGCCAACCTCATCTTCTCTACTGCCTCTCTGCCTGCAGCCTCTTGTCCCCATGTAAGGGGACATATGCCTTCCAGAGTTCAGTTTCTAACACTGTGTGATCGTACCACTCTTTACCTAGAAACCTTCCCCACACGTTCTGGATTCCTTGATGTGGCATATGGAGCCCTTCACAACTTCCTTTCTTCCCAACTCATCATTCACTATCCCTTTATGTGGGTACCTCCAATGTACCTTGATTTTAGGAAAGGAAACCTAGTTCACCACAAAGTTCAAATGTCCCTTACCCTTTAAAGCCTGCACTGGACCCCACTACCAAACATCTATCTCAGCTACTTGTTTATTTCAGCTTACATGTATTTTTTCTTTTTTACTAGCTTCCATGAAAGTATTCATCTTACTTAATTGTAATGATTGATTTATATGTGTTTCCTAGAAGAGGCTGTGAGCCTCTCACAGGCAGGAAGCATGTTTTATTCCTCTTTACACCTTCATAGTACATATGAAGGCTGCTGTGCACACATGGCAGGCACTCAACTCTTCACTGAATAACAGAATACCAATAATGGTTCTTAAATGAAATATAAGACTGTGACATAATAGCAAATATACATATTGGCCTCTGCTCCCAGTTCCTGGCACAGAGCTCCTAAAATCCTTGTAATTTCCCAAGTGATGAGGATTAGAGGCCCCCCCTTTTTTTTGCCCTAATATTTGGTTTCTGACTCCAATTCCTGACACGCCGCTCCTAAATGCTTGGAATTTCCTGCATGATAGGAGGGTCTGTTGTTCTAACTGAGGCAATATCCGGTGGGCTCCTAGAAGTGGACGACTGGTCACCTGAAAGACCAAGCCATGACTAGAAGCTTGAAATTTTCAGCTCCTTTCCCCTTCCTAGGGGAGAGGGACTGGAAATAGACTTAGAGGTCTATCATGCCTACATGATAAAGTCTCCATAAAAGTTCCAGAAGTATGGGGTTTGGAGATCTGGGTTGGTGAACACATTTATATGCTGGTAGGGTGGGACACCCCAACTCCATGGGGATGAAAGCTCCTGTGTTTGGGACCTTTATGGACCTTGCCCTATGTAGCTCTTTCTCTGGCTATTCATCTGTGTCCTTTATTATATCCTTCATTATATAATAAATTGCTAATCATGTTCCCCTGAGTTCTGTGAGTTGTTCCAACAATTAACCAAATCCAAGGGGAGAAGGTCATGGAACCTCCTATTTGTAGCCATGTCAGAGCTGTGGGTAAATGGGGACCTACTTTTGCTTGGCATGTGATGTAGGGGGTAGTCTTTTGGGACTGAGCCCCTACCCTGTGGAGTCTGGGCTAACTCTGGGTAGTGTTAGAATTGGACTGAATTATAGGACACCCCACTGGTATTGCACAATACTGGATGGTGTGAGAACCCTCCACCCTCCACATCTAGCATTGGAGCATTTTGAATGTGGTGGTCACAGGAGAACAGGAGAACAAAGGAGACACACAGGAGTGAGTTCTTCCCATGCAATAACTGAATTTCCTACTACTAAGATTATGTATCTTACAATTAAGACACTAAGTTACTTGGTTTCTATTTAATTAACATAGTTAAAAAAAATTTTATGCTGTTGTTCACAAGAAATATTCCTCTGAAGCCCATTGTGTAAAATCGATAAGCAAGTGGCTGTCATGGTTGCCCTTCTGCTCAGTCCTCCATTTCCTGGGGCAGATTCAACAATAGAATGAGGCACATATAATAAATAATAGAATATAACAACAGTGGTCTACAGATCAGCCTTGTTGCCTCTATCCTAAAACTTGCATTTTGCTTCTGCTCCCTGCAAAAGGGGGAATCTGAATGAAGTCACCTAGTTTCTTTGTGTCCAGTTTTCTTTGCAAATGAACTGTCGATAACCTCCAGATATAAGAGCACCCCACAGTGAAGTTCCAAACTTTAAGACTTACTTACGTTCCTTCTAAAATTATTGGTTTGACTAACTGTGCTGCCTTCCGTTTCACCCCAGATAAACTTGTGCTATATAAAAATCTGCTGCAGCAGGTCATGTTGCAGAGCAAGACTCTACTTTGTTTAAGCATTGCTGAATGAAGCGTTAAATCAGCTTGGTAGTCTCTGAAACACTTCAGAGGACTCTCAAAGAAGGGGGACTCTCACACTCCAAAGAAATGTTATGATAAATAAGGCCCAGGGGGAGGCATCCTTAATTTTTGTTTAGGGGAAGCTGGAAACTCAAGGTCATGCTGCTAATTATGTGACATTGAGGACAGTGGTTCCTGCATAAGGGCAATTATAGAATATAACACTGAACGTTTGAAGATTCAAAAAGAATCTTGTTAGAGTAAAGTAACATACAGATTGAAAACATGCTACAAGAGTATTCCAGGAACACGATGAAAAATAGCAACCCTGGACAGAATCCAAGCTGCTTTTACAGTAGGCTTTCTGCTTCTGAATATACAACACGCCACCATCTGTTGAAAGCCCAGGCTGCTTACTTGCTTGCTCCAGGCAGCCAGTGGGACTGCCTCCAGAGCTTTCCATGCAGAGTCATCCAGGAAAGGGCCCCCAGCTGTCACAAGGCAGGAAAAGAAGACTCCACTTACCCAGTCCTTTGACAAACTTCATAAGGCACATGATGTAGCTTGTGGCTGCATTAGCAAAGACCTGAATGTTGTCGGTATTGAGAAACGCTTCAAATACATCAAACACTGGAGCCTGGCCTTTTCCTAAGGGAGGAAGGTTGTAGAATTTGAAGAAAAATAAGTCTCAGCCCTTCAGGTCACCCATATTCCCAGCACCTTCCCTGGAGTCTTGGAAAAGACCTGCTCCTGGAGGAAATCCCTGGCCTTTTGACGGGACATGTGGCCAGGCTCCACTGCTGTCCTTCTCAGCTTTGCCTGCAGGGGGAGGTGCAGGAAGGCTAAAAATAGGAAGAGAGCTGGGTAGAGCTTTAAGGGCAAAGCTAGCTGAAAGCAAGGCTGGGGCAACAGGTGGATCTAGGAGGTAGTGAAACACACAGAATCCCCTGGGATTCTGCACACATAATTATAGGCAAGGAAAGGTTTAGATAAGCCCTCATGGCATATACTAATTGATTTATAACTGAGCAGAAGAGAGTTAACAGGCTCAAGATTGTTATCCTCACAAAGGCCTGCACAAGTTCAGCCCTTGGCTGGCTTCTGGGAACCTGGCTCTCAGGATAGTCCCAGGCAACAGCTGACTGGTAAGGTGGTTCACTGTGCCTAGACTATGCAAACAACTTGGTTTATCCTGAGCACTCGCTTTCCTTTGGGGAGTCTAGGATTTTGGTAGGTGCTAGGCAGAGGGAATCTATGTGGCCAGCTCCTAGCTGCATCTCCAATGGGCTTTGCTGGAGAGAAACATCATATTCATGTTGCTACATTTTCACCAGTGGAGCAGAGTATGCTCTGGGGGACCCTTGGGGGAGGCTGAGAGCACATGGAAGCCCGTACGGGGATTTCTTCTGCCCTTACAATCTGGCTTGTCCTCAGTATGCTGCCATGATAAATCTTAGCGGTGAGCCATGTAATAAATCTGACCCATGCAATGCCACCTAGCATACCTCTATGCTGAGTGCTGTGAATCCCTCTGGTGGGTCTCTGGGCATGCTTTATGGACCCCCATTCATTTCCAGCCAAACACAATTTGCCTAACTGGGATTCTATTGTGTTTGTGATGCTTTTCTGCTTCTTACTAGCAAGCAAATAATGTTTTTCTTTTTCACTTTAGAAGCAAACTCAACACACATCTGTATAACTGAAACAACAGAAGTGACAGCATTTTGTTTAATCTGTCAGTAAGAGCAGGGCCTGATGAGGCTCAGGGATCTTGGCGCGTGGGCAGAACTTGGAATGCGTGTCCCTGCTACACCAGATTATTTCCTACCAAGGAGACATGGCTGAATGTTAGCCTTCTCTATTGTTCAGTTTCTTTTGGTAGCATGAAAATTGGCATCAAGAATTCATACTTTTTTTTAAAGATTTTATTTATTTATTCATGAGAGAGAGAGAGAGAGAGAGAGAGAGAGAGGCAGAGACACAGGCAGAGGGAGAAGCAGGCTCCTCACAGGCCTGATGTGGGACTCGATCACGGGACTCCAGGATCACGCCCTGAGCAAAGGCAGATGCTCAACCACTGAGCCACTAGGTGTCCCAAGAATTCATACTTTGTAACAAAAATCATCTACATTCTTCCTTCTCACCACCCTTACCCAACATAGTACTGGAAATACTACCCAGTGCAACTAGACAGGAAAAAACACACATCCAAATCAGAAAGGAAGGAGGAATATTACCTGTTTGTAGATTCCATGATCTACTTTATTTAGAAAATCCTAAAGACACCGCCCAAAAGTTCATAACTAATAGATGCATTTGGTAAAGTTTCAGGACATGAAATCAACACATGTTCTTACCCATGGAGTAATCACCAACCAGATACTCCTTCACCTCAGACTTATTCCCACTGTGCACAGTTTCCAGGGCACTGAACAAGGGCCTCCATCCCGACTGGATTTGGGTGGAACACACTTCGACTAGCTCACCAATGGATGTGACAACCTGGCAGAAACAAAGGAGGTGGCACGTAAAACCTTTTCCTTAAAAGCAGCAGAAAAGTTTCTGGGAGGAGGATCTACTTCTCTGCTTCCTATTTTTGGGTTAATTTCAGTGAAAAAGAGAAGCCAGAATTCAGTCAAACTCACTCAAAAATAAGCAGCCATATCGCATTAATCTGCATTTTGCTACTGATTCATGTCGTTAAGCAACTTTTCACGTGCTTATGAGTCATCTGCAAATGTTTTGCTTTTTTCTTTTTTGTCTTTTCATTTATTGTCATTTTTTTTAAGGAAAGGTTTATTTTAGGGGGGGAGAGTGAGTGTAGGTGGGGTGCAGTAGAGAAAGAGACGGAGAAAATCTCAAGCAGACTCCACACTGAGTGCAGAGCCCAACGTGGAGCTCAAGCTTATGACCCTGAAATCATGACTCAAGAAGAAACCGAGAGTCAGATGATTAACTGACTGTGCCACCCAGGCATCCCTCATTATTGTCTTTTTATTAATAAGTTGTTAGAGTTCTTTACATATTCTAGATTCAAGTCTTTCCTCAGATACAGGATTTACAAAATTTTTTTTTACAGCTTTATCTTTGTCTTTTTATTTTTTTAATGGTGTCTCTTAAAAAACAAATTTTAATTTTTCTTAAGATTTTATTTATTCAGAAGAGACACACACACACACACACACAGAGGCAGAGACATAGGGAGAAGGAGAAGCAGGCTCCCCGTGGGGAGCCCAATGCAAGACTCCATCCTGGGACCCCTGGATCACGACCGGAGCCGAATGCAGACACTTAACCACTGAGCCACCCAGGCATCCCATCTTGAAGTACAAGTTTTTAATTTTGATGAAACCTAATTTATCAATTTCTCTTTTTATGGATCATGTTGGTGTCACTCTTAAGAAATCTTTGCCTAACTCAAGGGCCGAAGGATTGTTTCTAGTAATATTTACCATTTTGCGGTCCATTTTGCCTGATGTTAATATGGCCACCCCAGCAATTTCATGGTTCCTGTTTGTTTGGCCTATCATTTTCACTTATTTTACTTTCAATCTACTTGTGCCTTTTAATCTAAAACTTGTCTCTTGTAAACTTACACCCTTACAATCTGTTTTCTGATAGTTGAGTCAATTCATGTTTTTTAACATCTTTATTGAGATATAAATCCCATACGATAAGATTTACCATTTACACGGCCCAATTTGTTGTTTTTTAGCATATTCAGAGAGCTGTGCAACCATCACTAATTTTAGAACGTTTTCATGACCCACCTGTGCCCCCAAAGCCAGTATGTGCCAGCAGTCATTCCCTCCACAGAACCCTACTCTCTGCCCTAGGCAATCACTAACTTACTGTTTCTCTCTATGGATTTGCTTATTATAGGTGTTTTACATACATGAAATCCTATAAAGTGTGGTCTTTTGTGGCTGGCTTTTTTCATTTGGTGTAATGTTCTGAGGTTCATTCACATTGTAGCACAAATCAGAGCTAATTTTTTATTGCTGAATAATATTTTATTATGTGGAAATACCACATTTATCTGTTTATCAGCAGATGGAATTGAGGTTTTTCCAATGTTCTGGCTCTTATGAATAATAATACTGCTCTGAATGTTTGTGTATAGATTTGTATGAATATATGTTTTCATTTTTCTTGGGTAAGTACCTTTGGAGGCACTGACACACTGTTTTCCATGGTGGCGCATTTAACTATCCTGATAGTAGCATATGGGAATTCCAACTTCTCCACATCTTCATCAAAACTTATTATCTTTTATTGAAGTCATCCTAGTTGGTTTAAAGTGATTTCTCATTGTGGTTTTGATTTGCATTTCCTTAATGACTAAAAATGGGGAACATATTTCACCAATACATATTTAGTACTATTGATGTGGTCTTATTTACATCCATCATTTTACTATTTGTTTTCTATATATAATGTGGTTTTTGTTCCTCTGTTCCTCTCTTACTGCATCTTTTGTGTTAAACACATTTTTAGTGTATCATTTTAATTCCTTTGTCCATTTTTAATTTATTTTTTGTGTTATTCTTGTGGCTGTTGCCCTAGGGATTATAATACACATCTTCAATTTATCACAATATTCAAGTTAATAATGACTTAATTCTGGCAAAATAGAATAAGTTTGCTTCTAAATAGTTTCATTTTCTCCCCCTTCTTTCTGCTATGGTTATTTATATCTTTACATTTAACAAATCCAAAAATACAGTGTTAGAGTTAGTGCTTTAAACATTGTTTTTAAAATAAAAAGGAAAAAAATACAATCTTTTTATATTTACCCACATAAACACCATTTCTTCTTGTGAAATTAAGTTACTTTCTTGTGTTATCACCCTTTGGACTGAAGGAATTCCTTCAGGACTTCTTATAGGATAGGTCTGTTGGCAAGAAATTCTATTGATTTTTGATGATCTGAGAATGCTTTTACTTCACCTTCATTTTTGAAAGGTAATTACTCTAAATTATTCACTGACCACTTTTTTTTTTAATTTCAGCACTTTCAATATGTCATTGCATTGTCTTCTGGCCTTCATTCTCTCTGGAAAAGTAGCAATTAATCCTATTCTATTGTAGTAATGAAGTGTCTCTCTCTCTCTCTGCTTTCAAGGTTTTGTCTCTGAGCAGTTGACTATAATGTATTTCCTGTGGATATCTTTGTGTTGATGTTAATTGGAGTTCCATTATTTTTCTAAATATGTTTTCTGACCCTTTGTGGGTTCTCATCTTTGTCTCAACCCCCATTACACGTAAGCTTCACATTTTCCCACAAGTCTCCAAGGCCTTGTGTCTCTGGTCAATCTTCTCCAATTTTTTTTTATTTTTTTTATAATTTTTATTTATTTATGATAGTCACAGAGAGAGAGAGAGAGGCAGAGACACAGGCAGAGGGAGAAGCAGGCTCCATGCACTGGGAGCCCGATGTGGGATTCGATCTCGGGTCTCCAGGATCGCGCCCTGGGCCAAAGGCAGGCGCCAAACTGCTGCGCCACCCAGGGATCCCAATCTTCTCCAATTTTTAGAATGGATTATTTCTATTAATCTACCTTCAAGTTCATGGATTCTTCTTCTGCCATCGCAAATCTTGCTGGGAAGACCATCTCGTAGATTTTTTATTTCAGTTATTGCCCTTTTCAACTCCAGAATTTGCATTTTTTCATAGTTCCATTTCTCTAATTAGGCTTTTGAGTCATTGTCATCATATTTTCCTTTTATTCTTTGAACATATTTATACATATTTATAATAGCTGCTCTAAAGCCTGTCTTTCAACTCCAACATCCGGGCTCATTCTAAGCCACTTTTTATTTTTTGCCTCCCTTCCCAATATGTGTCATTCTTTCTTGCCTCTTTGCTCGCTTGCTTGCTCCTTCCTTCCTTCCTCCTTCCCTCCCTCTCTTTCTTCCTTCCTTTCCTAAAAAGTTGACATTTTTATATAATACACTGTGGCAATGCTGAATTCCGATTAGTTTTTGAGTTTTTTTTTTTTAATAAGGGGTTGGATTTCTATTGTGCAATCTGTCTCTACCCATGTGTAGGAGCCAATGTCTTTGGATCAGTTTTTTGTTTTTAGGTCTTAGATTTATTATTTAATATGCATCCCCAGGTCTGCATAGTTTAGTGGTCAGCTGATGATGTGGGGAGAAATTGTGTTCGACAACTTGAGCCCTTAAGGCTTCCATCCTCTTCAACCAATCCATGTGTGTAGGTTGGGGAAAATATTCTAAGTTTAGCCAGTTCTCAAGTCTCCCTTCTTTTTCACTTTCTGGTGGAACTGGTATGGTCTGTCCTGTGTATGCCCATGTTTCAGCCAGCCACAGATGTGTGAAGGAACTTATCTAGTCTTCCTGTAAATCTCTGGTTTCCAGAGACTCATGTTACATTTCTTATTGGTTCATGGCAACCTTAGGCTAGCAAAGTTGCAGGCTTCCCCTGTTCACTTCCAATGATTTTGCTGCTTTTCATGGCCAAACCAATGGCCGTTCTTCCTCTTCTTTAAACCAAGTCTGTCCCTTATAGTAGAAAAGCTGCTGATTTTCTACGTTAGCTCCACACTGGTCAAACTACTATTCTTGGCAATAGCTTGACAGTAGAGGTGATGGGGAGTCTTTGGCAAGAAGTCACAGACTTCCACCGTTCTTAACCAAGGTTCTAGAAAGAAGTATTTTCAAATGGAAATCCTACTGTATTTGTTGTCTGTCCTTGGTCAATTTCCACAAACCTAAAATTGTTGCTTTTGACAATTTTGCCCTGTTTTATACTTGACTTTTGTGAAGAAGCTTCATGAACTTTTTCATGCCATCATAGCCCAAATCCCTCCTATTCTTTTTTTTCTAAATTTTATTTTAAATATCTTATTTATTTATTCATGAAAGACACACACACACACACACACACACACACACACACAGAGGCAGAGACACAGGCAGAGGGAGAAGCAGGCTCCCTGCAAGGAGCCCAATGTGGGACTTGATCACATATCCTGAGATCATGCCCTGAGCCGAAGGCACACACTCAACCCCTGAGCCACCTAGGCATCCCAAATCCCTCCTGTTCTAAATCTTTCTGAACGTAATTGTAAAAGTTAATTAAATTAATTAATTAATTAATTAATTATTATTTTTTAGTTAATTTAATTTAAAAACAGTTATTTTAAAGTATGTCTTTTATAACTCTGGATCCCTGACTGAGCATGAGCATATATATGTTTGTGTGTGTGTCTATTTTCATTGTTTGTTTTTCTTTTTGTTGTCAGTGACATGTTATTTTCCTAATGAGTCTGATTATTTTTGATTGAATGTAGACACTGCACATGCAAATCAAGAATAATTTGAAGCCTTGGGATGATGTCATCTTCTGTCAGAGAGGCATTTTGTGCTATGGCAGGCACTAGAACCCCAAAATCTTCTAATCTCATGTCAGGGATTGGGATTATTTGAAGTTGGGGATTATTTCCTGTTATAACTAGTCTATTTAAGTTTCACTCTTCCTCCTAATATATCCCTTTCTCTTCATGGTTCTGTCCCAAGATGTCAGGAAGTTATCAGACTTGGCAGACCCCGGCCTCCAAAGTTGATTAGTTTCTCAATCTTCCAACTTCTTATTCTGAAATTAGCAGATTCCATTTTCAGGAAAAGAAGTCTCAAATACCAGACACTGACTTTGGGTATTCTTTTTCTTCTAGATATTGGCCTCATAGTTACTCACCACCTTGTTGTATTTCAGTAACTTCCAGTGATTTTAAAAAAAAAAATTGTTTTTATCCAGCTTTTCCTGGTTATTCCCCGTGGGAAGTTGATCTGAACTACTTAGTTCACTATCATTGAAATTCTCCAACTTAATCTTAGGTATTAACTCATATATTTTCATTGCTTTCCTTTGTTTCATTGAACTTAATAGACATTCTTGTTTAATATTTTGCAGGAAGGATACCAGTATTTCAATTCTTTTCAGTCCTCACTGTGACATCTGTTGTTTCAGCCAGCTCCCTCTATTGCCTTGTTTTCCCGTATGCTTTACAATATTTTGTAAATACTGTGAACTCACATATCTTGGAACTTTAGTAGTGGGATTCTTTTATGGCCCAAGTTGAAATGAATTCCTCTGGGGGAATTTCTGTTGCTTTTGTGCCATGCCCATATAAAGCTTCTCAGAGCACCATGGTGGTGTAATTTCATATGCTGACCTGCTAGAAGGGCTACCTTGTAATTTTAAATGCTGCAGAGTTTTTGGGTTTTATTGTGTGTGTTTTTGGTTTTTTAAATCTCTACCAAGAGCCAATGTTAGAGAGGCTGCTAGTATCCCTGGGAAGGTGGTATGTGGATTCATTTCTAATTCAATTTTGGCCTGAGTGAACACCAGTCTTATAAGGTTTGCACTGAGATTTATCTTCTATTCCTATGGCCTCAAAAATGTGAGAACCAGAACTCATGCTTCACCTGATGGCAAATTCCCTCATGGAAAAAGCAGTCTTAGAGCTCTACGTAGCACACTGGCTTCCCATTGTCACTTAGTTGTGGACATCTTGGTATTCTTGCCTTTCTTGCCAGAAAGGGTCAATGGATCTAAAAGGATTTTTTTTAACCTTTTATTCACATTTTGGGTAGATTTCAGACAAAGAGTATCTTCTGTGGTCCTAGCGCAACATCATGCTGGATATGTAGTGTCCAGTTACTTTTTTTAATACCTGTCTCCCAGCAGAGGGTACTGTAGTGATTAAGAGTGTAGGCTACGTACATAAAAGTATAGACTGGTATAGCTATACTGCCTAGGTTCGAACCTCAGTTCCACCGATCATTAACTATGTATCATTAGCCAAATAGCTTAACTCCTCTGTTACAGATTCCACAGAGGATTTCTGGACAGATGACATATGCAAAGGCCACAGAGCAGTGCCTGCCAGGGTGCTTAGTCAGGGCTGGCTGTGATGTTGGTGATGCTGACTTCCACGATACACTGACCTGGTCTTGGACATCCTCATCGCACAACTCCAGCTGCATGATACGCTCAAAAGGTCGGAAAAGTGCTTCATTAAAGTGAAAATGAGGCGGCTCATTCCAGTCAGTGAGAACCTCTGTCAGTATATCATGGATGAAGGAAACGGCCTTCTGAGACACATGCCTTTCCTTATGGCAGGCAGCCTACAAAATTTGGGGGACAGAAGAATACTATCAGGACTCTACACAAGTAAGAAAATGGTTTCTTAAGTTCCTAAACCACCTCGTTGTGGGGAGGTAGAAACAGCAATTCTGTTCAAGTAAAAAAATAAATAAATAAATAAAAATCCAAGGAATAAGTATAGATACAGAGCACACTAAAATTGAATTTTTAATAATTTAACTGAAGATCACACTCAATTTCCCAAAAAAATAAGAGTTTCTGTAATTTCTCTTCTCCCCTCCCCCACTTGTAACATGACAGTTTTCTTGGGTGGTATAGAACACACGGACTATAAAGATACCAGAATCTACTAGTCTGGGAACTGCCTATGGCCTCATTACGTTCCAAATATGAAGATCAGACAGGTCTTCTGTCCCTCAAGGACATGGGCTTATTGCCCCTACAATGCTCTAATTGGCTCACAGCTTTGTATGCATGCCCTTGAGGAGCCTTTCTCACACCGACCCTGAGCTTGGATGTGTGACCTGCTTTGGAAAATGGAACAATACCAAATATTGTATCAGTAGAGAACTGAAAAGTGGTTCTGATTTGGGGTTTGCCATCTTGCTTTTCCTTGGGGATCCTGAGAATGCCATGTGAATGAGCCAGGGCTGGTCTGCTGAAGGGAGAGAGATTGTGAGGAGAGGCCCATGTGTCCCACCCTCCTAGTCAAGGCTGTCATGAACCATCTGGCCAACAGGTGCACAGGTGAGGCAAGTGGAGCTCAGCTAGGCTTGGCTCAACCTAGCTCAGATTTCTGACCCATAGAATCATGAGCAAAATAAATGGTTGTTATTTTTATGTTGCCAGATTTAGGTGGTGGTTTATTATAGTGTAACAGATAACTGATAATAACAGATAACTGATAACTGTTATTATAGTGTAACAGATAACTTGCTTCAGTGCAATCCTTGCTGTTTTTCCATGACCAAGTTGTTACTTTCTACCCTTATTCTTTACTAGAATGTTCTCAGTTTAGTGAATTAAGTTTCAAAAAATACTTTATTTGATGATGTAGCTCCATCAGATTAACACTAAAGAACTAGTAAGAATAGTTATCACTGAAAAACAAGGCTGAGAAGTAGCCAGTTGTCATATATTGAAATGCTTAGTTCATAGAATTTAATTTATCATACTAACCACTTTGTATAAGAGTGAAAGGGGTCCTAGTATAATTAATTTTGTTGGAAAAACTAGGGCATCTGGTTTGCCTACTTACTGAGTACTTCCCCAAGTATATTTTAGCTATGGGAAAAAAGAAACTGGCAGGAACAAAAGACATTGTTATCATTAGGTTTAAAAGTGAAACTCCAGCCTCAGTTGAAACTAAAGCATAAAGAATGAAAAGCCGGCTGTACGAGGTACCTAGCCAAGTCATGTGATTGTAAAGAAAAAGGGTCAGGATGACACCAAGGTGGTACTGCCCTTTGGAGTGATTTTCCAAATGCCATGATGTACAACTGGAGAACAATGCTGTCTGTAGCCAGGTGATGGAAACCTCATCATTGCTCCCAGGTCACAGTACTCTTTGTACACCACCTGGAAAACCCGGTACTGGCTCTACTGCAGGAACTCTCTGAGTGTTTGCTCCCTGCTTTCCGAAGCTCACCTCCACCAGGTGTGGGGCCACAAGGCTCCAGCAGCGCATCACATGGAACAGTGGCCTCGACTTGCTCCGCACGATCCTCAGCATGGCATCCCCAAGGCGGAATAGGTGGAGGGCGCTTTTGCGGTCATGGGTGGACTTAACTTCTCCTATAAGAAGGCAAGACCATAAAAGCCATAAAGCCCAAACACAGAAACAGTTTGATCTATTCAAGTACACAGAGAGGATGAAATCAAAGGGGATGAAAATACTGAGTGGTGGGATTAGTCACTGTGGGCCAACCAAGAGAGGAGAGGACCCTGGATTCAAGAGAGATGAAGTGGTTCACTCAACACCTCTGCTATTGGCCACCACATCCCCAGTGCCGACTGTGACAAGCATGAGCAATGCTTGTGGATAAGGGAGAGTGGTATTGTGGTTAAGTGGGATGGGTGGGGAGTTCAGACTGTCTGGGCTCAGCTCCTGGCTGCACCAGTTAGGAACTGGGTTATCTTGGACCAGAGATTTCCCTCTCTAAGCCATATTTCTTATAAAAGTAGAGATAACAGGACTTACCTCTTAATGTTACTTTAAGGATTACATGTGGTGATACAAAGTGCTTATCGAAGGGCTTGGCAAGTACTAACCGCCCCCTGCTGGTAGCCATTAACGTTACTGTTGTCACTCATCGTCCACGTTGCTAATCTTTAATGGCACCTTCGAAGCCCCTGCTAAGCAGGTCAGGCCTCTTTCTACTCAGTAAATGCCTGTTAACCTGCTTCGTCTTGCTTCAGGGCAGTCTTTGCCTAGGGTGATCTTTTGCTACTCCTTTGCCCTGTCACCTTAGTCTTCTCTCTTGTCACCTTCTTGCCCATGTCCTACTGCTTCTCTCACACTACTTCCAAATGCTGATCACTATTGCACTCTTCTTCTTCTTCTTCTTTTTTTTTTTATTAAGGTTTTATTTATTTATTTATTCATGAGAGACACACAGAGAGAAAGGCAGAGACACAGGCAGAGGGAGAAGCAGGCTCTATGCAGGGAACCTGTTGTGAGATTTGATCCCGGGACTCCAGGATCATGCCCTGAGCCGAAGGCAGATGCTTCAACCACTAAGCCACCCAGTTGTCCCTATTGCACTCTTCCAATCAGAAATGCTCCTTTCTAACTAGTCTTGCCATATCAAACTTCAAAATGACAGTAATAATAATCACTGACATTTACCAAATGTTTACTCCGTATCAAAAGCTGTGCTGGTTCTTTATGCGTCTTTAATCACAGTTTATTTTTTAAAGCAAACCTTTAACAAATGTTGTTATTGCCATTTTGTAGATTAGAAAATTAAATGTCAGACAGGTAAACTAACTTGCCTAAGACAATGTAGCTGGTAAATAGTGAAGGCAGCATTTTAACTCACGTCTGGTTCATTCCAAAGCAAATGTCTCCTTCTTAGGTCTGCTGCCTCTTCCTGACCCTGCTCATGGCTTTTTTGTAAGCCGAGAGCTTGCTGATTTCTCCAATCCAAAACACTTTGAAGATTGCCCCTAGACTCGGGGATGCTCTGGAAGTCCGATGGGTCTGGGAGGTTGGCTTTATATAGCTAAGGTTTTAAAGTCTATTAAAAACTATCAGGAAAAAGACTGTGTTTCTCAAATCAGAATCTGTAGTAAGGATCAAAAGACCAAATATATACACTTAGAACTTCAGATCCTTAAAGATGGGACCTCAAGAGGCTGTACAATCCAACCTGCCACCACAATGTGTCCCTAGCACATGGCTCCCCGTGCCTTTGCCCAAACCCATGGGCAGGGGCTGGCTGTTTTGGCATGACAACCTTGGCTGCTGATGGATGGTTGCATTTGTGAGCAATCTGCCACCCATTCGGGACCCCTGGGCAGCTTGGTGTAACTCTGCTCCCTTCAAGAGGACCTTGCCTTTTCACTTGGCCTCATCAGTGAAGACAGTGACATTGACCTATCATTAATAGGAGATGCCTCGACAGCAGTTTTTCTAAGAGCAGCAGCAGGCTTCTCCCTCTTCCACTCGTCCCTCCCACCAGCGCCTTGTGGAATCAGGAGTCGCTTCTGCAAGCGGCTGAACTGAATAAAGCAAGAGATGTGGCCTGTGATATGGAGAAGGGGTCCTACCCTCAAGGGAAGCTATCTGTACCTCGAGTAGCCACATAATTTTCTCTCAAGCACAAAACTTCACAGAACACCTAGCATGGCTCCGGTGGTGACAGGTGCAGTGCTGGCCATAGCAGCATTTCTGTTCACACAGAATAATGTTGCTTCCACCCCCTGCATGCCTGAAAAGTGATGACAAGTCTGCACTAGACCTTAGCCAGGGTGACCCTGTGTGACGGTAACATGGATTCAAGCGTTCAAGCTGCTTTCGGAGATCTGGGCTGCTTCCTACTAATCTCATGGTATGGTCTCTTCAGGGAAAGAATTACCTGGCATTGCCAGAGAGTAATCCACTGTATCTGTAACAGAATGGAAGAGCTGGGACTGTGATGCTTTCTTCAGCTGGTAAAGGAACCCTCCCAAAGCCATCAGGTTCAACTTATCTGTAGCATCTTCAAAGAGCCTGAAAGAAACAGATTTGTTACTTGGAAGCAATTCCATGAAGTCTTTGTGGTAGAATGATTACGGTAATTTTGTTAAATGTGATTAACGAAAATGTGTAAACATTGTAAAGAAATGTATGTTATACTTCTATACCTATTATTACTGTGTACAAGTCTGCTCCAACTAAGAGATTTTAATCTAAAGGGCACAGACCATTAACAACAACAATAAAAATCTTTGTTTCCCTATGGCTTAGCTCAGCCATACTAGGTACTCATAAAATATTTAGTGAGACATTGAAAATTGGCAAAACATCACTCCCTGAAACTGAGTAACTGGGAATGGAATCATTAGAACTAGCTTTAGTTTCATTAAGCTATAGCAAAAAAAACAAAAACAAAAACAAAAAAAACAAAACACACACACACACACACACAAAACAAACAAACAAAACAAAAACAAAAACAAAAAAAACCCCACTAAATTAATCAAGGCTTTTGCTGTGCTAAAGTTGATGAATCTAATGCTTGGCATGGCCGTGGAGGATACAAAACGAAAGTACACCCAAACCTGTAAGTCCCCTGGGGGGTGGGCCTAGCTTTCTTATTGCCTCTGACTCATACATCCAGAGCCCTGGACTTGGTGGGAATGCAACTATCTACTAAATGAATAAATATTCCCTAATATAAGGGACTTTCCTTTTGTTTTCAACTCAGCTGGGCACAGAGATTTCTCGCAGAAGGAGCTGGGAAGGAAGAGGGGAGCACAGGTAGCAGGGCTAAGAGTAGGATCAGAGGCTCACTGGAATTCAGAAGGTTGGCATCAAATGTGGGTTTATATGGCTAGCCTTCCACTGCTCTTGGGTCATCCTGCTGCCTGCCCTCCAAATCTGAGTTCACACTAGAAGGGCAAGTAGCCCTGTGGCTGTCACATGCTGGGCAAGGGAGAGGGTCTCCAGCAGAAATTGAATAAGGAGTCCCTTTTGTATATGAGACACACAGCTTTTAAGATGGGAATTAGTGGATTCAGCATTCACGAATTATTGAAACAAAGACTTTTTTCGTGCTATTTTGTAATTCCAATTTATTTTATTTTATTTTTATTTACTCATAGAGATGCAGAGAGAGAGAGAGAGGCAGAGACACAGGCAGAGGAAGAAGCAGACTCCATGCAGAGAGCCTGACGTGGGACTCGATCCAGAGTCTCCAGGATCATGCCCTGGGCTGCAGGCGGTGCTAAACCGCTGCGCCACCGGGGCTGCCCCAATTTTAGTATCCTATAGTTTCTGGGTCTTATTAACAATTTGTTCTCTTGTTCCTAGTAAGAGAGCAGTAGTGAATATTATGCCCCACCTGACAACTGTATGCTACTTTCCAGATGCCAAAACACTTTCACAGCCACCGTTTTGGGTAAATAGGAAAAAAGAGATTACTGTACCAAGTGAGCAGATGGAGAAACCGAGTCTCAGCCTAACTACTTCTACAGACATGACCTTGTAGTTGGTCAGTGTCAAAGTCAGGAAAGAACTCAGGTATTCTGTGCTCCAGTGACAGCTGCTCTGCTCCCCCATTCCCTCTCCTTGAATAAACTTCACTGCATCAGTGCTGAGCACACCATGACCCAGTGTGGAGAGGGGAATGAGGTGGGACTACATGTTACTGGTGACTCACCACAGTTTCAACATCAGAAAGCCTCACCACTTGGGCCTGGGGTTATGTTTTTTTCCTCTCCACCTTAACATGGTTAAATAATATATCACACACGTGGGTGTGGGACTATAGGTATTAACTATCATAAAAATTATGAAGTTTTATGATTTATCAAGCTCTGCTTAAATGCTTTGAGTGTAGTAATTAATTTAACTCACGGCCACCCTGGGAGAGGGTGACTTTATGACCTTATCTTACGTGAGGCAATCAGGGTTCAGGGAGTTGAACCTGCCCAAGGTCATGGGGTAAGTGCAGAGCTCTGGCCCTAGGGAGCCTGTCTCCAGGGCCTCCGGTCTTAGTCAACAGGCAGCAGTTCATTTTAAGTGTGGGGCGTGATGGGAGACAGAAGAATATTTGAAAAAAAAAAAAAATCAAAAGACGCTTAAATGATAAATCCAGTTGGCCTGGAAGTGATTTTGAGACTAGAGACATGGATGCGATGTTGCCCACTGGCACTCCATGGTGAGCAGTCCTTTGAGGTGTGGTGACCATGCTGCGTTCATACCTGTCAGCCTGGGTGGACAGCGTGAGCACAGCCTTGGCGGCACTGCTCCCTGTCATGAGGCTGCCTCCACGGAAGTCGGAGGCCCGGCCTCGGCTGCCTTCTCTGACCAGTTCTTGGATGGAGAGGGGCTGGATGACAGGGGCTGTGCTCAGAGAGCTCTCCGGCTCTAGGTTCTGCTCCGGGGCCAAGCCCTCACATTCTGGGTCCCCAAGGAGTCCGGAGCCCCCTGACGCCTTCTGGGGCTGGCTGATGGTCAGAGGGGGCTGAGCGGTGCCGTCGCTGAAATGGGTGTGCTCCAGCGTGCCCACGTATTCACAGACCCTAGACAGAGTCACGGACAAGCAGCTGTTAGGCTGTAGCTCCGCAGGCCAGCTCTGTAAATCCCACAGTAAGAGAAGGATAACCCAGGCAGTTCTGCAGTCCTCCCCAATTTCCTTCCTTCTCTTATTATAGCCACCTCTCCCTTTCCTCCCTCACTATCCGTATTATTTTTTGAGTTGGACTAGATGACCTGGAAGTGAGGTAGGGATGCCTCGATTGTCTTATCCCATGCTGGGAGAAAAGTGGGTAACAATAGCCCTGCTCATCCAGTTCTATCTTGTCTAGCCTACCGGCTTATTTGGATGATGGCTGTCCGAGGGAGCTTTCCCAAGGGGCCCTCTCCCCACTCTCTGTGCTCTGATTAGGACTCAGGAAGTGCTTCTTTAGGATCCCAGAATGGGTGTGTAGGCCCCCTAGCCACAGCAGGCCCTTTCTCAAGGACTCTGCCCAGCCGTGTCCTGACCGGCCTCGACAGCTCCATGTAACTAGTGCTGGGGTCGTGCCCTAATCACAGTAAGCACAGAGAAGCATCACAACATAGGGTGTAATTGCCAACTTCCAAATTATTTGTGCCAAACAGACCCTGGGACTGAGATGGTTCTTAAGAGGCCCAGGATCACAGAAGTCATCCAGTTATAGGTAAGGATCATCCCAGATAATTCGCTCTCGTGTTCTACAATCGGGTAATTTTTTGATTCCATATAAAATACTCTGATGCAATTTATGTCATTTTTTTTCCTGTTTTGCTTGTGAGAGCAGTGAAGAGCAGCAGGTTACAAGCTCCACAGTAAAACCCATTTTGTTCCAGATTGATTCACACTGGCTCTTTCACATGTTCCTCTCAAGATGGGTTTTTCAATGCTTGAATGGTCTGTATGCTTCTCTATTTGAAACACAACAGACCATTATAGCCGTATTTGCTTTGAGGGCATCAAAGTGAACTGAGATCTAGGTGCCTAGGCCTGCCCCTGACTGCCCCATTGCTGCTCTGCTAGAACTGAGCTTGGTGCAAGGCATTGGGTGTATGCTGAGGAGGATGAAGAAACAGCTGGCACCAGCCCCATGCCTGCACCGTGGGCAGCGCTTCACTGTCCCAGGTCTGCCCAGATGTCAATGCCTGGGAGATGTGCTGTCTTAGCCGCACGGGGACTGTGGAGCTATTGCTGCTGCCATCTTACGGGTGTTGTAAATTCTGTAACTGATTGGTGTTTGGGGATCTTGTCGTGCACCTGAACACGTGTGGCCAGCAGTCCGGGTTGTGGCTTCCCATCTCCAGGCCTACGCTGAGGATTGCATCCATGCACAGGACGTGGGCGGTGTGCAGCCAGACTCCCTGTAGCTTCCCGATCTGCTCCAGTTTCTGCTCCACTTTTAGCTTCACTGTGCCAGGAAGACATTCATTAATGTAATGGTCCAAGAAGGAGACAGAGAGGGAGAAGGGAAGGGATGAAAAGGAAAGAACAGGCGGCATGAAAGAGTAAAAGGGAACCCGCAGATGTCACTTGATGTCACTGGCAGCAAGCTCCTTGGTAACAGGTCCCTGTGGTTCATTGTGCAAACTGCCCAGCCCTCAGGCTGCACAGACCCTGGTGAGCCCAGCTCTGCTGCTTCAGAGTTGGGTGGACCCTCGGCTGGTGGGCACAGTCCTTGTAGACCCACCTGTGGGTTCTAAGAGCAGTGAGGATGAGCTTTATGTGCCAACACTAGTGGAAGCCCTTTGTGCCTGAGGCCCCCCCCCAACCCGTACTCAAATTGATAAGAGAATTCCTGGCAACCCGCAAGTTCTCTGAGGTTTATATGATGTCACATGTTCATGATGACGATCATTCAATGCATATGGATCTGTGCTCTGAGCACATGATGACTGCTTTGTAACTGGAAATCATCAGGTCATTTCACTCCCTGAGTTTACATTTGTATTTGTCATCGTCAAATGATACTTTTTAAATTATAGATGACTAATGATAAAGGATGCAGAAGGTGACTTAATATGTCTATTATGCAAAATGACAAGGCAATGTCAAATGACAACATCCTCCATGAACAGAGGCTTCAATTCATTGGAAGATGGGTCTGGTGGGATAAGTGAAGGGTGGTCCAGGACCCAGAAACACAGCACGTGCACTTCAGGGGATGCCAAACCATACTCCTGTTGTAAGAGGCAAACGGAGTTCGGCAAAGCATCATTTTGTCTCATGGATGTGATACTGATTTTATTTTTTGTCTGTATATAATTTGAACATCAGTTTTGGCTTTATAATTTTTTAAGAACTTTAAATGTAAGGATTTTTAATGGAATTCATGGTTGTGCATATTAAGCATATATACTAGATCATCATCCACTTCATTGGCCAACTGATTTTAGCAAGTTAAAAATCAACTCTTTCCAGAGTTCATGATGCTCAGGTTTTTCTCTTACAAGGACAAAGTTTTTCTTCCACCATTTGATTTCCCTATTCCAAAAAAACTGGCTACTCTGCCTTTTCCCACTAGGACCTGGAGCTCCTCAGATGTATACTCTGTGAAGTGCCAAAACAAGTGGCCAGATGATGACAGAAATCTGAACAGCTCAGCCAGGTGGGCCCCTGGTGTCCTGTAGGACTCCTGTTAGAAGCCAAGAGCACTTTTCTAGTCGCTAGGGCTAGTATGTCTCTTGCCTCCA
Organism: Canis lupus baileyi; assembly: GCF_048164855.1. Classification (NCBI taxonomy): domain Eukaryota; kingdom Metazoa; phylum Chordata; class Mammalia; order Carnivora; family Canidae; genus Canis; species Canis lupus. Next base: position 31,465,660 of record NC_132838.1, on the reverse strand, counting down.
GAGGGATCTACTGTAGGGACTCTATGGGGGCAGCCATGTAAAAGAGAGCCCAGCCTGGGACCCAGCCTGGCATTCTGTGATCAGCAGTAGACATGCTGTGCGTCGCACGAGGCACAGGTATAGGTGTCTGCTCACATGTGGGGGCGTGTGTAGACTGCATGTAATGAGCCAGGTGGACTCTGGCCCTTCAGCATTACCTTGTGCTATGGCATCACTGGGTTCTTGGACTTCCTTTTCCTCTTTTTCTTCCTGGACACAGGAGGCAGCCGCCATCTGGGCAAGGGCTGAGGCACAGTTAGCTGCAACTCCTTTAGAGATGAGACATGATCACCACTCTAACCAGCTACCAAGAAGGGCCTTTCCAAAAGACTTGTTTCCCACTGGGGCCATCCCCAGGGTGTTCCCCAGGGAACTCCCCTCCCCCGCCGCAGGCTGTGGGTCAGGGAATGTTATTCCCTTCAGTACCTAGAGCACAGCTCAGCCGTGCTGCTTTCCGCAGCCCGTCGAGGCTCATGCAGATGGCATCACGTTCCTTTTGGTTCTGCTCTTTGATGCCTTCAGCTCCCAGAATGAAGGCCAACCCTTTGGAGCTTCCTGCCATTCGGCCAGTCAGGGGGGTTGATAGAGTATCGATCAGGTTCTTCCAGCAACCCACCAGAATATAGCGAGCAAATGCCACACCTAGAACGTGAAGGGGCATGGATCACTTGTCGGAGGCAAAAAAGACTGGGCAGAGAATGGCCTGGGATCTTCTGACCATCAAAGTAGCAATACTGAGCTGTAAGCAATTCTACTATGGGAAAGAGAAGTTATTGGATATTGGATTACATTTTACTTCGTGTTTATAAATAATGAATGTTGCATCATCAGCTGGATGTTGCTAAGTAACTTTCATCAGGCACTTCTTCTACCAGGATATAATGTTAAATGTTCATTTATGTCAGCCCAGAAGGCTGCCACTTAGTGATTTAATTGCTGGTAACATATCTGATGTATGTATATCCATAAACTCAAGACCCAACTCATTACCTGCCACTGTAGAGTCATCAATTCTCCTGCCTTGAGTGAAAGGAGACTCGGTAGATGCTGAGGCCATCAACTGGCCCCCAATCGCACTGCTCTCTAAGCCATCAATGTCTGCCATGAAAAAAGAGCAAGGTTTTCCCTGATTAGAACACTCCAGTCAAAAACAAACAAATGGCCACCACAATATTCATTCCCCACCGCCCCACCAAACATCCATTGGATATATTTTGTACTGAGTATGTAATAATCTTTTATCAGAATGTTAAAATTTTTGTTTTATTCTTCCAGTCCAGTTTTCTTTCATTATTAGAACATTCTTCTGTTAGGCCATTGTATATTTTTTATTTAAAAAAAGAAAATAAACTCTACTATATCTGTTGTTAGAAAATCTATTGATTTAGAACATTTTGATGTCTGAATATTCCTTTTCTCCAGAAAAGGGGCATTATTCCCAAATTTTATATGTGAAAGTTGCTCCAAGATGGATTTCTCTTTCAGAATTTCCCCATAAGAATGAAGAAGAGACTAAGATCTCTTTGGTCAGATAGCCACATAATCCGATTCCAAAGTATAATAATCACTTGATAATAATACCTTAAATTTACAAAGTGTTTTCACATTTAGATCTTCCTGACAGCTCTAAGTAGGTAAGCAGGGTAGGTATTATTTTTCCTATTTCATTGAGAAAGAAATAAATATTTCTTATTTATAAGAAATTTAGTATCATATCTTTTGACTCCCATTTGGGCCTCTTTCCATGACACCACACACACTATCCAGCTCAATAAAGGAATCTTAATTCTCCTTCATTTGAATTTTTGTTAAAACAAACTCTCATCTCTGGCATTAGCTCAATGAACCATTTCTTAATATACTGGCAAGAAGAGGCTGGCCTGGGATTGAGAAGTCTTAGCTCTGAATTAAGTAGCCTTGCAGTCCTGGGTTATACTGCATCCTCTGGGCCTCGATGCCTCAGTGGAAAGGAAAGAACCATTGGAAAAGTGACCATGGAATTGGAGCATATGTACTTGAATGCAACTAACATAGCCAGGAGGGAATGGTAAAAGAGGGTAGCCAAAGTTTATTCCTTGACTGTACAGCTTGATCCTCACCAACAGGATGAGACTTCTCTGTATGGTGTTTGAAATTTATTTAATTAGATCTTTGCTTCTTACAGGAAGTCCAAGAAGCCTAGAGACTTCTGGCAACATATCTCTTTGACAATTACAAAGACAGTAGATCTTAAAAGTTCTCATTACAAGAAAATTGTAACTGTAAGGTGTTACAATTTGTAATTTTTAAGGTGTAAGGTGACTGACATTAACTAAACTTATCATGGTGATCATTTTGCAATAACACACATGGACGGACACACACACACACACACACACACACCATATCATTAAGTCATCATGTTGTTCGCCCTGGACTACTATGTTATATGTCAATTATATCTTAACAAAACTGGAGAACAAAAGCAGGGAGAAATCTCAATGGCTACCAAAGTGGGAACAGGGCAGTTTCATTGACATTAATTTGACTTTCAGTCAAATGGTCTTATACTATTCAACAGAAATCGCCATTTCTGAAAGTTATGATGTTTCCTATATGCTAGGTGAAGGACTGATGAATTCAAGTAATACAAAGTTTATCTAAGTGCTAAAATCCCACAGTTCTATAGAACACTGTTACATGACCTCAGGAATGGCCAGAGTTTGTACAACGTTGATAAGGTTGCTACACCTTATCATGATGAAAAGATCAGATGGAAGCTTCCAAACCCCAGGTTAACTGCTGCTCAAGTTTATTTGCCATTTCAAACCTCGATTTTGCTACAAAGAATCACAGAATTTTATTTTGTAGAATTCGTATGAAAAAGCCTATGTTTATAACTTTATATCTAATTAGAGAACTCTCTCCTGGATGTAGTGACTGAGCTTACAGTTCCATGATAAAGAGGTGGCTGATGCACAGGATCGCATGATGCATGTGGCCCCATGAATGGCCTGTTATTTGCTCATTTTTATAATTATCCAATGACTCCCTTTGTTAAGGTTCAGGTAAGAGGTTCACAGACATTAACTTTGGCAGAAACTGTGGTATTTGAAAATTAAAGCTGGCATGTTAGGATCCTTATCCAAATTCCAAGGCTCTTTAAGTTCTGGGCAGTACCCTCAATCCCTATTGGAGGGATTTTACAAGGACAGATGGAAACCACGCACTACTTACAGGATGACTGAATAAATATCTCACACACTGATGAAATCCTGCACTTCAAATGGATGTAAAAGTTATCATGATTAATCAGATACAAATTGGTCATCTGTCCGGTGATCATGATCCCCAAAGTTAAGGACCTTAGTCTTGCTTCTCCCAGTTGCATCCTAGTTCTAGAACCAAGACTCCAAATGCCAGCCAATGACTACAGCTCTGCCTGCTGTGGTCAGACCTCACTATTGTTGGGGTCAGTAGTCTACTGTCTACCTGTCTGTAGTCTACTCTGCCACCTTCATAAGAGCCCCCTGATACCAGCCGTAGGTTATATAACATTCCCTTTGGAATCTGCCTCCTCCCCAGACTGTCCTGCCCTGGTCCAGCCATGCTCCTGCCTGTGTGCCTTGCCTGGCACAGAGCCATGTGGACACATGGCATGACAGAGAGGACAGGGAAGGTATCTGGCATAGGGTTGTGCCCTACATATCCTGTCGGCCGGAGCCATGAGATGATAACTCAGATCAGTAATCAGTCTGGAGGGCAGCCCAGGTGGCTCAGCGGTTTAGTGCCGCCTTCAGCCCAGGGCCCGATCCTGGAGACCCGGGATCGAGTCCCACGTCAGTCTCCCTGCATGGAGCCTGCTTCTCCCTCTGCCTCTCTCTCTCTCTCTCTCTCTGTGTGTGTCTCATGAATAAATACATAAATAAATAAAATCTTTAAAAAAAAAAAAAAGAAATCAGTCTGGGAACTCAGATCAAACACAACACAAGTCTGGACCTAATATACGAAGGCTACGATGACCAAAGTCTTGAGCACTCCTTGGTCTTCACCTAACATTGTAGTTAAGCCATAAAAAGCCATGAATGACTGTTTTCACCAAAAATCCCATGAAAACAAAAAAACAAAAACCTGCTTCATGGCCACACCCCATAGTGCTCTTTATGCTCTCATGTAAAATTTCTAATAAACGGGATTTTAAAAACTCTGGACACTGAAGACAAAGATGCTGGGCAACAATTTGGCATTATTTTTTAATTCTTATATAGCCAGGAAGAGAAGAGAGGACCTCTGATGTGAATAGGAAATGGGAAGGAAGCCAAGTTTAAAATGAAGCATTTTACATTTCTGGCAAATTCAGGAGCACTGAATGATATAGGATTATCTATTAGCATGTGAGAGCTTCCAGGAATAATTCTGGGCTTTATGCCCAGAAAATACTTCATATCCTTAGGAGAGGCTTATAGTTTCACCTTGACAGACACAGGTGCTATAAAAAGTCCTTATCTAATGGGGCATAGTGAGCCCTCCAGGGTCTCACATGAAAAACAGAACATTCCTATTAGGTGAATTCATGACACTTCCCTGGCACTATTACTGGCTGCCAGGGAGGCTTTGTGGGTGTCATTTCAGGGCTGGCTTCTCCAAAAGGGGCTCTGGGATGTCAGCCTTCCCTCCCCACCAAGTACCCCAGAGCTGTGTGAGGAGCTACTGACCTGTCAGCATGGTGATGAGGGGCAGGCTGTTATCCTCTGGGCTGCCCCAGTAGCCAGCCTCTCCCAGCATATTTCTCTCAAGCACCTGATGGTAGAGCTCCTCAATCCAGGCCTGGGAGAAGACCATCAGCACCCCGCTGGTCTGCACCTGCTTCATGAACTCCTTCTACAGAGAGGATCACAGGAGAAGGTGACCAGAGAGGATCCCCTGCAAATGGACAGGTTCCTCTGCTGCCTCGTCCCTTCACAGGTCCCCTATCTGAATCAAGGGTTCTAAGGAAAAATAAAACCTTGTTGATTTGGGTGAGGGTGAGGGGGTGTTTAAGGGAAGGGGTAATCAAGATGGGGAAGAAGTCCTAAACTTCATGAAGTTCCTTTTAATTATGATACATTTTTAAGACACCTTGTAGAAGGGATTAGGAACACTGCGTCTCATAGCTTCAGTCTTTGATGTGTGGGGGGATTAGAAACAGCACAGAAATATGAATAGAGCAACTCCCTCTCACTGCCCTAAGAGCAGCGGAGATGGAATGTGTTCTCTGAAAAAACCTGTGTGGCTCAAGAGCTACTTGAATTATGCTCATGAAGCCACCAGTTATCCTTGGGAATTTATAATTTATCAAGCAAACAAATGATGACTAATGCCCTTCAGGCAGTTCCATGGACTGAGGCTCATGAACTGATATTAGGGCAGACCATGGAGGGGTTCAGTCCAGCAAGGGAGCCAACCACAACATAATCACCATCATTCTCATTCCACAGCTTACAGGAGGTGCTTTATTACTGACAACTAGTAAGCTTAGTAGTGGGTCACAAGTAGATCTGAGTACATTCTGGAAGACAATGAAGAGTTTTTGTAACAGCACGCCTTGATTTTAGGTAAAGGGGACCATTCCCTGAATACCTTCTAATGTTTGAATATTCTGATCACTTGTTTTGAATATGGCTTACACATATTTGTGTTTAACAATGCCACTGAGTGAAATCACAGCCATTGGCAGGCAGCCACTCCCAGGCACTTGGGGTCATTGGCTCTCTGGAGCAAGGTGGATAGCCATGTGGCCCACAGTATTATGCAAATTGTACTGCATCCCCTTCCACCCTCTGCGGCCCCACAGGCATTGCCCATTCCACACTATCCCTCCCAGGTCCTTGATGCTCGGCTTGCCAGCCACTTGCCCTTGGAGGGTCTGAACAGAGACCACACACTCACCATCATGCCGGATGCCAGGGTGGGGCGCTTTCGGTAGTAGTCGCCGTGGGAGAGCTTCAGGTTGAGCAGTAGAGCACAGTGTGCTGCTGTGTATAGGCTGTCTGCATTCATCAGCATCTGCAAGCTGAGGCTGCCACTCCCATCAAATCCGGGAGAGTGCATCATGCCTACAGGAGAAAGTTAAGAAACCTCTGGAGTTGCAAACAAGGTGCCTGGCAAGACTGGCTTATGGAGTGTCCCTGACCCAATCCTAGGGATAGGAGCATACATCTTATAGGACACTCCTGGAAAGCAACTACAGCCAGCAAGGAGTATTGGGAGGGTCAGAAACACACCCCAGCTGGATGGGGAGGCGCATGCGCTCCAGAGTGAATCCATTTGGGCAAATCTTGATGAGTTACTCATAAGCTACTTTGGTAAAAATTGCTCAGATCCCCTAAGTCTCAGCTTCTTCACCTATAAGTAGGCAAAATAATCAACTGTGTCCATCTCCTGATCAAAGTCTCTGACAACTTTCCATCACAATATAATAAAACCTTGACTTCCCCTCTTCTTTCCTCACTCCCCACAGCCACCTGGACCTCTGCTGCTCCTTAGACCACACCAAGACTGGGCCTGCCTCAAGGCCTTCGCATTTGTTCTTCCCACTTCCCAGAATGATCTTGGTGTGCCAATTTCACTGCTGTATTATTCACAATTGCCAAAATATGGAGACAACCGAAGTGTCGATCAACAGATGAATGGATAAACAAAATATGGTACATACCATGGAGTTCTTATACATGCTACACCATGGATGAGCCTTGCAAACATGCTGAGTAAAATAAGCCTGGCACAAAATGACAAATATCATATGATCCACCTATGTGAGGTACAGGCAAGAAGAGACAAATGTATAGACACAGAAAGTAGATTAGAATTTTCCAGGGGCTGGGGAGAAGACTTTCTCTTTGGGATGATAAAAAATAAAAAGTTTTGTAAGTAGTGATGTTTGTACAACATGGTGGATGTAGTGAGTTCCATTGAATTGTACACATAAAAGTAGTAAAAATGGCAAATTTTAAGTTTTATGTGTGTTTTTATCCCAATTAAAACAAATGATAATGTAATATATCAAAATCATTGAATTGTATACTCTAAATAGGCAAATTATATGTTATGTGAACTTTATCTCAATAAATTTTAATACAATTCTTAAATGAGGAAACAGATTTAAAAAATATATATATATATGAATTTATATAAAGCACAAGGTGCCCTTCAAAAAATGAAAACCTTATTAAGGTGTTGAGAAAAAAATGAGGGAAGAACCAATAGCTATTCCTTTATGTGTGTGTGTATACATAAAATGAGGGAATGTGTGTGTGTGTGTGCATATACATAGTCATTTTTTGAAGGGCTCCTTGTGCTTTATATAAATTAATTGAAATAAAAACAAACTACAAACTACATCTTCTAGATGACCTTTAAAGATGGGCTCTTTCAGCCAGAGAGAATTGGTGCCTTATTCAAACTTTTCACGGAGAAATGTGGGGTGACAAAAATTTCACAGGTCAGCTTCTCTTCATCTGGTCCTATGTCAGCCTCAATGCTCTACTTGGTCCTGCAAACACTCTGATGCTAGATTTAGAAATGTGGCTGAAACAGACCATCTGAAATATATGCATGCAAATGACCTATATCCATATACTCTTCATATGGTTAAAATTATCCTTTGACCAAAAATGTACGTCTTATATGAAATGCAGTTTTCAAAACTAACAGGCAAATACATTGGAAATATAAATTTGTAACTGGAATGGTTACCTACGTCCCTGTGGATTTCTTAATGAATGTGCTAGCAAGAGGATGTGGGCCAAAGAAGCTTTTGAATTTGAAAAATCTTCAAGATTTTTGCTTTGTTTGAGAACTGTATAAACATCCTTTGGTGGGAGTAAGTATATATGTTATTCCAATAAAATCACTTTACTCAGTCAATGTTAGGCATGACCTCTGCCTTCCTCTAAGAACTCTGCAGCTGCTAGGAGAGATTTTTTTTACTGAAGGCACTTTGTGATCCTAGGCTGAGGTGCATTTATAAAAGGGGGGGTTGAGAGTGGGATTTAAAAATTATATCCTTGGGGTACCTGGGTGCTCAGTCAGTTCAGAGGCCAACTCTTGGTTTTGGCTCAGGTCATGATCTCAGGCTCTGTGCTCATCAGGGAGTCTGCTTGAGGATTCTCTCTCTCCCTCTCCCTCTGTTCCTCCTGCTTGTGCCCTTACTCTTTCAAATAAATAAATAAATCTTTAAAAAAAAACAAAAGTGACATCTTTGGTCAGGACATGGGCAATATGTTTCTGCCATGATGATCCAGAGGAACACTCCACACTCTTAAGGTCCTGGTGGGGTTGGTTCTAGTCTCTGGAAGAGATAAAGGACACATGATGGGTCTCCTCTCATGGCAAAGAGAAAGCAGAGTTCAATATTATTGGGTATTTAACTATCCTGGATCATAGATGAAAGGGATATTTAAGACTATGAACCAAAAAAACAGTATTTGTAATGGCTTTGATCTTTGGTTATCAGTAATAATTTCTTCTTAAAAATTTTAAAACCAACTACTATTCACCTTGGAATATGTTTTGAAAAACCAAGCACATGCTCAGATGCTGAAAAGAAAGGCGGCAGCTGATGCATCTGCTGACACAGAGACCCAAATCACTAGTGGAGGCGTGACAATGTCCTGGAAGTGTGGAGTTCTGAAATAATTTGTCAGACTTGTTAGGAGCACTCTGTTGGTACTGGTCTCTCTCTTTCTAGGAAGATAATTTCTTATATTACAGGAGCTGGCAAATTTGAGAATAAAACAAAAGAATTATCTATCAACCTTAAGGAAGATGCTCATTTCCTTGCTGTGCCAGATATAGTTCACTGGTGATGTTAATAATGGGAATAACACAATAGCTATAATTTATTAAGTGTTTTCTAATTTTTAGAACCAATCTCTTCTCATATGTTATTTCATTTGACATATAAAATCTATATTGGTTGCCTTTATTTCACCAGTAAGGAAACTGCCTCGGAAATATTAATTTGCCTAAAGTTAAATAGTTAGAAATTGGCAAAGGTCTTTTGGGCCTAAACTCCAGGCTTTTTGCACTATGCCATGCTGTACTTGTTTCTAATGTGAAAGGTTGTACTCTATCATGTCCCTCTCGAACAGATAGTCTATTTTAAATTCATCCTCTGATTGAGTTCATTGAAGTGTCAGAAATTTGAAGTGACACAGTATAGGAGCTATGACCTTTAACACATTCTGGCTATTTGTTTTTTCCAGTGTTCTGTAACTAAAGTTCATTCTTTCTCTCTATAATTAAGATGTTCTTAACTGTCAGGAACAGAAGGATGGGTCACTTGCTTGATTGGCTACCAGTGAAAGACTGGATACAAGATTAGCATGAATGACCTTGAAATATCTCTTTCATACCTTGGATAATTTAATGTGTCTTTTTAAAATAAACATTAAATACTTATGTAAAATCTTTAACAATACTGAAAAATATAAGAAATAATAAGGATAATAGTCCCTGCCCCATCCCAGCAGACTTACTTCCTTGTATGTATTATGTGGAAATATAGTCGCAAATGAGATCAAACTACATATGTTGTACTGTGACTTCGTGTTTTCTTAGCAATGTATGTTAGCTATGTCTTTTTATTTTGAGAGAGAGAATGTGTGTGTGAGTGGGAGCTTGATCTCATGACCCCAAGATCATGACCTGAGCTGAAATCAAGAGTCAGATGCTTAGCTTAACTGACTGAGCCACCCAGGTTCCCCTACATATCTCTTGACATTAGCACTTACGTATTTGTCTCATTCTTTTCAAATAATTATGCTTATACCATGGCATGGTTGGAGTGTGATTTATTTAATGCTCTCTTGGTGTAGTCATTTATGTAGTCTTAATTATGAAAAAAAACCCCTGAAATGATGAAATGACTTTTAGTAGGTATACAAGTTTATCTGTGGGATAAATTCCTTAAAGCAGACTAAAGACATATATTAAGTTTGATAGATATGGCCCAAATATCTTCCAAATAATTCCTTGCTGGAAATTTTTCTTTCCAGCAATGGTGCATAAGAACACTTTTGTAGCCACTCAGCAATATTGGACATTATCAACTTTCTAAACCTTTGTAATAATATTATATGATTTTTGGTTGCATTTCTATATATTAATAACAAAGTCACAGAAAGAGAAATAAAAAAATTCTTCTTATAATTGCCTCCAAGAGAATGAAATGCCATGCAATAAACTTAACCAAGGAGGTGAAAGATCTATACTCTGAAAACTGTAAAACATTAATAAAAGAAACTGAAGATGACACAAACAAATGGAAAGATAACCTGTGCTCATGGATTGGAAACATTCATATTGATAAAATGTCCATACTACCCAAAACAATCTACAAATTCAATGCAATCTCTATCAAAATACCAACAGCATTTTTCACAGAACCAGAATAATCCCAAGATTGGCATGGAACCTCAAAAGACCCCAAACAGTCAAAGTAATCTTCAGAAAGGTATCATAATCCCAGATTTTAAGATATGCCACAAAGCTGTGGTAATCAAAATAATGTGGTCCCAGCACATAAATAGACATATAGATTAAGAGAACAGAATAGAGATCCCAGAGATAAAGCCATGCTTATAATAGTCAATCTACAAAAAAGAAGGCAAGAATATACAATGAGGAAAAGACAGTCTCTTCAGTAAATGGTGCTGGGAAAACTAGACAGCTACCTGCAGAATAAAACTGGATCATTTCCTTACACTAACTCTACATGGATGAAAGATCTAAATGTGAGACATGAAACCATAAAAATCCTAAAAGAAAAACAGGCAGTAATTTCTTTGACATTGTCCTTAGCAAAATTTTTCTAGATATGTCTCCTTAGGCAAGGGAAACAAAAGTAAAAATAAACTATTGGGACTACAACAAAACAATAAGGTTTTACACAGCAAAGGAAACCATCAACAAAACAAAAAGGCAACCTACTGAATAGGAGAAAGATATTTGCAAATGATACATCCAATAACAGGTTGAAATCCAAAATATATAAAGAACTCACAGAGGAAGACACAGACATGGCCAACATGCATATGAGAAAATGCTCTGCATCACTTGCCATCAGGGAAATACAAATCAAAACCACAATGAGATACCACCTCACACCGGTGAGAATGGGGCAAATTAACAAGGCAGGAAACAACAAATGTTGGAGGGGATGCGGAGAAAAGGGAACCCTCTTACACTGTTGGTGGGAATGTGAACTGGTGCAGCCACTCTGGAAAACTGTGTGGAGGTTCCTCAAAGAGTTAAAAATAGACCTGCCCTATGACCCAGCAATTGCACTATTGGGGATTTACCCCAAAGATACAGATGCAGTGAAACGCCGGGACACCTGCACCCCGATGTTTATTGCAGCAATGGCCACGATAGCCAAACTGTGGAAGGAGCCTCGGTGTCCAACGAAAGATGAATGGATAAAGAAGATGTGGTTTATGTATACAATGGAATATTCCTCAGCCATTAGAAATGACAAATACCCACCATTTGCTTCAACGTGGATGGAACTGGAGGGTATTATGCTGAGTGAAGTAAGTCAGTCGGAGAAGGACAAACATTATATGTTCTCATTCATTTGGGGAATATAAATAATAGTGAAAGGGAATATAAGGGAAGGGAGAAGAAATGTGTGGGAAATATCAGAAAGGGAGACAGAACGTAAAGACTGCTAACTCTGGGAAACGAACTAGGGGTGGTAGAAGGGGAGGAGGGCGGGGGGTGGGAGTGAATGGGTGACGGGCACTGGGGGTTATTCTGTATGTTAGTAAATTGAACACCAATAAAAAATTTAAAAAAAAAAGACAAAAGAAAGAAAGAAAGAAAGAAAGAAAGAAAGAAAGAAAGAAAGAAAGAAAGAAAGAAAGAACTTACACAACTCAACACCAAAAAATCAAATAATCTGGTTAAAAAACGGGCAGAGAACCTGAATAGACATTTTTCCAAATAACAGATACAGATGCCAAACACATGAAAAGATGCTCCACATCACTAATCATCAGAGAAATGCAAACCAAAACACAATGAAATATCTTGTATCTGTCAGAATGGCTAGAATCAAAAAGACCAGAAATAACAAGCGGTAAGGATGTGGAGAAAAAGGAACCCTCTTGCACTATTGGTGGCAATGTAAATTGGCGCAGCCACTGTGGAAAACAATATGGAGGTCCCTCAAAAAATTAAAAATAGAAATACCATATGACCTAGTAATCCCACTATTGAGTATTTCCTCAAAGAAAATTAAGGGGGTGAAAAATATGCACCCCTATGTTTACTGTAGCAATATTTATAACAGCCAAGTACAGAAGCAACTCAAGTGTTCATCCATAGATGAATGGATAAAAAAGATGTGGTGTATACACACACATACCCTGGGATATTACTAAGCCATAAGAAGAATGAGATCCTGCCATTTGCTACAATATGGATGGATCTAGAGAGTTCGGTAAGTGAAATAAGTTAGACTGAGAAAGACAAATGCCATATGATTTCACTTATATGTGGAATCTAAAGCACAAAATTAACAAATAAAAAAAAAGCAGAAACAGACTTGTAACTACAGAGAACAAACTGATGGTTGCCAGAGGGGAGGGGTAGGAGGATAAGCAAAATGGGTGAAGGGGAGTGGGAGACACAGATTCTAGTTACAGAATGAATAAATCAGGAGAATAAAAGGTAAAGCAAAGGGAATATAGTCAATGGTATTATAATAGCATTATATGGTGACAGATGGTAGCTACACTTGTGGTGAGCATAGTATAATGTATAGACTTGTCAAATCACTTTGTTGTGCACCTGAAACTACTGTTGTATACCTGGAACAAAAAAATTACATGATTTTTCTTGGTAATACATTTCTTTAATTAAGTCTATGGTTCTAATTTTTATATAGCATTACTGTTTTATCTTCTGATGAAAGAAGTTATAAGAAAACATTTTTAAAGAGGTTTGGAAAAAGATACAAAGAAGAAAATGAAAATAGTCTGTAATTATACCATCCTAAGTATTAACATTTGATGTTCGTATTGAATCCTTTTAAAAATTATATTATGACCATTAGCCATATCATTAAACATTACTTGAAAACATCATTTTAAATAGCTATATAATGTCATAAATGGATGTATTATAACTCATTTGACTCTCCCCTTATTTGATGGCATTTAGGTTATTTCTAATATTTCTGCTGTGAAATGCTGCTATCATATACATTTTGACATATAAATCTCTCCTTGAGTTTCTGCTTCCTCAGTATAAATTCCTGAGATTCTCTCAGGAGCTGATAAGATGACAGGGTTCCATGCGTGTCTGTCTATCAGGACTTGGAAAACTGTCCCACATTCACTGGGCTACAAACTGAGACTATTTTTTTTTTTAATTTTTAATTTATCTACGATAGTCACAAAGAGAGAGAGAGAGAGGCAGAGACACAGGCAGAGGGAGAAGCAGGCTCCATGCACCGGAAGCCCGACATGGGATTCGATCCCGGGTCTCCAGGATCGCGCCCTGGGCCAAAGGCAGGCGCCAAACTGCTGCGCCAGCCAGGGATCCCTATTTTTTTTTTTTAAATCATAGCCAACCAACTCGAGAGGGTTCTGTGTTCTTGAACAGTCTCTATGATTTACCCATCCATTCATCACTCTTCCATCCACCCACTCTCCCACTCTAGGAGGCACAGTGTGGTACTAGGAACAGGTCTCTGGAGCTAGGCTGTGTAGGTTTGTACCCTGGCATCACCACTTTGTAGCTGTGCACCTTATCTGACTTACTTGACATCTCCATGCCTCAGTTTTATCACCTATAAAATGAGGGTCTATGGAGTCACTATGAGTATTAAATGAATCAATATAGGTAAAATCCTTCATCAATGCAGGGCACACAGGAAATGCTATGTTCATGTTAGCTATTATCATCCTTGCTGATACATATAAATGCTGAAAAATAGCTCCAAGTTAAGACACCAAGATATTTCAGAGGCAATCTCTGGGTGGTGTATGTTTTTTTCTTTATATTATTATGTTTTCCAAATTTCATATTCCACAAATGCCAGGGTATTAGAGGAGGATTTTGTTAGACTATTTATTCCCTAACCTTGCTTCCAGAATACTCCTCTCTCTCCCTTTATTAAAGCAAATGAACCAACCAGCCAACTCCACCAGCAGCAGTCATCTTGGTAAAGGAGAAAACCTTAAGATGAAATCACATGTTAACAATGGGTAGGGCAAAAAAAAAACAAAAACAAAAGCAAAAACAAAAAAACCCAAAACAATGGGTAGGGCAGGAAGACAGGACAGCCATCACGGAGCACCAGGCAGCCTACCCCAGATGTAATTTAGGGGAAAGAAACTGAATCATAAACACTTGAGTTTTCCACTAGATGCAAAAAAACCTAATCCTAACTGACAGAGGTGGGTTAACACACTAACTTATTTATTTGAGCATTTCTTTTTTGTATTTTACCTTTTGTATTCCACAGGGATTTTGAGTTAAATTTGACTACCTTCTGGAATGTTTAAATCATAGGGCAAGAAATCAAAGCTGACAAGAGCATGCTTGCCTTCCTGGTTTTGTATCCACAAACCCAGAGGTCCTTCCAGAGACTGTGGTCCCTTCCCAGAAGGTAATGAGAGGAGGGGGGAAACAGTGAAACAGAGAAGGGCCAGGGTTGGAGGTCTGTGACTGTCTGCTGCCTGGCAGTGCCACGGGCATTGGTAGGACCCCAGAGAAGCTACAATGACGCCCAGGGGCTCCCAGGCTTGCCGGAGGAGTCCAGATGCAGGGTTGGCAGAGGGGTAGCAAAATCACAGGACTCCAGGGAGCCTGTGAAATGGACATGTGAGAGGTGAAAGGCCTCTCTGTTCAGATCCCACATAAGCTCCAGCTTCTGGTTTTACCCTGGAATGGGGACCCAAGAGCTACTGTCAAACATTTGGCCAGCCAGGCTGGCTGAGGGTCTGGGGTCAGGTTTGTTTTAATTTAAAGAAATAGATATTTCCTGCATAACTGAGATTCATGCTTGCTATACTATCTTTTATGAAATTTAGTACTTTATAAACATCAAATTGCTTGTGATAAGCCTTACATGTGGTTGCAGTGAATCTCAAGATGGTAATAGAACAACACTCATTTTAGGGAACAGCGATCCCAAAGCCAAGTGCCTGTGCCCCTCTATTCATCACTGTGTGAGGCTGGATCTTGCTTTTTCCTCTCTGAGGGGCCACTTCACACAGATGCCACTCTGTTCTGTGCAGGATAGGGAAGGAATTTCTGCAGCTGTCACAGCTCAAGTCCACTCCCATCTTTATAAAACCCATTTTGTTTGGATGTTTTCAAACTCCCCCAACATAAAAAACAAAACAAAACAAAATCCTTTAATTGCTTTCAAAGGAAAGGCTCCCTTGAACCATGTAGAATTAAGGGGGCTCATTTCAACTGAATGTTAGTTGTCTGAGGACAGGGGTCCCTGAGAAATGCTGAGCCAGTCTGATCCCAGCCGGCAGAGCAGACCCTTATAACAAGTCCGGGAGATACTCGATGGGAGTTTTTGACAAAATAAGGTTTCAAGCTTTTGACATTGAAGTAAATAATGAGTAAAATATCTGGGTTGTCACTCAGGGAGACTCTCTCTCCCCATCTCCTGTTGTTATCTTTTAAACTTTGTCTAGGGTGAACAAAGGCCATCAGCCTGCTCTCCTGCCCCCGCAGGGTACAGATGTTTCTCTTTTACTAATCTTTCTTCTCCGAGGTGACGCTTGCGAAGGGAGGGAGAGCACTGGCTCAGTGCAGAAGTGGGACCCAGACCAGCATCTAGCAGCTTTGGTTCACCCGCCGCAATGGGCAACGGGATCCGTTAACTGAGTGGTACCTGAGGAGAATGAGCTTATTGGTAGCAGGAGCACAGAGCAATAGGTCTGTAATTTGGAAAGACAGACCAACTCCTAATTGGTAAAAATACTGGGGAGGTCACTAGAATGAAAAAGAAAATGACTAACTCAGTTATGGACAATTACTAAAAATTATATTCAGAGGGATGCCCGGGTGGCTTAGTGGTTTAGCATCTGCCTTGGACTCAGGTCGTGATCCTGGGGTCCTGGGATCGAGGCACGCATCGGGTTCCCTGCAGGAAGCCTGCCTTTCCCTCTGCCTATGTCTCTGCCTCTCCCTGTGTGTCTCTCATGAATAAACAAATAGAATCTTTAAAAAATAAAATAAAATTAAGTTAAATTAAAAATATTATTTTCGGAAACAACCAAAATATTTTGAAGTCTCTATTTTTATTTTATTTTATTTTATTTTATTTTATTTTATTTTATTTTATTTTATTTTATTTTAAGATTTTATTTATTTATTCATGAGAGATATATATAGAGAGAAGCAGAGACACAGGCAGAGGGAGAAGCAGGCTCCATGCAGGGAGCCCGACGTGGGACTCGATCCCGGGACTCCAGGATCACACCCTGGGCCGAAGGCAGGCGCTAAACCGCTGAGCCACCCAGGGATCCCCGAAGTCTCTCTTTTTAATGTATTGATTCCTGTATGTAAAAATGAATATCACATCAAATTGGGTCTGATGGGACATTTTACTGGCCTTTAAAACTTGAGCAGTTTGCAACATCAAATTCTACAAAAGACTTTGCTAGGATTTATATTTCCTAATTCTCATTGGAGAGGCAGGACCTTTGAGAGCCAACCTTTACCAATATGACAACTCATTTATCTGGAATTATTGGGGATGTTGTTGATAAATATGAAGTCATCTGAAAGTTAGATCTTACATATTTAAATTCTGAAATTTCTGCAGCTGAATTGTTTTTATGGTTTTAATTTTATTTATTTATTTATGTATTTGTTTATGTATTTCTTTATTTAGGGGGGAGAGAGAGGGAGAGAGAGAATCTTAAGTAGACTCCATACCCAGCACAGAGCCCAATGTAGGGCTCAATCTCACCACCCTGAGATCATGACCTGAGCTGAAATCAAGAGATAGATGCTTAACTAACTGAGCCACCCAGGTGCTCCAAGATTATGTTAATTTTAAATAGAAGGCCTCAAATGTAATTTTACCATTCTTGATTCAAGGTCACCATTACTGCAACCAGTAGCAGTGCTGTAATGTGATAAACAGTTGTTCTTTGGGATCACTGATGTTTGCTGGCCTGTCTGCCTTGGCACCAGGGGCACCAGGCTGGTCAGAACAGGCTGCTGAGCATCTCTCCATGTGAACATTACTAGCTGAGAAGAAGCACAGGCTCAGATGCTCTACCAAACCCCCTCAAAGGGAAGTGAACATTCCTTCCAACTCAGGCTTTATCCGCAACTTACTTCTTCAGCCCACGAACTATTTCACATATTAAGGGACCAAAGACCAAGCTTATGAATCTACAGTCAATACATATTTATTGAGAAGAAGGCATGCATATCTTGAGGCCTCTAGTTCAGAGCACAGTGAAGTTTCTCTATAAATGTTGACTGATGAAACATGTGTGAGTGTGTGTGAGAGTATATGTGTGTGTGTGAGAGAGAGAGAAACAGGGAGAGAGGAAGAGATCTACAAAACATATAGTAGCAATGCTCCATAAAACAATGACAAATTTAATGTTGGTAGCATAAAAGATATTAGGGAGAAACAATTTTTAGAAGAGCATTTAGACATTATCTTAGTCTTTCAACAAAATTAATTTTATATATGCATGTGTTCCTTTGCACAAATCAAATATCCCAACCTTGTTTTTGTATCTAATTCCAAAAGGAAAAGTATTGAGAAAAAAATGTTGAGTAGCCTTAAAAGTAGGTATTTTCATATCTCAAAAGAATCAGCACAGTTAGGAAAGCTGAGGAGTTTTATGTGTCTCTTTATAATCTCTAGATAGGTTGAGAAGTCCAGGATTATTTTTCCAGGATTAAAAGTTCTATAGATCTGCTGGTGCTTACAGTTTTGGATCATTCTCATATTAGAAAATGTCCTTCCTTAAGTACACTGGAATTAAAACGTGTTTTTTTGTGTCCCTTTAACCAAGGACAATTTGGTCAGTTTCTTAAAGATACTGATTAAGCTATCTCTTAACTATACAGGAATCAGCTTCTACCAAGTTCCAATAACTGGGCTAGACTTTTTTTTGTATATGTGTGTGATGTGTTCTTTGTTGGGAGACCGACTATGTGCTAGACATGGTTGGAGCATGCAAGGAACTGAAAGTACAGAGGGGAGAAGGTGGATGTGTTCACAAGTAACTCTGGCAGATGTGGTAAGTGCAACAATGCACACATGCTCAAAACTCAGTGGTGGAAGAACAAATGGCGATCTTGACTTTCAACAGTTACATGTTCATTCTCAGGGCTAGTCCCTTCTATGTGAGCACAAGCCCAGCAAAGTCCATCCACCTCGGTCGTCTGTGGTCAAGAGACCCTTGAATGTCAGGGGAAGGAACAGGTGACCACCAGGAGTCAGGCACTCAGTTATTTCTGCCTTAAGTGTTTTGTACCCATTAATTGCTTTCTTTTCTGTAGTACTGTGAGATAATAGGAAAAAAATATGTATATTGGTCTCTGCCCGTTTCCTGGCAGAGCTCCTCAAATCCTTAGAATTTCCTAAGTGATATGACCCCTAGAAGCACCGCTTGTTCTAGTATATGGCTTTGACCTCATCCTGACTCCTAAATCCCTTGTAAATGTCTAAGTGATAAGGGAACTAGGAACATCTTTTGTTCTAAGGAGGTGACTCTGGGCGGGCTGCTGGATGGGGACTAATCACACCATGCTGTGATTAGATGCTGGAATATCACACTTGGGGAGTTCAGGGGAATTCACGCAGCCTGCATGTGATTCAAGACCTCACTGAAAATAGTTCATATATTGATATACCAGAAGTGCACTGCTTTGTGATTTTTAGACGCCAACGTGTAGAAAGAAGCATAATGAGAACTCAGTGTTTGAGAGTCAGAAATTGTGATTTTGCTTTGGTCAGCAGCAGCTTGCTCTACTGCAGTAACCTCTCATTCTTTACTCTGCACCGTCTCCATCTATCAGCCTCAGAGCATCCCAGCTGCCTACAACCCAAACCACCTCCAGGAAGTCTTCTATTGCCCCGTTCTCTTCAAATACAAGCAACCCTGGGAGTCATTAGGATGTTTTGCGCACTTCAAACCCCAGGCACGATGGGAATTTCCCACTTCGGCAACATGCTCTGAATACCCTTACCTACCGACTGTTCTAGCCAAGGCCCGTTTACAAACCTGAGCAGAAGGTAGAAGCGAAGTTCTGGAGGGCGGCGTCCACCTCCTCCACGCTGGGCAGGGCCAGCAGGCGGGGCAGGAGGCTCTCCAGGGCCTGCAGGAACAGCCTGGCGCTGTGCTGGTCCGCCTCCTGGTTCTTGAGCAGTTTCAGGGACAGAGCGGCCGTCCGCAGGGACCGGTGGCCCAGGCAGTCCCGAGGGGTCTGCTCCTCATCGGCCAGGGAGCCGTTGTCCGACCCGATGTCCGACACGTCCGACCTCCCCGAGTCCTTCTCCGCGGCCATCGAGTACTGATCACAGGAATCGAATTCTGTCCGCGAAAGGTCTTGGTCATCGACGCTGAAATTGCTCTCGCTGTAGCGGGAGCCGAAGGACCGCATCCTGCAGTCCACCGACAGGAAGTTCGTTATGTCGGGGTAGGCGACCGTGTGGCTTCGCTGCACCACGTCCGGCTGGTCCACGGCCTCGGGCTCCGGCGCCTTGCTCGGCGGCTCCTTGCTCTCGGGCGCGGCCGGCGACTTGAGGCTGCTCTTGGGGTGCTCGGGGTGCTCGGGGTGCTCGTCGGGCGTCGTCCGGCCCAGCGCGCCCTCCAGCGTGGTCTGGCCCGTGTCGGTGGTCACGCTGATGCTGATGTCGGGGCTCCTCTCGCTGCCCGGCTCCCACGGCGTGTGCTCCGAGGACAGGACGCGCCGCTGCCAGCGGAAGTCGGCCTCGTTGATCTCCACGGAGTCCCGGCTCCACTCGGCGCCGTCCTTCAGCTCCTCCAGGCGCAGCAGCAGCAGCTGGACCTGGCCTTCGCTCAAGCCCCTGCCCTGGCTGAGCTCGTCCAAGGCCCCGAGCAGGGTGCAGACGCAGGACACGGCGGCGTAGCACGCCTCGATGCCGCCCTTGATGCACGCCTCCGTCATGCCATCCATGATGCTGGGCGTCCAAAGGAGAGAACGAGAGCGTAAGAAACACTGGCCAATGCTCCGACGCGAACAGGACGCGTGAGCCTGGTCAACCGCACGCTATTCAAAACAGACCCTCTGAGCTACACGGGGTTACACGGTCTGGGCCAAGGGTGAACGACACCAACATGCGCAGGCTGTGGCGCAGGAAAACACCCAGGAAAAGCGGCCCACCCTGAATCCCATTCTCTCTCGGTTGGCTGGCTTATCTGGATAATTCCAGATGGGGATTTATAGTCTCCACAAGGACGGGCACTGAATAGTCTCACTTTTGTATTACAGTCAGTTTTTCAAAAAGAAAGTAGTTATAATGGCTATATGATAATGAGGACACCCTCCATAAAAATAAACACGTTTCCGAACAGATGGATGTGAATACAACCATCACAAATCAGATAATATTCAGTTTTTGGTGGTGGTGGTGGTGGGGCTACGTGAAAGGCAATCTTACAGTTATATAGTACTGTGATTCATAAAGTTTTTCCCTAAAATAACCCCAATGAATAAGTGTACATTTCATTTTGCACCCTGGGTTTATGTTAAGTCATATGAAAATATGGAAAGTACATGATTATAATACATTGAAATAAGACCTCTCATATGGCTTGTGGGAACATTATTAGTCAATAACATTCCATAAAATGCAGGTTCATAAAAATTTCAGGGATTTAAAAACAAGGTCAAATGTATTCAGAGCAGCAGTCTTCACCAAGCAATAATAGATGGAAAAGGGGAATGTAGCATACAGTTTGAGAAGATCCAGATGAGACTTTCTTTTTGAAATTGATCTTTTTCTAGATTCTGATTCAGTGGAGCTGGGTCCTGCCAAATCACAGAGACGCTGTGGGCTTCCGAGAAGCTTTAAGAAAAAGAAAAAGAAAAAAAAAACAACAACAGTACAGTGAGTATCATAAAAAAGCACAAGGTTTTAAAATTGTGAGATCAAATAAGCATGTGATACACTCTAAAGAAAAAACACAACCATCTGTAATTACAAATCTTAATAAAACTGATCTAGTATTCCTCTTGTCACCAAGTACACATTGGGTTCCCAGCTCCACATTCAGGACTGGCTTAGACAAAGCAAATTCTCTAAGGGATTGTTTCAAAAAATTTTATAGCACATAACTATAAAGCACTTGAATCTATGTCTTTACTGAGAATGGCCTATAATTTAACATCCCTGTACTCTGTCTCATTTTGCTATCAAAGCTGGTTAGCTTCAAAAACTGGACTGATCAAGTGTATGAGGAACATTCTCCAGGACAGATCATGTAAAGCACAAAATAAGTCTTAAATTTAAGATAACTAAAATCATATCAAGCATATTTTCTAACCACATTGGCATGAAACTAGAAATTAATTACATTAAAAAGTAAAAACCGGAAAGTTCACAAATATGTGAAGATTAAAGAACATGCTACCAAAGAACTAATGGGTCAAAAAAGAAATGAAAAGAAAATACCTTGAGATTCAGAAAAAAAAAAAAAAAAGGGATGTATAACATCCCAAAATTTAAGGGATGGATCAAAAGTAGTTTTAAAAGTTCAAAGCAGTATATAGCCATATACTGGTCCTCAAAAAATAAGAAAAGTCTCAAATAAACAATCTAGTGTTATACTTTAAGTAACTAGAAAAAGAACAAGTGAAGCCCAAAGTTAGTAAATAAGATTACAGCAGAAACAAATGAAATAGAGACTAAAAAATAGTAGAAAAGATCAATGAAACTAAGAGTTGATTCTTGGGAAAGATAAAATTGACACACCTTAGCCTAGACTCACCAAGAAAAAAAACCTAGAAGATTTAAATAAATAAAATCCGAAATGAAAGAGATGTTACAACTGATACCAAAGATATACAAAAGATCATAAGAGACTCCTATAAACAATTATATGCCAACAAATTGGACAACCTAGCAGAAATGAATACATTTCTAGATATATTCGACCTACAAAGATTGAATCATAAAGATATCCAAACTGATCAATAAGTAGAAAGGTGATTGACTCCGTAATCAAAAACCTCCCAACTAACACAAGTCCAGGACCAGATGTCTTTACCAGTGAATTCTACCAAACACTTAAAGAAGGATTAGTACCAATCCTTCTCAAATGCTTCCAAAAAATAGGAAAGGAGAGAACTTTTCCAAACTTATTTTATAAGGCTAGCATTATCCTGATACCAAAACCTGACAAGGATACCACAAGAAAAGAAAATTATATCCAGTCAGGAAATGGACAGAAGACATGAACAGACTTTTATCTAAAGAAGACATACAAATGGCCAACAGACACATGAAAAAATGCTCCACATCACTTGTCATCAGGGAAATACAAATCAAAACCACAATAAGATACCACTTTATACCAGGTAAATGGGTAAAATTAACAAGACAGGAAACAACAAATGTTTGTGAGGATGTGAAGAAAGGGGAACCCTCTTACACTGTTGATGGGAATGCAAGCTGGTGCAGCCACTCTGGAAAACAGTATGGAGATTCTTCAAGAAGTTAAAATACAGCTGTCCTATGACCCAGCAATTGTACTACTGGGTATTTACCCCAAAGATACAGATGTAGTGAAATGAAGGGGCATCTGCACCCCAATGTTCATAGCAGCAATGTCCACAATAGCTGAACTGTGGAAGGACCAAGATGCCCTTCGACAGATGAATGGATAAAGAAGGTGTTGTGTGTGTATATAAATACACACACACACACACACACACACACACAATGGAATATAACTCAGCATCAGAAAGGATGAATACCTACCATTTACATCAACGTGGATGGAACTGGAGGATATGCTAAGTGAAATAAGTCAATTGAAGAAAGACAATTATCATATGGTTTCATTCCTATGTGGAATATAAAAAATAGTAGAAGGGACCATAAGGGAAGGAAGGGAAACTGAATGGGAATAAATTAGAGAGACAGACAAACTACAAAAGACTCTTAACTCTGGGAAATAATATGAGGGTTGCAGAAGGGGAGGTGGGCATGGGGTTGGGGTAACTGGGTGATGGGCATTAAGGAGGGCATGTGATGTGATGAGCGCTGGGTGTTATATGCAACTGATGAGTTATTGAAAACTACATCTGAAACTAATGATGTTATATATGTTGGCAAATTGAATTTAAATTTTAAAAAAAGGAAAAGAAAATTATAGGCCAATATCCTTGATGAACACTGATGCAAAAATCTTCAACAAAATGTAATTAAACTAAATTTAACAATGTATTAAAAGGATCATACACCATAAACAAGTGGGTTTATTCCACGGGTGCAAAGAGATGGCTCAATGTCTACCAATTAGTGAAGTGATACACGACATTAACAAGATGAAGGAAAAAATGAAAAGATCATTTCAATAGATGCAGAAAAAGCATTCTGACAAAATTCCACAGACACTTAGATGAAAAGTCTCAAAAAGATGAGTATTGAGGGAACATACCTTAACATAATAAAGGCCACATATTACAAACCCACGGCTAACATCATATTCAACAGTAAAAAGCTGAAAGCTTTTCCTCTAAGATCAGAACAGGACCAGGATGCCAATCTCGCCACTCTTATTTGATACAGTATTGCCAGTCCTAGCTACCGCAATCGGGCAAGAAATAAAAGCATCCAAATTGGAAAGGAAGATGTAAAACTGTCACTATTTGCAGATGGCATGATATTATATATAGAAAACCCTACAGACTCCATAAAAAAAAAAAAAAACTGTTAGAACTAACAACTGAATCCAGTGAAGTTGCAGGATACAAAATCCACATATAGAAATCTGTTGCATGTCTATGTGCAAATAAACTATCAGAAAGAGAAATCAAGAAAATAATCCTATTTACAAAGTATCAGAAATAATAAAATGCCTTCAAATCTGCTATCTGTGGAACTGCCGCCAAGATGCAGATTTTCATGAAAACCCTTGCGGGAAGACTATCACTCTTGAGACTGAGCCCTCAGATACAGTAGAAAATGTAAAGGCCAAGATTCAGATAAGAAAGGAATTCTTTCTCATCAGCAGAGACTGGACTTTGCTGGCAAGCAACTGGAAGATGGGTGTGCTCAGTCTGACTACAACATTCAAAAGGAATCCACTCTTCATGGTGTGTTGAGACTTCGTGGTGGTGCTTAAAAAAAAAAAAAAGAAAAAGGGAAAAAAAAGTCTTATACCACTCCCAAAAGAAGAAGCATCAGAGAAAGAAAGTTAAATTGGCCGTTCTGAAACACTATGAGGTCGATGAGAATGGCAACAGCAGTGGCCGGCGTCGGGAGGACCCTTCAGGTGGATGTGGTGCTGGAGTTCGTGGGGCGAGCCCCTCGGACAGACATTACTGGGGCAAGAGTTGTCTGACCTATGGCTTCAACGAACTGGGAGACAAGTAATTGTATATAGGTTAGTAAAAGACATGAACTAATATTTAAAAAAAAATAACAAAGTGCCTAGGAATAAATTTAACCGAGGAGGTGAAAGATTGGCATACTGAAAACTCCAAGACGTTAATAAAAGAAATTGAAGGGGCGGGGCTAGATGGCAGAGGGGTGGGGTCCCCGAGTCACCTGTCCCCACCAACTTACCTAGATACTTTCAAGTCATCCTGAAAACCAACGAATTCGGCCTGAGATTTAAAGAGGGAACAGCCGGAATGCTACAGAGGGAAGAGTTTGCACTTCTAACAAGGTAGAAAGGCAGAAAAATAAATCAATAAAAAAAAGCATCCAGTGGGGGAGGGGCCCGCGAGGAGCCGGGTTAAGCGGGGCGGCGGGAGCCCCCAGGACAGGAGAGCCCCGTCCCGGAGAAGCAGGAGCTTCACCAATCTTCCCAGACGGAAAGGCGCTTGCAGGGAGCTTGGGCAGGACCCCAGGAGGGGCGGGGACGCCCTCAGGCTCCCAGGGACACTAACAGAGGGGGTGCGCCCCGGGGGAGAGAGCGCCACACCCCGCGGCCGAGCTCCCTAAAGGGCTGCAGCGCGCGCCCGGCGGGGTCTCGGGAGCAGCTCGGGCAGCGGCTCCGCGCGGAGGGGGCTGTGCGCCCCGGGAGCGCAGTTCCAGAGGCGGAGGCCCTGGAACCCCGGGGGACACAGCCCAGGATCCGGCGCTGCATCCAGGCCCCTGCGGACTGGGAGCTACGGTAGTTACTGCGGGAGCTGAATACAGGGCTGGAGAGCTGGCTG
Organism: Canis lupus baileyi; assembly: GCF_048164855.1. NCBI lineage: Eukaryota > Metazoa > Chordata > Mammalia > Carnivora > Canidae > Canis > Canis lupus. Next base: position 31,440,241 of record NC_132838.1, on the reverse strand, counting down.
CCGCCACTGTTGTTCCTCCTGGTGTCACCCTGTGCCTGGGGGTGGGGGGGGGCGGGGGGGTGCCAGGGAACAGGGGCCTCATGGGGTAAACAGCCCCCACTGAGCCGGGCACCTGGCAGGGGGCGGGGCAGCTCCCCCAGGTGCGCACACCTGAGAGCACAGCAGGCCCCTCCCCCAGAAGACCAGCTGGAAGGACAGGGGAAGAGCAAGTTCTTCACTGAGCAGCGCTAGAAAGCTCCAGGGTAAGTCCAGGTATTTACAGTATATAGAACCAGAGGATACCCCTCCTTGTTTTTTTTTTTTCTTCTTTGTTTCTTTGTTTTTTCCCTTTTTTAAATTTTATCTTCCTTTTTCCAGTACAACTTGTTTTTAGCAACTCTGCACTGAGCAAAATGACTAGAAAGAAGAACTCACCACAAAAGAAAGAATCAGAAATAGTACTCTCTCCCACAGAGTTACAGAATTTGGATTATAATTCGATGTCAGAAAGCCAATTCAGAAGCACAATTATAAAGCTACTGGTGGCTCTGCAAAAAAGCATAAAGGATTCAAGAGACTTCATGACTACAGAATTTAGATCTAATCAGGCCAAAATTAAAAATCAATTAAATGAGAGGCGATCCAAACTGGAGGTTCTAACGACGAGGGTTAATGAGGTAGAAGAACAAGTGAGTGACATAGAAGACAAGTTGATGGCAAGGAAGGAAGCTGAGGAAAAAAGAGAAAGACGATTAAAAGACCATGAGGATAGGTTAAGGGAAATAAATGACAGCCTCAGAAGGAAAAAAATCTACGTTTAATTGGGGTTCCAGAGGGTGCTGAAAGGGACAGAGGACCAGAAAGTGTAATTGAACAAATCATAGCTGAGAACTTCCCTAACTTGGGGAGGGAAACAGGCATTCAGATCCAGGAGATAGACAGATCCCCCCCCCCCAAAATCAATAAAAACCGTTCAACACCCTGACATTTAATAGTGAAACTTGCAAATTTAAAAGATAAAGAGAAGATCCTTACAGCAGCAAGAGACAAGAAATCCCTAACTTATATGGGGAGAAGTATTAGGTTAACAGCAGACCTCTCCACAGAGACCTGGCAGGCCAGAAAGGGCTGGCAGGATGTACTCAGGGTCCTAAATGAGAAGAACCTGCAGCCAACAATACTCTATCCAGCAAGGCTCTCATTCAGAATAGAAGGAGAGATAAAGAGCTTCCAAGATAGGCGGAAACTGAAAGAATATGTGACCACCAAACCAGCTCTGCAAGAAATATTAAGGGGAACCTGTAAAAGAAAGAGGAAGTCCAAAGAAACAATCCACAAAAACAGGGACTGAATAGGTATTATGATGACACTAAAATCATATCTTTCAATAGTAACTCTGAACGCGAATGGGCTTAATGACACCATGGAAAGGCACAGGGTTTCAGACTGAATAAAAAAGCAAGACCCATCTATTTGCTGTCTACAAGAGATTTATTTTAGACCTAAGGACACCTACAACCTGAAAATGAAAGGTTGGAGAACCATTTAAAATTCAAATGGTCCTCAAAAGAAAGCAGGGGTAGCCATCCTCATATCAGATAAAGTTTATCCCAAAGACTGTAGTAAGAGATGAAGAGGGACACTATATCATACTAAAGGATCTATCCAACAAGAGGACCTAACAATCATGAATATTTATGCCCCGAATGTGGGACCTGCCAAGTATATCAATCAATTAATAACCAAAGTTAAGACATACTTAGATAATAATACACTTATACTGGGAGACTTCAACACAGCACTTTCTGTAAATGACAGATATTCTAAGCACAACATCTCTAAAGAAACAAGAGCTTTAAATGATACACTGGACCAGATGGATTTCATAGATATTTACAGAACTTAACATCCAAACGCAACTGAATACACATTCTTTCAAGTGCACATGGAACTTTCTCCAGAATAGACCACATACTGGGTCACAAATCAGGTCTTAACCGATACCAAAATATTGGGATTGTCCCCTGCATATTTTCAGACCATAATGCTTTGAAACTAGAACTAAATCACAAGAAGAAACTTGGAAGAAATTCAAACATGTGGAGGTTAAAGACAATCCTGCTAAAAGATGAAAGGGTCAACCAGGAAATTAGGAAAGAATTAAAAAGATTCACGGAGGGGATCCCTGGGTGGCACAGCAGTTTAGTGCCTGCCTTTGGCCCAGGACGCAATCCTGGAGACCAGGGATCGAATCCCACGTCGGGCTCCCGATGCATGGAGCCTGCTTCTCCCTCTGCCTGTGTCTCTGCCTCTCTCTCTCTCTGACTATCATAAATTTAAATAAATAAATAAATAAATAAATAAATAAATAAATAAATAAATAAATAAAAAAGATTCATGGAAACTAATGAGAATGAAGATACAACTGTTCAAAATCTTTTGGATACAGCAAAAGCAATCCTGAGAGGGAAATACATCACAATACAGGCAGCCCTCAAGAGTACAAAAGCTAACCTTGCACTTAAAGGAACTGGAGAAAGAACAGCAAATAAAACCAGAAGAGAAGTTAATAAAGATTCGAGCAGAACTCAATGAAATAGAGACCAGAAGAACTGTGGAACAGATCAACAAAACCAGGAGTTGTTTCTTTGAAAGAATTAATGAAATAGATAAACCATTAGCCAGCCTTATTAAAAATAAAAGAGAAAAGACACTAATAAAATCATGAATGAAAAAGGAGAGATCACCACCAATACCAAGGAAATACAAACGATTTTATTTTTTTTATTTTTATTTTTTTTAAGATTTTATTTATTTATTCATGAGAATACACAGAGAGGCGAGAGAGAGGCAGAGACACAGGCAGAGGGAGAAGCAGGCTCCATGCAGGGAGCCTGACGTGGGACTCGATCCCGGGTCTTCCGGGATCACACCCTGGACTGAAGGCGGCACTAAACCGCTGAGGCACCCGGGCTGCCCTACAAACGATTTTAAAAACATATTATGAGCAGCTATACACCAATAAATTAGGCAATCTAGAAGAAATGGATGCATTTCTGGGAAATCACAAACTACCAAAACTGGAACAGGAAGAAACAGAAAACCTGAACAGGCTGATAACCAGGGAGGAAATTGAAGCAGTCATCAAAAACCTCCCAAGACACAAAAGTTCAGGGCCAGATGGCTTCCCAGGAGAATTCTATCAAACGTTTAAAGAAGAAACAATACTTATTCTACTAAAGCTGTTCCGAAGATAGAAAGAAATAGAATACTTCCAAACTCGTTCTATGAGGCCAGCATCATCTTAATTCTAAAACCAGACAAAGACTTCGCCAAAAAGGAGAATTATAGACCAATATCCCTGATGAACACAGATGCAAAAATTCTCAACAAGATACTAGCCAATAGAATCCAACAGTACATTAAGAAGATTATTCACCCCCACCCCCCAAAAAAAAGATTATTCACCATGACAAAGTGGGATTTATCCCTGGGATGCAAGGCTGGTTCAACACTTGTAAAGCAATCAATGTGATAGATCATATCAACAAGAGAAAAAACAAGAACCATATGATTCTCTCAATAGATGCAGAGAAAGCATTTGGCAAAATACAGCATCCATTCCTGATCAAAACTCTTCAGAGTGTATGGATAGAGGGAACATTCCTCAGCATCTTAAAAGCCATTTATGAAAAGCCCACAGCAAATATCATTCTCAATGGGTAAATACTGGGAGCCTTTCCTTTAAGATCAGGAACATGACAGGGATGTCCATTCTCACCACTGCTATTCAACATAGTACTAGAAGTCCTAGCCTCAGCAATCAGGCAACAAAAAGAAATAAAAGGCATTCAAATTGGCAAAGAAGAAGTCAAACTCTCCCTCTTTGCAGATGACATGATACTCTACATAGAAAACCCAAAAGATTCCACCCCAAGATTGCTAGAACTCATACAGCAATCCAGCAGTGTGGCAGGATACAAAATCAATACCCAGAAATCAGTGGCATTTCTATACACTAATGATAAGACTGAAGAAAGAGAAATTAAGGAATCAATCCCATTTACAACTGCTCTCAAAAGCGTAAGATACCTAGGAATAAATCTAACCAAAGAGGTAAAGATCTATACCCTAAAAACTACAGAACACTTCTGAAAGAAGTTGAGGAAGACACAAAGAGATGGAAAAATATTCCATGCTCATGGATTCCATGCTCATAATATTGTGAAAATGTCAATGCTACATTTAATGCAATCCCTATCAAAATACCATAGACTTTCTTCAGAGACTTGGAACAAATCATCTTTAAGATTTGTGTGGAATCAGAAAAGACCCCGAATAACCAGGGGAATATTAAAAAAGAAAACCAGAGCTGGGGGCATCACAATGACAGATTTCAGGTTGTACTACAAAGCTGTGGTCATCAAGACAGTGTGGTACTGGCACAAAAACAGACACATAGATCAATGCAACAGAAGCGAGAATCCAGAAATGGGCCCTCGACTCTATAGTCAACTAATAGTCAACAAAGTAGGAAAGACTATCCACTGGAAAAAGGACAGTCTCTTCAATAAATGGTGCTGGGAAAATTGGACAGCCATGTGCAGAAGAATGAAACTAGACCATTCACAAAGATAAACTCCAAATGGATGAAAGTTCTAAATGTGAGACAAGAATCTATCAAAATCCTAGAGAAGAACACAGGCAACATCCTTTTTGAATTTGGCCACAGCAACTTCTTGCAAGATATATCTATGAAAGCAAGGGAAACAAAAGCAAAAATGAATTATTGGGACTTAATCAAGATAAAAAGCTTCTGCACAGCAAAGGAAACAGTCAACAAAACTAAAAGACAACCTACAGAATGGGAGAAGATATTTGCAAATGACGTATCAGATAAAGGGCTAGTTTCCAAGATCCATAAAGAACTTATTAAACTCAACAGCAAAGAAACAAACAATCCAATCATGAAATGGGCAAAAGACATGAACAGAAATTTCACAGAGGAAGACATAGACATGGCCAACAAGCACATGAGAAAATGCTCCACATCACTAGCCATCAGGGAAATAAAAATCAAAACCACAATGAGACACCAATGAGAATGGCGAAAATTAGCAAGACAGGAGACAACAAATGTTGGAGAGGATGTGGAGAAAGGGGAGCCCTCTTGCACTGTTGGTGGGAATGTGAACTGGTGCAGCCACTCTGGAAATCTGTGTGGAGGTTCCTCAAAGACTTAAAAATAGAACTGCCCTACGAGCCAGCAATTGCACTGCTGGGGATTTACCCCAAAGATACAGATGCAGTGAAACGGCAGGACACCTGCACCCCCAATGTTTATAGCAGCAATGTCCACAATAGCCAAACTGTCGAAGGAGACTTGGTGTCCATCGAAAGATGAATGGATAAAAAAGATGTGGTTTATGTATACAAAGGAATATTACTCAGCCATTAGTAAATACCCACCATTTGCTTCAACGTGGATGGAAGGAGGGTATTTTGCTGAATGAAGTAAGTCAATCGGAGAAGGAAAAACATTATATAGTCTCATTCATTTGGGGAATATAAAAAATAGTGAGAGGGAATAAAGGGGAAAGGAGAGAAAATGAGTGGGAAATATCAGTGAGGGAGACAGAACATGGGAGACTCCTAACTCTGAGAAACAAACAAGGTGTAGTGGAAGGGTAGTTGGGTGGGGGGATGGGGTGACTGGATGACGGGCCCTGAGGGGGGCACTTGACAGGATGAGCACTGGGTGATATGCTATATGTTGGCGAATTGAACTCCAATAAAAGATAATTTAAAAAAAAGAAATTGAAGATGACACAAATAAGTAGAAAGATACTCTGTACTCATGGATTGGAAGAATTAATATTTTTAAAATGTCCATACTACCCAAACCAACTATAGATTCCATGCAATCTCTATCAAATTTTCCATGTATTTTTCACAGAAATTGAACAAACAATCCTGAAATTTGTATGGAACTTTAAAAGACCTGGAATAGCTGAAGCAATTTTGAGAAAGACGAACAAAGCAAGCGGCATCAGACAACCTGATTTAAAACTGTATTACAAAGATATAGTAATTGAAACAATATGGTACTAACATAAAAACATAGATCAAAAAGTACAGAATAAAGAGCCTAGAAATAAACCAATACATATAGGTCAATTTACAATAAAGGAAGCAGGAATATACACTAGGGAAAGGACAGTCCTTTCAACAAATGGTGCTCAAAAAATTCGACAGCCTCAAGCAAAATAATGAAAATGGATACCTATTTTATATCATCCACAAAAAATTAACTCAAGATCGATTGAAGACTTGAAAACACAGGCAGTAAGCTCTTGGACAGGAGTATTGGAGAGGATTTTTTAAATCTGACACCAAAAGCAAAAATAATCATGTGGGACTACATCAAACTAAAAAGTTTCTGCACAGCAAAGGAACCACTGAAAAAAAAAAAAAGTCACCTACTAAAAGTGTTTGCAAGTCATATATCTGATAAGGGATTACTATCCAAAATACATAAAGAACTCATACAACTCAATAAAAAAACAAAAACCACAAATAATCCAATTTAAAAAATATTCAGGGGAACTGAATAGACATTTTTCAAAGATGGCATATAGATTTCCAACAGACACATGAAAAGATGTTCAACTTTAATACCATCCAGGAGATGCAAATCAAAACCACAATGAGACATCACCTCACACCTGCTGGAATAACTATTTTCAAAAGACTAGAAAAAAACAAGTTTTGGCAAGGATGTGGAGAAAAAAAGACCATTGTGCACAGTTGGTAGGAATGTAAATTGGTGCAGCCACTCTGGAACAGTACGGAGGCTCCTCAAAAAATTAAAAACAGACTGCCATATGATCCATCAATTCTACTTCTGGGTATTAATCTGAAGAAAATGAGAACCCTAAGTCAAAATGATACATGAACCCCATGTTCATTGCAGCATTATTTACAATAGCTAAAATATGGAAACAACCTGTCTCTTCATGGATAAATGTATAAAGAAGATGTGGTGTGTGTGTGTGTGTGTGTGTGTGTGTGTGTGTATACATACATACAGTGGAATATTACTTATCTATAAAAAAGAATGAAATCTTGCCATTTGTGACAACATGGATGAACCTAGAGGGTATTATGCTAAGTGAAATTAGAGAAAGACAAGTACTATATGATCTCTCTTATAGGTGGAATCTAAAAAAAAGACAGCAAAAAACAAACAAACAAACAAACAAACAAGAACAAGCTCATAGTTACAGAAAATGATTTGGTGGTTGCCATAGGTGAGGGGTGGGAGGACGGAAAAAAATGAAGGTAAAACTTTAAAAATTAAAAAAATCATGTGTTGAGAAGTATTCTCTTTCTATACTCTGGAAATATTCATGTATTATTAGAATTATCCATTCCTTAAATGTTGGTATAATTTGTTTTTAAAGTTGTATGGGGCCAGTGTTTTTTTTAATGGAAAGATTTTTTTTAAACTACTGATTCAATTTCTTTAAAGATTCTAGAACTATGTAGGTCCTCAATTTCTTCTTGAGCCAGCTTGTTAAAGGCTGTGTTATTTCCCAGGGATTTATCTATTTTATCTAAGTTTTCAAATTTACTGACTCAGTGGCCTTAATACCTTTTTAAAATTTCTTTAGTGTTTATAACATCTATAGTTACATGCATGTTTGCATTCTTATTTCTATTTACTTGTTTTTACCTATTATGGATTTGTTTTATTGCTTTTATCAAGAGTTAAATTTCCTTAGGCTTTTCAGAGCCCTGGTACTTTTCAATTTATTGATTCACTATATTTGCTTTTTATCATATTACTTTCTGCTTCCATTCCTATTTTTCCTCCTTTCATTAAATCTAATTTGTTCTCCTTTTCCCAGCTACCTACCTTGGAGAATTGGAATCTTAGTTTTAGGCTTCCAATCTTTTAAATATAATCATTTTAAGCTATAAATACCCTTCTACATACTGCTTTGGCTACATCTTACAAGTTTTCATGTATAGAATTTTCATGACTGTTTAATTCTGTTTAATTTTTGTCTCCATGTGGTAGAGATCTTTACAGAACACTTCAATTTGAGGCTAATAAATTCAGGAAAAGATTGGGTTAAGTATATTAGAGCAGCCTTCTTATCACTATGCCTGGTTTTTTTTTTTTTTAAGATTTTATTTACTTATTCATGACAGACACAGAGAGAGAGGTAGAGACATAGGCAGAAGGAGAAACAGGCTTCCTGCGGGGAGCCCATTGGGGGACTTGATCCCAGGATCATGACCTGAGCTGAAGGCAAACGCTCAAACACTGAGGCACCCAGGTGCCTCTGTCCATTATTTTCAAAGTAATATATACCCATAGAAAAAGGTATGTTAACTAGAAAAAGTTACATCTTAAGGGGCACTCTTCTTTCCTTCCCTCCTGCCACATTTCTTTTGTACCCCAGAAATTGGGAACTTCTACTCTCTTGGAGGTATAGCAATGAAGTTTCCACTTTTCTCTCCATTTTTTATTTTTTTGACATTGAAAGAGTCAAGTTCCTTCTCTCCACTCTTTCCCTTTCCCCCCTTCTCCCGCCCCTGGCCTCCTCTTCCCTCTCCTCCCCCCACCCTCTATCTTGCCACCAGCCTGCCCTGCATCCAAGCTAAGTGGCTGGGCCTTAGTGCCTCTAGCTGTCCCATCTCTTGCTAGAAGGGCAGGTGCATTTCAGAGGGATAGCTGGGGGAGAATCTTACTTTGTCTTGGGATCTCATTACATTCTCGAATCTAACTATACCAGTAGTAAATCAGATGACATATTTGAATTCCCACATTAATCTTGGGTTTATTTCTCAGTTGTTTCCAAATCTGGAAGGAAAGGACATGAGTGATCACGCTTCTAAAGAACGCTGAACAACTACTTGAAGAATGGCAAGACACGTCGAATCTCAGCTTCTCCCAGTGGGAATGAGGGATGTGCTGTCAGGGGCTGGGGTGTCATGGTCTGATTAAAGACTAGGGAACTCCTTCTGAAGCTGAACCATGGGAGAGAAGAAAGGAAGCAAGGTGAACTTTTGATTACTGCTCATATTTTGGGAAAGCGGAAACAGAAAAGAGAATGTCATTTGAAAAACAAAATGTTGTCCTGTCTCTCTTTGATTAACAGGCACACAGCACGCATGGGAGAGTGACAAATCACAAAGAGAACAAGGAAATAACACATCATGCGTTCCAACTGTGAAAGGCTAAACAAATATCCTCGGTGCCCAGTGGTTTTCTTTGTGTGCGTAGACGGCACATTCTGGTTTCCAGGTTACCAAGCTTCTCAATTTACTGGTTGTCATAGTGAGTGGAGTAACCTGGCCCACATCAGTCTTCTGGACTCCATGGGGCAGCATCACCTGCAAATGCTACTCATATGCTGGTGTCTAATTGCAGCCTTGCCCTGTAAAATAATTTTGGGAAGCTAGAAAAATCTATGAAAAAGGGGAAAACATAACAAATTTCCTACACAGTGCTAAATAAGTTATAATTTAAAATACATTTAGACACCTATGTGCCCCATATGCAATGTATTTACTCAGTATGCAGCTATTTTTTTTAAAGATTTATTTATTCATGAGAGAGACAGAGACATAGGCAGAAGGAGAAGCAGGCTCCTTGCAGAAAGCTTGATGCGGGACTTGATCCCCAGATCCTGGCATGAGGCCCTGAGCTGAAGGCAGGCCACTGAGACACCCAGGAGTCCCAGCATGCAGGTATTGAGTAGATCTACCATGGGCAGCCACAACCTCAGTGCTGGTCAACTCGGAGTAAGAAAGAAAGGTTGCTGCTGCTCACAGAACACCCTGTTTGCAGATATTCTGTCTTCAAGTCCATCTCCCATTCAGTCAAAATTCATTGAGCACGTATTCTAATTCAAGCACTGCAGTGTTAGATACTGGGGTGGGAAGGGGGTGGGACAAACAAAATCAATATAAAAAAATCTGAGGAGACAAGAAGTTTGTACCAAGTAGTACTGTGAAACAATCAGTGAGGTGGGACATATAATTAATTGCTAAATGATGGAATTTAAAGAGCAAAACTGGTGGTTGGAAGAAGCAGAACTTATAAAGGAGGAGGATATTGCCAGCAGACATAGCTGTCCTCAGAACATCTGGGTTCACCTGGTAGCCCTGCTACTCACAAGGACTTTGGGCAAATAACTTCTCATGGAGCCTCAGCTTCCTCGTCTAGAAACTGGGCATGATATCATCTTACTAAGAGAGTTTGTAAATAAATTAACATGAAGTGCAAGCTCTGTCTAGCATATCATCATCAAATGCTTGACCCTGCTAAGTGGAATTGCCCATGGGGATAGGGGAGGAGTCTGGAAAGAGGCAGGAAAGTAGGAGCTGAATGGAGCAGAGTCAGTCAGATGGAATGAGGATGATCCTGGGAAATGAGAATGATGAGAGAAGGATCTAGAAACTGGGCAGCATAATTCAGACTTGATGAAAGAGGCAACAAGAGCTAGTAGAGCCTGAAAAAAACTGTTAACAGTGATGATTTATAAGCCTAAATTCAGAAAGTCAAAAGGAAGAAAATAGACGGCAAATAGACAAAGAGCTGAGCCAGAATGGGTGCACTACTCTGGGTAGCAGGTCATGAGGACCAGCTATTTTCAGCCTCCACATATTTTATCCTTTCCTTCGGATAGCAATAATCATGCCAAATATTTGTCTAGCACTTTATACATATGGTGTATTTATACAACTTTATTGCATTTTGAACCTTTGAAATACTACTAGTTTGTACAGATGAAAAATTATAAGTTCAGAATTAAATGATTTAGCTACTACAACCTTGCTGGGGAGTGGTAGACAGAGGATCCGAACTCTGACTCTGAAGAGGGTAGCTGAGCCAGCATGGAAAGGGGCTCCTAGAATCATCTGCATTGCAATATCCAAGTTAAGTACAGTAGTAAATGTGTTGTAGGAAAAAGTGATGGGTTTCAGGATAGATGGACCAGGGTTCACACTCTTTCTCTTTTTCTGTGACCTTGGGCAAATCATATGACCCTTTGGAACCTTAGTTTCTTTGTGGGAAAGAAAATTCCTTTTTCCTGGTGTCAGATCTCTATGGGGAGAAACAGCCAGTGGAATAGAGTTCTGGACCTTTCTCCTCTCTTTCTCTCCCTTCCTTCTGATGTGGGGTGGTGGTGTGTGTCTCATCTGACTGGTAGATTTAGAAGGATCTGAGCATGTGTAGCCAGTCCCTTCCTCTTTCTTCTCCTTGAAGATCTGCCTATTCAGAGAAAGCCCATCTTGCTTCCCAGTTATATGCTTAACAAGGGTAGAGCCAAGAGAGGGTCACAGCTATCTGAGTGGTGACAAACTAGTCTAGTCTCGCTTGCCTCCAAAGTTGTATTGGGTTCACCAACCTAGGAGCAACCGGTTATTAAAGCCTACCCTACCCTTTCCTCATTGCCTGAAGCTGCCATGGGGAAAAAATAGTAGTCTTCACTGGTACAAATTGAAATACAACATCAAAGAGCTATTAAAACTATTAAAGATAATATATGTGAAGTGCTGGGCATATAGAAGGTAAGAAAAAAGAAGGTTATTATTGTGTACTCATAGATTTTCTTAACCAGCAATTAAATATGGATCACTCCTTCATTTCTAGAAATGTTGAGTCAGAACTTGCCATTGTTCATTACAGTCAAATCTTACTAAAAGAATAAGAAGAGGCATTTCAAATTAAGCTTCTGAAAAACCGATGAGTAGCAAATACTACTTAAACGAATCATCAACAAGGGAATTTTGTTACTCTGGGTTTGTTATTGTTTGAGCATAGGTACCAAAAACAAAGGCAACTTCACAAATACAAAAATGTTGATCCACTTTTTTTTCTGGTTATTTGAAAGAAAGCAGAGAAATTCTTACCTGAAGTACCTCCTCAAAACCATGAAAGAGCACACTAGGATAGCTGTGATAAGCTGGGAAACTACTTTCTCACAGGGGTCATGATGTTTGGGATATGAGGGCCTAAGAATGGATGGGGCAAAGGGAATTCTTGTACCAGTCAGAGATTAGTCATGATTTTTTTTTTTTATTGGACGATGTACAACCTGAGTATGGAATCACTCTGAAATCCAATTTTGGCAAAGGGGAGTAAACACAATATCTGCATAAACAGTACCTAAGGGAACAGAAGGAAATCAGACTGGGGCCCGGTCCGATGCCTGCAGCTTAAGTTATCAATGACTTTGCATCAGTGAATACCAATCAACTTCTCCTCACCGAGGCTCCCAACACATCCCAGCCCTAAAGATACTGCCAGTTACTGGATACCATGTGGTAGCAAACAAGTTTCGGCAAGCGATTGGCGGAATTTTCTGAGTGCTTCCTGTAGGCAAGACACCGTGTTTGGATACGACCCCCCACCTCCTGGCAGGCACACTGGCATTCCTTAGCGCCCCCTTACCTCCTTCATGATTTTGATGGCTTCCACCCGGTGCTGGGGTGGGGGATAAAGCAGCACTCGGTGGTAGAGGGACTGAAGCACGGGCTTCATGGAGTCCACTGACCCTACCAGCCGGACCAGCTCGGCCGCGATGTAATAAATGGTCCGAGCCACAGGCCCGCTCAGAGCTGGCGCAGTGGAGGAGCAGCCCGACCCCCGGCCATGGTCAGAAACTCCTGGAGATGCAGAGTCGGACTCGATGCCAGAACCAGTGCTGCTGCTGTGAGCAGAGGTGATGCTTTTATCATGAATTGGATTCCCCAGGATCACGATGAGAGCTGGGCACAGGTTTTTCCTGGGAAGACACAGGAGAAAAAAAATATCTGCTACAAGTCAAAGTGATAAAATGTGAATACAATCCTGAGGGTAAATATCAGATGCCACAAAAATGACTAATAAGAGTTGGGTTCTTTACTGCTCCTCCTTTTGGCTCCATCCTTCCCTCAGGTTTCCATGTCTCTTCATCACTCCTGCATATATGAACAGAATACTTTTTCTCATAACACAAGGCAGAATTAACTAAAATATCAAGACAAGTATTCAGAAACCATCTTATATAAAGAAACAGACTCACAGTGATAAATGGCTTAGTTAGAAAGTTTCATTCTACTATAAGTAACTAAATTATTTCTACTTCTAATTTGAGAAGTTAATTTAAAATTCTGACACACACACTGTCACATATCATTGGACTTCCTCCCTGTCAAAAAGCCCAGGAACCCAGAGCAACTAGCTGGCTGCCTGCGGGCCCTGTCACTTGTGTGAATCTCTGGCTATGATTAAGCGACTAGTCTTCAGGTTGAGATGGAGAAAGTATCAGGGAAGAGCTAAGAATAACACTTACTAGCTTTTGCCCCCTGTGCAACTTTCTGGTGTCTTTGTACACTTTTGAGATAAATGAATAACCTAGAAATAATCTTTCCCTTCCTGAGTCTCATGATCCTATGGTGTCAACAAAATGCAAGAGGGCCTCTGAGGCCTACTTTGTTAAGATAATCACAAACCTCTCTGTATTCTGATCTAGTGCATGCAAGCAAAGCAATCTCCCTGCTTTCTCTCTAAAGCATTCGTGCACAAATGGGGTGACTGGTAGGCTGCAGATGCCACGGGAAGGGACCTACATGTAGAGCTGGAAGGGGAGAAGCCTCGGGTTGGTGTGGGGGGGCATTAGGGGGTTGCTTACCAGATCAGGTCTGTGAAGCCTCTGTGCAGATGCATGGAGGAGGAGGAACTGCTGAGCACAGACAGGACGCACTCCAAGTATAGGAGCTGCAACTGCTGTTGGTCACTGCAGAACAAAACCAACACATAGACTCATGCAAAGTGAAGGCAAAATGAAAGAGTTGGTATGTGGGAAACACTTGGAAGAATGTTAGGCATTAGAGAGGTGTTAATCTGGGAGGAGGGACAGTTAGCATAACGAGTTGAGTTGCATCCCTGAAAATTCCTCTGTTGAAGACCGAACCCCTGGTATCTCAGAACATGCCCTTACTGGAGACAGGGTCTTTTACCCAGGTCATCAAGTTAAAGTCAGGTCACGTGGGTAAGTCTGATGGCCACATAAAATGGGAAAAATTGGAAACAGAGACATGCACAGAGGAAAGACAATGGAAATGACATAAGGAGAAGATGGCCATCTACAAGTCAAGGAGAGCGGCAAGGAATGTATCCTGCCCTGTAGCCCTGAGAAGGAATCAGCTCTTCTGACATCCTGATCTTGGACTTCCAGGCTCCAGAACTGGGAGGCAAGACATTTCTATTCTATAAGCCACCCAGTCTGTGGTACTTTGTTATGGCAGCCCTAGTACACTAATATAGTTTGGGTGATTAAAAAAAATATTAATAGACGTTGCTTTTTGGAACAGTTTTAGATTTATAGAAAAACTGAATATGGAACAGAGTTACTGTGTTCTACTCGCCTCTGCACATGGTTTATCCTGTTATCAACACCTTATATTAGTACGGCACATTTGCTACCATTACAGAACAAATACTGATTTATCATTACCAATTAAATGCCACAGTTTATTCCAGAAAGCTTTTCTTGTGTTCAACTGTCAAAACCTTTCAAAAGACCATTAATTACATTATCTTTTAAATGGTCAACACTTTACTAAATTGCATTTGAATTTCTTTTTTGAAGGCAACATGGTTGTCCAATGAACACATTATTTTTCTCAGAGTTATTATTATGAGATTAATCCATAGAGACAGATGTGAAAACAAGAGTTTTCTGGGGTGCACGTTCTTATACCCAGACTAAGTTTTCTGCCTAACACATCAGGAAATACTAAACTCCAGGTGGGTGTTAAGTGACCGACAGTAATAAGGAAGAATTTAATGTTCAAGCACTCATTTATACAAATATGTAATAAATACTTTTAAGAGAATTCACTGAGAAATCCTGTGTGGAATGGAATGTTCCAAAAAAGGAGGAACTTGCTTTGAAAAATCATTTTTGGTTGTGTCTCTTTTCTCCTAAGTAAATGCCAATAGGAAGTTTAATGCCCTTAACAGTTCAAATAACTCCCAGGAGAAGGAGAATGGACAGTAGAAACTTGAGGAGACAGGAAGGAAGAACGAGAAAAGTTAACTCCAGGCTGTCCCAAGGTGCAGAAGGCTGCACACGTACAACTGCCAAACAGAGAAAGGTTGCATGAATGCAAGATGAAGGATGGCAAGATGGGGGGCTGCGGGTCCCTTGTTTAAGTGCCATGCCATGTTAGATTCCTTGGCAATAGGTCTCTATAAAATTGACATCAAGTTCTAAAACTAGTTGGCAGGCTACAGCCCAGAGGCCAAATCCTGCCTGTGGCCCCATGAACTAAAAACAGTGTTTGCATTTTTAAATGGTTGTAAACCAATAACAGAAATGGACAGGGAACAGAGGCAGTGTGCAGCCTTTTACAGAAAAAGTTTGCTAACTCATACTCTAAGATGGTCTTCCTTGCCCAAAGAGAACTGTACAATGATTCAAATAATGCCATTATTCTGAAAAAGAGAATGCTGCCTATATTTGGATATACTCTACTGCACCCACTGAGGTGGGGAGGAAGAGGTAGGTCAAGGCTAAGTTTCCACAAAAATTATCACTATTTGCCAAGAGGAAGGTGGTGGTTGGATGAAGAATAAGAAAGGTAAGACATACTTAGCCATTCTGGGCCAGGTAAAGACTTTATGTTTTGATACTCCTACCCACAAGCTTCCCTACACTTTTGAGCAAGGCATTGTTTCTGACCAGAAACAGCACAGTCTTTATTCTTCAGAGATTAGAGAAACAAGGAAGCAGGTAGGTAAAGGATTGTGTAGTAACTGGTACAAATAAATAATTTAACACAAGGTTTGATGAGAGCATATGGAAGTAGCATCTAATCCTTAGAAAGACCCAGAAAGAATTTCTAAAAGAAAAGGCATCTGCACGGAGACCTAAAGTGGGAGACTTGCATGGCAGTGTTGGGGAGAGGGTGGTGGTGGTCTGTGGTTGGAGCAGAGTGTGAGGATACCATCAACAAGAGGTGGAACCAGGGGCCAGATTAGGAAGGGTCTTGGAGGACTTGTCTGAACTCTATTCTGCAGGTAAGAGAATGTCAGGACCAAATTCTTGTTCTAGAATAATCATTCTGGAGGCTGTAGAAATGATTGGAGAAGGCAAAACAGAAGGGTCATATCACCAATAAGCCACGTTTTGAAAAAGTTCTGAAAGGACCCTCTCTGTTATCTCACTGGACTCATTATTAAGAAAAATAATTATTAAATGCCTCAGTTCAAAAATATATACCTTTCAAACTGTCAGTCTAGCACCAGAAAATGAGAACTTTAAACAATAAAGATTCTTAATTTCTGAAACCAGAAATACACCCACAGAAAAGTTCTGAGCAGTCAAGGTTTCTACAAGTATCTGCAGAGTGTGCCACAGCAATATTGCAACCCCAAGCCATCGGACCTGATTTCAGAGAGGATGCATTGCCAAGATCACGGGCCTGAGAGTCTCCTTGGAGACCAAAGGCAGTAGCTTTTCTGTGGGCTGCAGCGGTCTGGAAAAATGGGTGCTCATGGCCTTGCACGAGTTGTCATTTAAAGGAGCGTTTGAAATGTAAGCAACTTCCACACATGCCCCTCACTAGATACATATATGCACATGCACCATGTGTGTGGTTCTTATTTGTCTGACTGTAGACAAACAAATACATGAAAAGCACAGAGTAGAAAGAAGTCAAGAAACCAGCCAACTTCTTCAAAACACATGAGGAAAAAAAATCTGCCTACTTAGGAGGATTGTGGTCCCCTTGGCCTGGTCTTCCACTTGAGCATTTCATGGTTGGTAGGTTGAGTAAGCTGCTGGGTTCATTCTCTGCTCATCTCTGAGCTCAAGATCCATGGAGAAGAACTGCTGTGAGTGGACCAGCGGGCGGGGAAGGCTAAGCAGCTCTCATACTGGCAAGGTGACTGACTGCAAGGGTATTTGACAGCACATTCTGGATTTCTGGAGTTCCTGGAATTCTGTTTAATTATGGATCATTTTGACCTTATCTCTCTTTGAGACAATTGAAATTTAGGTAGAAAAGGAGAGAGGGGTTAAGTAATTGTGAGAGAAGTGGAATGAAACTAAAAACATGATGTGAACACCTGGCCTTGCCTCATTGCTGCTGAGAATGCTTTGGTGTACACTTCTCTCTGCCATTCAGCACTGGGAGGAGAGGGCAGTGGGGAGAGGCTTATAGGAGACCAATAGGCAGAGAATGAATGAATAGCTTTCTGAGCCCAATTAGCCTTCCAAAAACCACTGGATTTAAAAAGCATCATGTTCTATTAATAACACATCTCTAAGGCATGTGAGTTATTCTGCATACCTGGATGCACTCTGTGAATCCTTCCCAGAGACTGAATATATCATGAATACACACCTTTACGGAGCAAAAGCCCTATGAGGTATGTGGACACTGATTTTTGGAAATGACCACTGAAGGAAAGTACTGACCATAGTGTGACTTCAGAGGAAGAAGATATTTAGAAGGTGGGAGAAGTATCAAATTTAGCTAATAGAAATTAAAGGATTTCAGGTAGTAAATCCAGAAGAAACTGTAAAAGATGTGAAAACTCAACAAGAAGAATAAAGAGAATCACCAGATTGAAAGCAGCCAAGAGCTTGGGTCCACCTGACCAGGTGGCCTTACAGGTCTCCTATTTAAGCTTCACTAAGCATGCTACACCCCAGCTCCCTTAGCCACAGAACACTCATCTCAGGGTAATGGAATCATGGTGAGAAAGACCATACTCAAACATGGTGAAGAGTCTCTAAAGACAGAAGCATAACTGGAGAATTGCAATGAAAAACCAAGCTCTATAAAATCCTATAAAAACCAGTAAGCTCTGTGACAACATGTCTAAAGCTATCTTTGAGCCACAGCCCAATGAGAAATCCTAGAAAAACATGTATGTGTCACATGAATTACTTTTCTCATTTAAAGCCTATTCCCAAGTCATATGGTTTGGAAATGTTTTTTTCCCCCCAGTGACTGATACACATTTATGACCTTTAGTCTGTAATATCTGCACATATGCATTTGCAGTGTTTGTGCAATGTAGTTTCCTAATGATCTACAAATGTCTGATGTAAGAAGTTCAATGTCTCAAACTGCATCATAAACTAAAGTTAGCACTGACAATTCTAAAAGTAAACAAACCATTTGAGAGCTAATATTTATCAAATATTTATTGTTAGGCACTAAGCAGTTAAAAAATTCCATTTATCCCAAAACCTCCTAAAGATACCAATACTGAATGTCTATAATAATTACAACAGGCATACCCTTGGACTGTTCCAGGTATACCAGGTCTTATGGTCACTCTACAGATAGCGGTCCCTACAGCTCATGTTAGAGACATCCAGGTTTTAGAGCGCCATGGAACTTGAAGCCCTTACTGGACCTAGCTGAAGACTTTCCTGACCAGTGAACGATGGTATGTTTTCAATCCACCATTCATAGACCTACAGAATTGTTCTGACTTATCTTGGTGGCTAGTTTTCAATTATTAATAGCATAAGTACCTTGAGCTTTTCTAGCACTTAATATCTTAGTTTTCTCTTAGCAAACTACTCAGGAAAAAAAAATGTATAGCTTATTTTCTCCCTTGCCTGCGAAGTAATGAACATAGCCTTTATATTTTTCAAAGTTCTGATGGTCTGTGTTTTATTCCCTGATAACGCTAAGATCTGAGGAGGGCACAGGAGCATCTTTGACAGCTGGCAACTGCCTCGTTGCTACCAGCTAGCTGTGGTGTTCCCCTGGTGAACACAAACAACTTCACAGAATATTGGAGTCAGATGAGGACTCTCCACAACGGTGACAGAACAATATGAAAGCCAATCCAAAAATAGGCCTGAACAAAGATTTAAAAAAGGAATCCTGTACAACCGCAGAAATGACCAAATATCATCCTTCCCTGTGAATTAATGCTGTTTCTTCTATGATTACAGCTCCCATCTGTTCCTGCCATCATTTAAATAAAAATTAAGATGTCCCATACCAGGAAGGCCCCTACTTTCTGACAGCACCCAATCCTTGAACAGATCCTAAGTTCGGGTCACCCACTCTAATAAATCACCTCACTATGGTTCAAATCTAGGACAATCCCTTCTAACATCCTTTTACTGGACACCCTTGGCTCCGTATAGTGTACAGACTCCCTCACTATTACAAGTTCATAAACCAAATTCTCTCAGCCTCAGGTAATCTTTGGCTATTGGGAATCAACTATCTCTTAAGTAAATTTTCTCATTTGATTCTTACAAAAAACCCCTAACATATTTTATGTTTTTATATTTCACTAGTATTATATGACATAAAACAATAATAAATGTTAATTATTTTATAGGATACATAAGTTTACAGTGGTTGAGAGCTCTGCCCAAAGTCAAGAGCTAGTAAGGAGCAAAACAGAGGTTTTACCCAGCTAATGCAATGATGATAATGTAGTTGAACCAATAGTGATTAAACACTATACATGATTATATCTTAGGATAAAAAGCCAATGAAAAACATCCCTCAGCTCTGATATAACAGCTGGCTCTGCTATGAAGGCGAGAAACTAGGCAGGGCTGGGGAGGAGTGAGCACTAGAAGAAATCTATACCCTGGTCATGGATGGGTAGAGTGAATATATAAACTGAGCAGAGTACAGGGGAAGCCAACTACACATGCCAACTGCTTTTCGACATATCCATTCTGAGGAAAAACAATGCTCTGCTTAGGGTGTAGGGGTGAGAGAAACTTGAGGTGGGGCTATGGAAGAAGTGCTTTTCTTTTTGGCTTACACTATCTATGGATTAAATAGAACTCTTCATTTTTTAAGTGCCTAATATGAAGGGAGCTTAATTTGGTCAAAATGTGCAGGTAACCTAGAGGAGTGATGGATTAGATCATCTGATATAGAAACTATTGGGCAAAAACTTTGAGTCATTCTAAGCTTAGCTTTAAAGACCCCCTAAGTTTATTTAAGAAGAAACAAAACCCCAATAAGTTTCTACAATTTTTCCAGCAAAGTGAGAGACCTCATTAATGTTTCAACTAGACTGTCTTCCAACTTATTACTATATATAAAATTTATAAATAAGTTTTATAATTTATCAAATATTCTAGTTCATAGTAAATTATACTGTCTTTCATGACTCAAAGGGCATTTCAGAATCTTATTTTGTTACAGAATTTTGCAATTAACTATGTATGTAGCTGGTAGAGACTCTTCATTTCATCTTGGAAAGTCTAGTTCTTTCATGATTTGACTTTATTATAGATGCATAAATTAACAAGTTAACTTACCGTATAGAAAGTTGGAGCAGTGGACAACATCTATACGATCTAATATCAATGATTAAACTGGCATGTAAAAAAATGAGTATATAAAAGTCAGAATAATGTGTTCTTTTCAAAAATATGCATGTGAATTCACAGGCTGGGGAAATGTTAGAAAAATATAGAAAGACCATGGAGTCTGTCCCTGACATTCAACAGAGGTCAGTGTGAAGACTCATTTTGAGTCATACAACTGGGACGTGCCTGGGTTACATCAACTAGCTTTGTCACATCAACTACTCTACTTTGTAAGTAAGTAAGTCTTCTTTGTAAACTATTGTTTTCCCATTTCTCATGAGAAAATTATATCCTTCAGTCATGGTATTTAGTAAAGTAAGCTTGCCCAAAGTCACTGAATCTATTTCTCAGGAGTGACAGGTGAATACCAATGGGGGAACCATTGTTCTTATAATCTGCAGTTTTAGGTGAAGCTGTAGACAAAAGTTCTCAGAAACAGACCACTGGTGAATAAGAACACCAATGTGGAAGGCACTTACTTGATGGCGGCTTGCAGCTTCTCACACAGAACGGTGAGCACAGAGACAAGGTCATCACAGAGGGACTCAACTGTTGACCCTTCAAACAGAAGAGGTTACAAGCATTAGACACGGGCAGAGAGCCCTAGAAGCTTCCTCAACAGTCCTTCCATCCTCTGCTTTTAATGTCTTCAGGACTGAAAAGCTGGTTTTCAGATGCTGAGCCTCCCTTAAGCCACTAAAATTATCATAGAAAATACAATTATTCGTTTCTAATGTAAAATACTTCAGAAAGAAAATAATACATTGTTTGCTATTATAAATAAAACTCATTCACACTTAATGGAAGGATATTTGATTAAATTAAGAAACAAACACAGTTGACAACAATTTTCTCAATATTCAGGCCAGCAGGCTACAATGTATCCCTTATTCTGACCTTTGGAATTTCTGGATCTTTTGAGCAGATCTGAGTTGTATCAAAGAGAGGAAAAACTGGCGGCATGAAAGAAAGGTGGTCTTTTCAAACTAAGGAACTAGGGAAAGAGGGCAAAATAACTTAGTCACCATCTCTACTATTTTAACCCACTGTCCAGCTTCCCAGGGCACACAGTTGCTAAGAGAACAATGGCAGAAAAAACAATTTTCCCTCCAAATGTGTTCATGCCCAGAAACTAGCAACAGAACTTCCACAGAAGCCCTGGATGTTTTATAGAGAGGGTGAAATTTAGAATCTGTCCAAGTACTGGTCCGCAAGTTGCTTACTGTGTGAGCTTGGGAAAGCCTCAGTTCTCCCTTTGGTGAAATGGGAGCAGACAATCCCAAACTGACAGAATTGTTGGGCCAAGTGAAGTAACAGGTGGAAGCATTTGTTTTTCTTACAAGAAACACCTTCAAATATCTATACAAATGTGGCTGAGTGTATGATAAATGCAGAGATAAAAGAATGACCATGAGGTCAGAGAAGTTGGAGAAAAAATGGCAAGCACAGAAGACCGAAAATGATAGTAAAGTCAGAGGAGGACAGGAAAAAGAAATGGCTAATCCTGAGAAGTTATGGTCTTCCACGCAGAATGACTTGACACGTTCCTCATTTCTCTCCTTCATTCTGTTTCTCCTAATTGTGGCTGTTTGACTGCTTTTCAAAACTTTTTTTTTTTTTTAAGATTTATTTATTTATGATAGACAGAGAGAGAGAGAGAGAGAGGCAGAGACACAGGAGGAGGGAGAAGCAGGCTCCATGCAGGGAGCCCGACGTGGGATTCGATCCCAGGTCTCCAGGATCGCGCCCTGGGCCAAAGGCAGGCACTAAACCGCTGCGCCACCCAGGGATCCCCTTGACTGCTTTTCTTTCCCCTTTCATTGTCCTTTCCATCCTTTCTATAACCACCCCCATCCCCACCTTTTCTTATTACTAACATGCAAAACTATCAAAGAAAAGCAGATTGCCCAGTATTTTTTAAATTACTGAATAAAGGGGATCCATGGGTGGCTCAGCGGTTTAACGCCTGCCTTTGGCTGCAGGGCGTGATCCTGGAGTCCCGGGATCAAGTCCCACATTGGTCTCCCTGCGTGGAGCCTGCTTCTCCCTCTGCCTGTGTCTCTGCGTCTCTCTCATTAATAAATAAATAAAATCTTAAAAAAAAAGAAATTAAGAAAAAAATGTTTAAAAAATTACTGAATAAAATCTGAAATATATTTAAATTTTTTAAATTAGATGGTCTGAATTTTTCATATCTCTTTCAGAAAATAATACTACCAAAGTAAAAAACAAAACAAAACAAAAAAGCCCCCCCCAACCCAAAAAACAAACTGCTTGTCAATTATATGTGGACCTTTATTTTTCCTTTTCCTCTGGGTCAGAAATTCTTTACCTTGATTTCATCTCCCACTTAAACTGAGCTGTTTGTCCTACTGCCAGATTTCCTGTGAGATTCATTTCTCTATATTAAAAAAAGTTGCATTTCACAAACACTTGTGGTATTAGTAGCTCAATGTCAATCAGGTTTCCACAACCCTCTATCTAATTCTCATTTTAACAATTAATAAGCTTGGCTTCATGGAGAACAAAAGAAACCAATGACCAAAATAATAATAATAATAATAATAATAATAATAATAATACCCACAAAAACCTCCAGCCTCCAACAGGAAGGTATATGAAGAGTTGCTATCCTTCACATAGTTGGAACGGTAATCGGTGGGGCTGGCAGAGTGCAGGACCAGAAGGAAGATTAAGAACCAGCTGATGAAGTAATAGCTGGGAAGCCGAAGTTAAGCAGAACGTCCTGAGAGCTCCCTGGGAGCCCCTACTCACCCCTTTCATCCCCAGCGCCAAGCACAGAATATGCATCCTTCTACCTGGTTTTTAAACTGAACTAGCAAAAATCAAATCCAATACCTTGATTCCTGAACTCCTGTGGGACATCCGGGTTTTCAATGATCTAGTAAGGGAGACACACCACAAGACAATTAGAAGATTTGCGCACAAAAATCCCGGACTCTTAGACAATGGAAAATTCAAGGAAACAAATGTCATTCTGAGTGCTCTGGGCTCACCTAACTCTCCTAAGTGCACCCTCCAGGTCTTGATAGCATTTCATTACTCATGGTATTTAGGAAAAGACTCTAATGTCTGGAACTGAGCTCATCAGGTCCTAAAATATTCATTCAAGAGTTTGCAATCTTCACAAAGGTTTAAGTCCTTTACACACTGTATGATTCCAGTGTGCTTAGCTAGGGCTTGGAGCTACCCCTGCGTAAACTGGTGAGTTACCTTTGCACAGATAGTTTGTCCCAAGGTCACAGACAACACTTTGATTGGCACCTAACAAACACAGATTCTTAGTAATAAGAAGGATCAGGTTCCTGAACTTTAAAATACAGGTCTGTAGAAAGGTTCTTCGGTCTCCCTACCTCTGAGCACTGGGACAGAAGAGGGTATTTTCATTCTAATCAACTACCAGACATATAAATCATCCCAGGACACTGTTTTAACTTATTTAAACTTGTTACAGGGGCATATTTTTACTATTCTCTGTTCATCAATTTGCAAGCTCAGTTGCTTCCATAGCATTCACTGAAATCCTATGTCAATGTCTACAGCTCAGAAGTGGCTAAATAAGAGTATAGAACAACATTTTCTGGAGGAAAAACATCTAAATCATATTTAGAGAACAGGAGAAACACTACCACCTTCCCCCTAAGTATTTACGTGTGGCATTTTTGCTTTTTGAAATTAGTAACTTATAATCTAATAATAGCTTTCATCATCTAAATAATTCAATAATTCAAAGTTTGATAATAACTCCAAGATCCTGATGGTACAAAATCAAATTGCATAATCTGTCCTGGGAGTAGGGGTAGACATTAGGTTGATGATACAGTTGACCCATGAACAATGTGTGAGTTGGGGGAACTGATCACCCCATATAGCCAAAAATCTGTGTGTCACTTTTGACTCCCCTAAAACGTGACTACTAAGAGCCTATTGTTGACCAGAAACCTTACCAATAATATAAACAAGTCAATTAACACATATTTTATACATTATATGTAATATATTCTGTATTCTTATCATAAGGTAAGATAGAAAAAAGAAAGTGTTATTAAGTTTTCTTAATTTTCTTTTTTTTTTTCTTCATAAGGAAGAAAAAATACATTACTGTATTTATGGAGAAAATCTGTATATTAGTGGTCTCATGTAGTTCAAACTCATGTTATTCAAAGATCAACTGTAATCAAACATTACCATGTTAATGTTTTTGCATTCTAGATTTATTTTCTTTCCATTGTATTTAAGTCTTCCTAATTGTGACATGGCTCATGATTCTTTCCCGTGATGGGTCATGCTACACATTACACATCTTTCCTAGGTAATGCTAGGTGCGCCATGAGAGAACACGCAATCTCCTTTTAATGAAACTTACCATTCCTATAGACCACTTCCTTTTAAAGGCTTTTTAAAAAATTACCATTTTTAGCTGACAAAACTTATGTCTCCCTCTAGTAGATATCACATATGCTTCAAATATTAGCATCCTGAGAATTACTTTTCTGGGTCATGGAAGCATCTCTGGGGACTGCATGAGTAATAGAAAGGAAATGACAGGAAATACTAGTTTTCCACCTAATTTGGGATCTTGCCTCAGGCTGGGTAAGTCCAGATGGTCAGTGATGAGCAGGCCAGAGGGCTTATTAGACACATAGTATCACAGACAGAGGCAGACAACCCTCTAGGTTCTTTTTTTTTTTTTTTTTTAATATTATTTTTAACCAATCTCTACACCCAACATGGGACTCAAACTTGTAACCCCGTGATCAATAGTTGCATACTCTGGGTTTGGTCCACACCTCTATAGCTCTCTACCTGTTACCTGTCTCATGGAAGAACAATGTGAGCTAAAAGGCTGAGTCATTTTACTTGAAACCTAATATTCTTTTACTTAAAATTTTAAAAAGATTCAGCAAAGGGATACAATTAAAATCACTTTGATACTACAAAGTTTCATTTAAGTGTTTCATGTTAAAACATGAAGATACCATTAGTATTATATTACCTCATCACATTGCCATTTAGTAAGGATGAAGTACGAGTACACAATTAATATAAGATTTTCAACGTTTAAGGTTTATTTCTATTACAATGTGCTTTAATGTTTTTTCTTAAGTGTTTTTTTTCTGTAGCATATTTTCTATTTATAATTTGAATTTCTTTTAAACTATTATTTCCATGCTACCATATTCAAAATACTAGTTTAAATGAAGTAGTTTTTAACAAAGGGTAACCTAAGGAAATAGCATCTCAAGATAAAACAATTTTTTAATAGAAACTTGGGCTGTGGACATAGCAAACATTAAAAAAAAAAATCAGTATTTGCTTTTTCAGATTAGTGTTGCTTTTTCAACCCTGTCTGTCACAGCAGGGGTTAGGAGCCCAGGTGCTTAGTTCTGGCTCTTTCTTTCACTGATAAGCTCATGCATTTCAGATTTCAATTTCACCTCTCTGGGTTTCATCTTCCTCATCTGTAAAATGAAGGGTAAAAGAATTTGACTAGGTAAACCCTAAGGTTTCATTCAACTCTAAAAATTAGAAGATAATTGAAAGTAAAAATTAGAAATGATTTCAGTTGAATATGAGATCTTAACTTCTGTAAAGTTAATTTCTGAGATATTTCAGACTACCACTGAGATTTCCCATTCTAAAGAATAATAAAGTGTTCATTTCAGAATACTTCTTGCAAATTTTAAAAGAATTTTAATCTGAATTATTCAGAAGCAGATAAAAAAGAACCCCACATACCTATTTTAAAGAAGAATCATCTCTTCACTAACACTCCCCAAAGATAAAATATATGAGAAGCCAATTACATTTATATTTTTCCCAGGGAATGCTCATTTTAGACAATCTGTTCAAATTTAGATCAATAAGCTCCAATGGCCTTCAACGACAGAGAGAAGGCAAACTGAGCTTCATTCACCCTTATGGCACCAGCACGGAAGACCTACTGGCACAATCTTTTAGTTAACAAAGAGAAACACACACTACACCTCAAACATGTAATTAATTGCTGTTAGTTTTTCCTAATTTTGAACTTACTTCTAGTATTAGTTAATGTGTCAACACAATATTTTTATGTAAAAGTTTTCAACCTGAGTTAAAAAAAATGATTAAAAAACAAAAGTGAATCACAAAATAATGACTAGAAAATGATAGGAGCCATAAGGAAAAAAGGACTCCGAAAACTTTAAACAGGCAAAAATATATTTAAGGAGCTTAGTTTGTATAAATAAACATTCTTCTAAACCAAGCAAGCCCCTCCTACTATTGCAGTAGGAAACAGCCAGGGCAGCAGGTGGGGGAGGGAGCGCTGGGATGTGGGACACACCGCATGCAGTTACACACATACCGGCAAGGCTGCTCACCGTATTCTCCTGCCTTTGTCGTAACTGTAAAGTCAAGTCACTCAGCATTTGACTCAGAGTTGCCCGCACAGCAGTGTTTATACTACGCTGGTGACAGCTACATATGTAAGTCTCAATGCACACCTGGTAAAGAAATAAGATAGCAACATACACGCTCTGTGGGTATCAGTTGGTTCCCGACATGCTTTGGAATTGACCAGAGAGGATAATAAATCTCTCTTAAGTAGAAAGTCAGCCTGATTGAGGACTAATTATCAATGAGTACTAGAAATATTTAAAATCTTGAAAATTTGTTTTTAAGCCTCCAGGCAAGTCACCTTTTTCCTAAAGATTACCACTCTTAGAACTTACCCAGAGCATCATTAGAGAATGCAAATTAGTGATTTTTAGATATGCCAAGTAATTCTACCGAGAGGAGTTGCAGGGGGCTGGAAGTTAATCAGGAAAACCTCCGGCCATGGCCAAACAGAAACAGAATTTACTCACTCCTGAGTTATGAATTATGGGGAAAGGGTTACTGAATCCCTTTCTCCTGCACTATAAACAAGCTCGATCTTGGGTAACTCTCTGGCTGGGCTCTTCTGGAATCCTGGTAGAGGTGGACCATGGGCTGGGTTACCAAGCAGCATGGCTTAGGGTGAAAAGTGTCTCTCAATTTCTAAGTTGCATCTAAATTGAGAACAATGTGGATGGATTTTAAAAATCTGGTGAGAAGTTCAGGTTTGGGTTTTCTGGGCGCATCTTGTTGCTCACATCCTCCGAGGGACGTCTGCCAGTTCTGTTCACAGACTTGTTAAGGACATTCCACTTCCTTAACACAGTTGAAACATGGAGGCTCGGCAGCCAAGGTGACTGCACCCACCGGGGTGGCTCTCATCTTCTTGCTCTGAGGCTGGCATTTGAGAGCCACAGACTGGCTCTGAACCGCTCAGAGGCAGGGACTCCTTCCTGTGACAGAGAAATGCCTGCCAGGGCCCTGCCTCTCTTCCCTGTGTGTATCTGCTGAGCAGATGTAATGCCACTTGTGGCCTATTTGGGTCTTGCAAGTCTGAATATCAGGTTGGACCTGAGAGGACTCCCCGATGACTGCAGCATGGAAAAATCCCAATTTGGGAAAAAAACAAAACCAAAACGAACCAAAAAAATCAAGCCCAACCCTCCTTTGATGATGATGATGTTTAATGTCAGGACTTTTTAGATTTTACTGTCTCTTAATTCTTCTGGAAACAATGGAGATGGGCATAACAATAAATGTGCGCTTTAAATTTACTGCATTTTCCCTCTATAAGGTAGGCCATCCTTTCCTGTTTGCTAACTATATTTAGACCCACAAAAAGAAAAAGAAGGGATTTAATGTACTGAAATTATTTTTCTAGGAATAACTCTGAGTTTATCTACGATAAAAATAAAGTGTTCTCACCTCAATGACAAATTTAATTTGATGGATGAGAAGTGAGATGGGAGAGATCCTAAGTGTTAACCTTTGTTGCCACTACTGTCTACACTGGAACTTCTTGTCAGGCTTGTCATAACCTTTTTGGTAAAATTAATGATGAAAAAAGTAAATATTTTCCAACAGTTTAATTTATCTCCTATTGGATGCTGAATAGTCCAAGTGAGCATTTAAAACTCATAAATTTAATTGGAAGTTGGTTTAGATTAATTCATTTTTATGTAAAAAAGAAAATTCCAAAATATTTATTTTTCTAATTACCATTGAAGGGCATGTAAGTTTTAAATTCATTTTCTCCAATGATGATGGATTATAATGTACTTGAAGCCACAAATTATACATACTTAGAAAAAAAGGTGTCTTAATCTTGGAAGGCTTATACTTGGCGTGTCATGAAATGATGCACAAACCCAGGAAATAAATCCAAATGAGTGCAGGGTTTCACTTTGATGCAACAAATTCTCCGTAGTGTAATTAGGCACAGCAGGACTATTCATGCCTCAAAATTTAACAGTTTTCTTTAAATCCCACATTCTCTCCAGAAGCCTTTATAGCTGCTGATCTTTAAGATCTCTGAGCACTAAAATAAATTTAAGGGGGATTTTGAAGCTGTAGAAGTATTAAAGATGAAAGAGTAGCTATTTTGAAAGCTGAACTCATGCTCAATATAAGCATGATTCTTTTAGGTACAGAGAGCTATATGAGCTATACAACCTCCCTTCAAAAATTTTATCGGTCACTTTGGACCCATGAAAGAAAGCATGGATGAGGAACTGGAGTTTATGTAATACGTATGGTTCAGTATATGGGCAAGAACTTCCTAAATACCAAATGTGTTTGAGTTTTAATGTCACCACTACCTCTTTTGTTCAGTTGCCTCTACCAGGTGTACAACACTTGGAGTGACTCATTGCATGCTTACTCTGTTTTTAAAACTGAGTGGGGAAAAATTATAGAGGAAGACAAACCATGAGAGACTCCCAAGTCTGGGAAACAAACAAAGGGTTGCCAAAGGGGAGGTAGGTGGAGGGATGGGGTAACTGGGAGACAGGCGCTAAGGAAGACACTTGATGGGATGAGCACTGAGTATTATACTATATGTTGACAAACTGAATTTAAATTTTTAAAAAAGGGAAAGGAAACCCTAAAAAACAGGTATTAATCTGGGGTGCCTGGGTAGCTCAGTTGGTTACCGAACTGTTGATCTCAGCTCAGGTCTTGATCTCAGAGTTATGGGTTCAAGTTCCAAGTTGGACTCTGTGCTGGGTGTAGAGCCTACTTAAAAAAATGGGGCACCTGGGTGGCTCAATGGTTAAGTGTCAGCCTTTGGCTCAGGTCATGACCCCGGGGTCCTGCATCGGGCTCCCTGCAGGGAGCCTGCTTCTCCCTCTGCCTATGTGCCTCTCATGAATAAATAAATAAAATCTTTTTTTAAAAAAAGAGTGTTAATCTAAGAAGCTCATTCTGCTAAAGCTGGATGTGTAAATATTTACTGGATAAAAGGGTATCCTTTTTAAAAAAGATTTTATTTATTTATTCATGAAACACACACACACACACAGGCAGAGACACAGGCAGAGGGAGAAGCAGGCTCCATTCAGGGAGTCCAATGTGGGACTCGATCCCGGGACTCCAGGATCATGCCCTGGGCCAAAGGCAGCTACTAAACTGCTAAGCCACTCAGGGATCCCCCAAAAGGGTATCCTTTTAAAAATAAAAATGACCACATACCTGATAATATCACTATTTTTAAGTCCACAGAAAGAAATGCTGTATCAGCTATCTTGACATATCCTAACAAAAAGTTTCTCCTACTTGCTATAATAATAATAAACTGGTAAACCAGTAAGGGTCATCGAGCTAGGTTTTCCATGATAAACCTGACCACTGTGTTCAAGGCCAGTGATTTTTCACTTCATAAATGTTTTTCTGCCTCTATCTTGGAGCAGTGCTAACATGAGCACAGTGAATCAGAGAAGGTAAGAGAATACCAAGTCCAAAGGCAGGCTGAGTTTCTGGGAAGAGGCTCCTCAGTTTCTTCTTGCAGTACTTCCAATGGCACTTCTACCTCCCCATGCCCTTTGCTTTCGTAGAGCAGAACTGACACTTAAAAGTCCCAGTTCTGTATCTCTGCCAGAGGCTCAAAGGGCCAAGTCAAATACCTTGTGAAAAGCCCCAGGCCCCTGATCTCCAGGGAACGCACGAAGACACAGGGCAGTGAGGAGTTTCGTAATGGACATTTTGACCATTTCATGCATTTCTGGACGTCCAGCTTTATGGCATGCTAGACACAGCTGAGGGCAAAACCACAAAGAGTTAATGAAGCAAAACAAATCCAAAAGGCAGAAGGAAAAAGAACAAGAAAACACAAGTCTGCAAGCCATACACAAGCAACAAGAGTCAGTAGTATCATCAAGTAAGGGACCAATAAATAACAGTACGAGGTTAAGAATCATTATTATTAATCACCGGGGTAGAATCATTATTATTAAGTATGAAGCAGCATAGTAGAATGTCATAGACATATAACATTGGCCAAAGTGATAACAAATTTTAAAGCGGCTGCCACAAAAAAAATTTGTTTATCTTTGCAAAGTGGATACGACGTTCACTTTGTTAAACCATGCATTTGCCTTCTCTTTCCTATCTGAACAGGGCTGGTGGCACAGTTTTGTTAAAACAGTGCATGATACTGAGCACTAACAAGTTCTAAACAGAAGAGCTATATGTTTTCAATTGGAAAATCTTTATGGAGATGAAAAATAATTTACGGTGATAAAAAACAGGAGATCAAAAATTAAGCTACAAGAAGAAGAAATGTCTTTTTATATAGGGAATAATATGATGAAAGCTTGTTGATCACATTAGAACCAAAACCAATTTTGATTGTTACTACAAACCTAAACCTTACATTGAATCATGACAGTTCAGTGGCCAAGCCATTTCTAGGTGAACTGCTGTAACAGGTGGGTATGTGACAGAGGGCACCTCATCATATGGTTCCTGCTGGTTGTGCGCACACACATACAGAGTGAATTGAAGTTATTTTATTATTCCTAAGAAACGTGTGTAAGTAAGTCTATCATGCTAGGTTAGGAAATTTGTTGGTTTTCCTTTCAGAAATTTTTAAGGTGTCCAAGCATATATGGACAACTCTGATTGTGACTTCTCTCCTCCTCTTCATATTCTTCTTGGCTTAAGCTGGCTTATTAAAATGGCCTTAAGAGGCCTCAACCCTTTAATTCCTGCACCTTAGTCTACAGAAGGTCTATTGAACTTTACCCTTTGCCCTGTGAAGCAGCCCAAAATGAAGTAGAGAGGATCTCTGCACTGCTCTCCATGTCTTCTAACTCCAAATAAATTCTTCAAGAGCTATGTAAGTCAGACATTCCAGGGAAAGGTGGAAAGTCTTTGCAAAAGGACTAGTTTGCTCAAAGCCTACCCGGCAGCAAATAACCAAAGAACAGACACCTCAAAGGAATCAAATCAGGGTCAGTAAAGAAACAGGCCCACAAGGAAGAAAGAAAGTGTTTCCAGAAGGAAAAGTGGAGACACTCCTGAGAACAGGATTTCCTTACTTCATAGGCCTCAGCCAATTTGAGACCATAATCTGGGCTCCTTTGACCAATTTTCTTGCCAGGAGGTGGGGTTAGAGAGAACATAACAAACAAGATGCTTCCAAGAAAAACTGACTGGGTCACCTATGCACTTTTCTTCTGGATTTTATCTGCAGACTAATCTGCTCCTTAATTGTAGAGAATATTTTATTTGCTGTATGTCTCAGGAATAATGCTATTACATTTAAGAAAAGAAAAGAAAAGAAAAGAAAAGAAAAGAAAAGAAAAGAAAAGAAAAGAAAAGAAAAGAAAAGAAAAGAAATCATTGGACACTCAGGAGTTAGCAGTAAGCCCAATTAAAAAAATCCTTTAGTGACAACTAGAATCATTTGGCTTGGAATTGGAATATTTGGCAGCAGGTCTTCAGCCTTCATGGTTTTAAATTCCCTTTGGTAACAAGTGATACTAAATAAAACTAGAAACATAAAAACATTAGATCATCTGATGCTAGTATAATGCTCATAAAATATAAACTGAGTATCGATATATAAAGATACCCAAGAAAGAGGCATAAACCTAACAGTCACTTGAATCTATGGTCACAAAAAACGTAAAATTCACCAATACTGCTGCTTCATATGTGAAAACACCATACAGCCATTTTCTAACTAAGCATCGTGGTAAAAAGCCAAGGTGGATAAGACTCCTAAGAATTTCAGTTGGTTGCCAATATTATGATGGCAGGATCCTACCAACATTTTTAAAGGCTGAGAGCAAGGAAGCAATATACCATAGTGGTTAACAGCCCATATTTGAAATATAAAAAGTCTGAATTTGAATGTCTCACTGTAGAAACTTGGACAAGCAAATTATCCTCACTTTTCTTGGGATTCTTTATCTGTCTTCGTTGTGGGAAAGATGAGAGGAGAATGTACAAAAAAAAAAAGACACTACTTATTGACATACCCTAGGGACTCAGTGGCTAGCAGCTACCATTATTATTAGTTGGTTATTATTATTAACCAGTGTTTTACAACTGAGGGATAGATGGATAGATGGAGTCAAAGAGGCAGGACCCTAAAACTAAGAATCTTAAAGAAAAAAAAATGGTCTTTGAGATAGACTTTGCTTGAACTTAACAAGATCAAAGACTGGAAGTTTCCCATAAGTCAATAAGGAAACCAACAAATACACATTGATCAACAAGGCTTTTTCATTTTGAAAAATCCCACAGAGGAGCCTAGAGCAGGCATGAGAATATACCCTGAATTTTTCCAATGAAACATTAACCATTTTCAAATTTGCTCTACAGACCTTCTGGCTCTGGCTTCTCTTCTTCCTTTATCCAAAGTCCTTGGCAATTTTTATTCCTACAGCTTTCTCCAATATTAAAGTAACTACTCTTGGAAAACTCAACAGCAATCTGCTAAATTGGGCATCGTACTAAAAGAAACCTTGGTCTAGTTTTCAACCAATTAAGAGAAGTATTATGTATCCATAGAGAGTTTTTATTTCTGATTAGTCATGAAATTGGACAAAACACATACTACATATTTCATAATTATCCATTTCTAAATTTGATGATTTTCATATTCCTCCTATATCATGGAAAACTATGTTCTGAAAAACTTTCCTTATTACAATTTAATTAAACAAGTTAAAGATAGACATACAAATAAAGGCTTTATTTACATTTTACATGTTTAATGATCCTCTTACAGTTTCAACAGTGCCTTGGGGAAATGGGCTCATTTTTCATAGTTAAGTACACATCCCCATTTCCTGATCAACAGGTTTCAGGGTAAACACTGTTCTTGAGTAAAAGTCAATGTGCATCAGGGTAAGAAAGAAGAGAATGTCTGGATTCTTTCTCAACATTTCCACAGGAGCTTTAAATAATTGATTTTAAGGTGTTTTTTAAATAGTTTCCCAAGCTATAGCAAAAGTGACAATAGAACTTTTTTTTTTCCGTTAAGTTACTTATTTTTATGAAAAGTCCAGATACAAGTAAGAAAACTTCTAGGAGTGAAGCACTAGTTTTAGGCTAAAATGTCCTGCTTTCAAAACCAAGATGCAGATTTTCAATGAGCAGGTGAGAAGCACCTGAGAATCTACAAAATCACTGCGCTTAAATCTACAGAATAACTTTTTTTGTGGCAGTATAACTTTCTTACATAGTTCTTTTCGTTGATGCTATTTTTAAGATCAACAGTCTTACTTAAAGCTGAGTAACAGTCTTAATTCCATCTGCAAAGTTCATTCCCCTTTGCCATATAATCTAACATATTCACAGTTTCCAGGGGTTAGAACATGGATGTCTTTACAGGGAGAGGGTTTTATTTTGCCTGCCACCAACCATTGAAAAATAATTTAAGTGACTTCTATGGTGAGAACTGAGAGGCTCTGAGCTGTTTTGCAAATTTGAGGAACCATGAAGGCCAGTGAGAAAAATGTTTATTCCTCTCTTGTGTAGCTAATGTAAATAATGATTTCAGATGGTTCTATTATTATTCTTTCTTAAATTGTCTAAACATTATTCATCTAATAATCTAGTATTTGTAACTACTGATCCATATGCTTATATTTATAAATTGTTGCTATGCTTTTCACATAAATAGATCTGCTTATCCTGTGCCAGATTACATAATTACAGAATGGGGTAGAGGCATTCTCCCCCTTTTTAAAGGCTGACAGTGGGCCTTATGGCTTCAGAAGCAACAGTAGGACAGCTCTGTAGCAGATTAGACTGTTAAAGCATAAGAAATACACCTGATACATGTCAAGCACTGACAAATGGGAAGGGAAAAGTGTAGAGGTGATCTGGCAGGAGATGAAGGACAAGAGGGATGATAGGAGAATCAAAAGCCTGCACTTACTGAGGGGTCACCATAGAGGGGATGCTGCTGGTAGGTTACCATTTTTGGGGACAGGGGCAGCTCTTGCCTGGGTTTTGGACCATTTAAAATGAGAGTATGCTGACACATGTGACACTGCTTCTTAAACTTGGATAGGCCCATGAATCACAAGGGAGCTCTAATTAGAAAACAGACTTTTATTCATGGGTCTGGGGGTAAAGCCTGAGGTTCTGCATCTCTAATAAGCTCCCAAGTGCTGCTGATGCATCTGGTTGGTGGACCACAGTCTGAGGTTTTAGAGTACCATGGCTCATTCTGACATGGTTTTACAGCAAAGGTTGGTGGGAGAGAAGAGTAGCCATC
The DNA here is from genome assembly GCF_048164855.1 of Canis lupus baileyi. Lineage (NCBI taxonomy): Eukaryota > Metazoa > Chordata > Mammalia > Carnivora > Canidae > Canis > Canis lupus. The sequence goes on along the minus strand of NC_132838.1, from coordinate 31,405,270 downwards.
AGAGTAGTTGTTGTCAACTTGGCTTCTAAAGCAGGATCACTGGGGAGCTTTTACAAAATGTGAATGCTTAAGATCCCCCAAGACCAAAAAACTCAGAATTTCTGGGGGCAACTGTAGGCATCTTCTTTTTACTAATACTTCCCAGGTGATTCTAATGTGAAGCCATTTGATGAGAACCACCAATGTAAAAGTAAGGCCTCCAGAGCTTGGTGACTATAAGTCTCCCATAGATAACAGTTTCAGGAATATAAAGAGGAAAAAGCCAAAACCTAATCAAGTAACTACTGAAAATGGCCAGCCTTATATAGGAACCTAAGCCTGCCCCTTGTTCTGATTTTTGATCACCGTTAGTAGTCAACTGATATATATTATACTCTTAATCAAAAGACATGTTTTAAAGACAAAAGGCAGGATTAGTTTAACTCCAACACTGGATCTGTATGGTATTCTTTCCTGAACATGGTTTGGGATGAAGCTGGGGGTAGCCTCTTTGATGGTTCCACTATTTACAGAGGAGATCATAAGAGCCCCCATGAGGTGGGCCTTCTGCAACCAAGCTGGTGACAGATGTGCAACACAGTGCGAAGAGTAGAAGCTCAGTCACAGCCACTGGTCTTGCATCCCATGTCCACCACTTTTGAGCTCTCTGACTTTTGGGAAGTTGGTGAGCCTCTATGTGTCAGTTGCCTTATCTGTCAGATATGGATAATACTGCTTCATGGTATTGTGTGGATTATAAGATTTACTATAGGTAAAGCTCTTAAAACAGTGACTGGCACAGAGTAAGTGCTAAATAAATATGAGGGACAGCTATACAATATTGTCTTTGAGTTTATGTACTTGTCTCTCACCATAACAAGTGGCAAGATATGTTGTCATGCCTCCTCAGAATTACCAGCTCGGAGAGAGAATGGCCATGGGAGGGCCTGGAAATGGAACTTATACCTCATAGAAATCTGATGGGTTGCAGGATAAATGTCCACTATTCTTCCCAGCAGCAGGAGCACTCTCCAGGGTGTGTCTGTTGTTGGCTTTTTGAGCAGTGCAGCAGAGTGTGAAGCTCTGGCCCTAGGATCTGTGGTACTTGTCATGCTCGGGGATCACTCGGCCTCTGTCAGCAGACTGCCTTGGGAATGTCCTTCCCATGGACCAGCCAGACAAAAGAGCTGGAGTCTTACTCTCTTGAAGCTGCTGTCGAGGCCCAGGGGGGCAATTCTGCACACTGCCATTTACCAAAGGCACGCTGAGATGGTGATTCTCACACCTGTAACCAAGCAGTCTCCACAGTCCTGCTACGCTGGGGAGTGTTCCAACATATCCAGTGACCAGAGCAGAAAGGCAGATGGAGTGAGGAGCAGGAGAACTGCAGACGAAATCACGTCCTGCTGTGAACGGGGCAGTGGAAGAGTCTGCTCGTGGGCCTGCAGGAGGGGAAGGGCCGAGAACCTCATCAGTGGGCCTGCAGGCTCCAGTGGAAGGCCTCACCATCAAATACATGATGAGATATTTATTTTCTAGATCTTCATCAAGTCCTTCCTTCAAGGGAATGTCATCTCAAGCTTTTTTCATGGACTATAAAGTCCAAGCCAGCATTGGAAGCAACACACATTTCCATGATGGTTTGACCCCGGCTTCACTACCTTCATGCTCCTATCACACGGGGGATGCTTCCCCAACTGAGGGATTGCAGAGGGCCACAGCAGGACATGAAGAGCTGGAGAGCTAGTGAACGAGTTACTGTTCTCTCAGGAAGCTTCGCTGGATGCCCCATCCTGCCAGGGTCCTGGCCAGAAAAGCGTTATCCAGGGGACATCGTGATGGACCTGCCGCTCCCCCAAGGCAGCAGCAAGGCCTTACTGTGTGGCTAGATCCGCACTAACAGCTTCTTCAATGGATTCTACCTTCCTTGTCCAAATGGCACAACCACACTACCACTGTGGCTTCAGCAGAGAACAGACGCTAGGCCCAGGGAGGTAGCCAAGAACACCACAGGTGGGTGGAGGCAGCAGAGCTGGGGTTTACATCCAAACAGTGCTACTCCCGAGCCAGGGCTTCTTGCCACGAAGCCAGAACGCCTTTATCTTTATGTTGCTTTGGAGCCGAGATCTTTTTGTTTTTTTTCCAAAAGACAAAAAAAAAAAAAAAAAACCAACAAAAAACAAAAACAAAAACAAAAAAACAACACTTGGTTTTCCTTTACAGGTTTTGGTAGACCACTATGTTTTGATGTTTTATTCTACCTGAAAAGGCCTGCTGAGTCTTTACTCTGATTTCTAGATACCTTCAGTAAACAGCCTTAACTTGGGAGGTTCACGGCCATGTGTGTCCACTCTTCAGGGATGACATCTTGAATCTCTCAGATTCTCATTCGAAAACTGGTTTCTGTGAGGATGGTAAAGGCAGCCTCCTCCTCCTCCTCTGGAAGGTAGCTTGGAACTCTGGCAGCACTTCCCCTCCCCCCCAGAAGGTCCTGGAACAACCTGTCATCCATCCACCCCCCTCCACCACAGTCCTCAGCTCCATCAGCAGGGAGATTGGCTAGGCAGGAACAGCTGCATTTCCCTTCTCATCCTTCACATGCCAAAGGGCTAACAGGCCACTATGCTTTCTTGCTGTAACCAGAAATTACACTTGTCATTTTAAAAGCAAACTGATATAGGGTACTTAAATAGTCAAAATCCTACAGAGACTAGGTTGGTAATTGCCAGGGGCTGAAGGGAAGGGGGGATGGGAAGTTACTATTCAATGGGTGTAAAGTTTAGTTCTAGACATCTGCTGAGCAACACAGTGCCTGTAGTTAATACTACCATATCCTACACTTAGGAGGTAGATTTCATGTTAAATGTTCTTACCACATACACACAAAAAAGGGAATATGAAAATAATGAGAACACTCATAGGTGTCCCTTAAAAATCAACTGAAAAAATATTCTATTTCTTTACCTATATGGAGTAAAACATATAAATATGTTAAAGATAAGTGTTCTTTCTACCTATATAAATACACATTTGGGAATTTACATTGTAGTGAGAGGTCAGCTAATTGCTTTTTGTTCTTTTCACAGACACATAAAAATGTTCAATGTGCTCAAAAATAATTTTCTCTTAATTTTCTCTCTTTAATGCCACACAACACCATAAAAAGCACAGGTATAGGCCAATATAAATACTACTCATGATAATGCTAACTATATTAGTTGAGGAATATTTTAATTAGTTTCATTGTGGTAGTTATTCCACAATGTGTATATATATCAAAACATGGAGTTGTAGATTTAGAATATGTAGAATTTTTGTCTATTATACCTCAATAATTAGAAAAAGAAAAAAGAAAACATGTTCAAGACACTAAGTATCTACCTGGTATATTCAAGGAATGGTGATCATTACTGTAAGATAGAGAGAGAGAGAGAGATATAGATAGATAGATAGATATCCATGAGCACTGATTATTAAGCTTTCTTTTTTCTTCATAATTTCAGAATTCAGAATATCATTGCCCGTTTGAGGTCTACACATGTACTCTTGTCAAAACACATGAATTCTGAAGATACTCTTTTCAAGAAATGGAAAGAAAATTATTCTAAGAGTATTAAAGTATAGCTTTGGAATGCTGACATTTCCAAAAGCCACAGGCATCTGCCAGGCACTCGAGAAGCCAAGAATTCTGTTGGACATACTCTTAGGAGTGCTGGAAGGTGCACAGTTCCCTAGCCTGCAACACAGATGGGAAAGAGAAGGCTTTCCAACGAGTGTTACAAAATGTGTTCATCTGGCTTTAGGTGGAGAGCCTGGAATTTTATCAGTAAATTTCTCTCTCACTCTCATACCTGGTTTCTTAAAAACCATTTTTTAAAAAATCGAATGCTTTTTAATTATTCTTAAGAAAAACAGATTCAGAAAGCAAAACGAGATGCAACACTGAGGTGTAGTAGTGTTGGGAGAACCAGTACTGTTATTTCCATTTTAAAACCTCAAATGAAGCAAACCAAAGCATGCAGAGCATTATGACCAAGGCTGATGGAGTCCACAGCCTGCTTCCTACAGATCATTTCCTTAGTGGAAACTCCCTAAGGTAATGATCAGAGAAGGGTTTACCCTACTGCTGGCTGCTGGACCTCAACTCCAGCAGGGACTTCTCCCAGCTTGGGGGAGGCAGCTGCCAGCAGGCACCAAACAAGCAGCACTCGAGGGCCAGGAGGGGGCGGGGGGGGGGGGGAAGCGGGCACTCACCTCGGCAATCTTCAGTACTGCGCTCCCATTCAGGTCAAATGTCGGGGTGTAGGTTATGCAGAGCAAAACCTTTAGCAACCAGGATGTGGGGGAGGAAGGGAAAGAGAAGGGGTTAAAAGTGTAGAAATAAACAGAGATACAGTTTCACATATCATTTGTGCAGCCCTGTTTTTATGACTCCTTTGCTCTTTGCTTTATCTCATGTTTCTTCCCATGCCACTTACTGCTCTCTAACGAGTGGCTGCACACTGCCCAATAAAATAGAGACTAATACTATAATAAAGGGACCTACCCTCTTCCTCCAGGGAAGGGCCACTGCAAGACTGGCCAGAGACAGCATTCCTCAGCAACTCGAGGTGGTCTACCCAATAACATGGCTCAGCGCTACGCATGGTGGGTAAATGATCTAGGTTAATACTGTTAATAAATGTGATGATTGTTCTTATTTCCCTGATAAGGAGACTGATGCTAAGATTAAATAAGCCACCTAAGACCACACAAGAAACAAGTTGTGCAGCTGAGATCTGAACCCAAGTAACCTGACTCCATGTCCCGAATTACCATGCGATCTGCCCACGTGTCATTGTACTTTCCTGTTCCTGTCCCCTTCCTGGATCCCCAAAACATATAGAAATTCCTTAATAGGCAATTTCCTCTTCCCTCCTATAACTTCCCCCAGATGCTGCTCTGAGTTTACCTATTTATTAGTCTCAGATGACTCTTATTCTACAGGACAGACAATGAGTTGATGACATTTGGAAGACCTTTAACAACCTCTAAATGTTTCACGTCCTACTTGCAGAGCTATCAGCGAACAGATTGTTAAAATTCTGTGGCATTTTTTAAAATTGTTTCTAATTTCGTAGCTAAGAGGCAAGACTCTCCCTGTCCTCTGACTTCTGACACTGTGAATTTTTCTCACTGACCATCCGAGATTAAACAGCACTGGTGTCTGCTCCTCGATTGCCAACCCAACACTGTCCTGCTTGCAGCCTGGCCTGCCAGTGGGGGCTACCTGATGGTGTTTCTCATCTGGTTCTGCCCAGTTCATGGAAGAACGCTGAAGCCTAGCAAATTTACCATAGGATATCACCTAATCAATGAATAGTGCACTTGCCGGATGGGACAAGGAATCTCTCCCAATCCCTCAGTTTAGTTACCAGCCAGGCCACCCTCAGAACAGCTGCTCCTTTAGAGAAAGCTAATAGGTATGAGATTAAAGAAGCTGAAGGGGATCTTCTTGAATTTTAGTCATGAGATTATATAAATTCATTGTGGGTCTGTTTCTCAGTCTTTTGATCCTTAAGGAGCCTGGTACCCAAGAATCACCTCCAGATAACAATCCCCTCATGCCAAGCAGGTAGATAGAGAGAGATGCTGGGAACAGCTGTCCTCAGGCCTTGTGGGAAAAGGCTTTCTTTTGTTTAATGGTTATCTTTGGTAAACAAGAAGTGGTGAAAGCCGAGGTCAGCTGTGTCCTGAGGACCTAATTTGGCTTGGGAGGAGGCCATATCTTCTAATGCCTCTGTACTTGGTGGTGCCTGTGCCTGAAACCCTCCTGTCCTTGGCTCTTCCTGCTTTTGTTAATCAGGTGGCTCATTTGATTGGCTTTTTTCAGGCCTCAACTTAAATGTAACCCCCTCAGAGAGGCATGTACCTTCCTCTGACTACTCTCTCTAAATGGCTGGTCACATCTCTTTGTTTTATGATATCAGAACATGCACCAGGCTCATAAACAACTGTTTTATTTACTTATTTACTTTATTTACTTATCTCTCCATTAGACTATAGCATCCATTGGGCATCTGAAAGACCCTCAAGGCTTTCTCAAATGGAGCTTTCCTACTTTGAGTTTTTGCTACTTCTCACAGCTTCCCTTTCTTGAATTTTTCCCTCCTCTCTGATTCCTGGCAGGCAGGTGGGAGGTTGTAAGAGGCTGGCTGGTGGAGATGGTGGTCTGCAGAGAGGGAAGTAGCTTGCCCATCTGGGCTCTTGGTTCCTTCAGTATTTACAATAAAGACTGACAACTGGCAATACTTTACAATATGAAAATAATAATGGCAAATATTTGCCTAAACTGGTTAGTTATTAATGTTACTTATAAGACTGGTGATTGGCTTTCTGCCTTCCATTACTCTGCATTCATACAAGGTACACAAGAGTAGATCTGGAAAGAAGTTTTCAAAAATCAAACCCATTTTCGGTGAGGAAGAGGGAACAGTACCAATGGGGACGTCTCCATGAAGGGCACTGAGTTGGTAGTGGTATCTGGTAATCAATGTTCTCTGGGAAACCGAGGAGGGTCAACTTCCTCTGTCACAAGGAGGTCAGTAAATGTAGAATGAGGCCTCTTAGCAATAGTCTGAAGGAAGCTTAGGATCCCTGCACCCAGCCAATGCTGATAGAGTTCAAAAGACCCTTGATAAAAGGCTCTCCACACCTAATGTCTGGCCACCAATATCCAAAGACTCACTGAGCTGTCTGCAAAAACTACAAACCACCAAAAACAATGAAAGGGAAGTGAAGCACATTAATGAAGCTAGCTTCTTCAGCTCAAGTAGAGTTTTTTGTGTTGGAAGCAGAGCAGGTTTGAATAATAGGGAGGACAGTGCTCATGGCCCACAATGACTCACACAGTACATACAAAGAGCAGTGTCCAGCGAGGATGATGCAGTAGACAGAAATGACTTTTCAAAGATGATCAATGGAGAAATGGTTGATATGCCCAGTGCCTAGCAAGCATTAATTCACCAGATTAAAACAAAGATTGGGTGTAGGAAGTTTAGGGGATAGAAAATGAATTTAAAGCAGCTGACTTCTGTTGCATTGGGAGAGGGCAGAAAGTTCAAGTTCACTACACTGGCCTCAAGGAAAACAGGAGCAACTAAACCCTGAGGGCGATTCCATTACTGACTACACCATCACTGAACAGCAGGAACTGGAGTGATCGGCAGTATCTCACAATTCAGCTAGCCCGCATGGCCTCCATAAGTGAGCTACAGGGATAGGGAAATCAGACACAAAGTCTTCCATAAATTGGGAAAAATTACTGCAAAGACTAACAAAAAGCCCAATCATTAAAAAACAATCATCAAATTGCTACTGTATAAAAGAAATAACTCCTCAATTTAAAATATGTACAGAAACTTTGGGGGCACCGGGGTGGCTCACGTCATGATCTCAGGGTCCTGGGATTGAGTCTTGTGTTGGGTCCATGTTCGGTAGGGAGTCTGCTTCTCCCTCTCCCTCTGCCCCTTCTCCACTTCTGTGCACGTGCTCTCTTTCAAATAAATAAATATAATCTTTAAAAAATAAAATGCATATAGAAACTTTGCATAAAAAGATTGTACCAGAAAGGAGAAAGCAAAGCTGATTTACTTTAAGAACTGGGCACAAGTGATAAGAATTTCAGAAACGTGGTCACATTAGGAACAGAGGGGGACAGATATGGACAGATAATGATGATGAGCATAAGATGACAGGTGTGCTCTTCTGATCACACATGCCCTGGATTAACCCTCTCCCAAGTACTTCTCACAGCTGTGACTGGGGTTTCTGCATCAGGCAGACTGGGCCCTGTGACTGTATAACAGAGCAGGTGCTGTGATGTCAGAGCCAAAACACTATTGTTTTAGTAACATGACCATGGCATGTGATTCAGCACCTAATTGCTGTGTGACCATGCCCTCTATCCCCCTGTCTGTAGAATTCCCACCCCCACCTCATGAGGATATTTAGAGGAATGAACACACTAAACAATGGTTTAACACAGTAGTGTACACGGTACCTATCCAGGGCTGCCTTCTCACAGAGGTTAAATAAGCTTCCATGTGATGTAACTTATGGTATCCATTCTAAACATAAGTGATTAGGTACATTTTCAGTAAAAATTAAACTCAATCAGGGACACCTTGATGCCCTAGCAGTTGAGTGTCTGCCTTCAGCTCAGGGCATGATCCTGGTGTCCTGGGATTGAGTCCTGTATCAGGCTCCCTGCTGAGAGCCTGCTTTTCCCTCTACGTCTCTGCTTCTCTGTGTGTCTCTCATGAATAAATAAATAAAAATTTTTTAAAAATCAATCAGATTATCCACATTCAAAAGCATAAATCTGTGGCAATCTGCATTCTACTCTTTATCACTGCCCCGGATTCCTACTGCCCAGCATCCACATCATTCTGCTGCATCTCCACGTTCTCCCTCCTATATGTTCTCCCTTTTCAGCCTCACATCAGTTCAAGTCATTATGCATTCAGAGTCTGACTGCTATGGAGTCACAAGTATAAAAAGCAAGCACAATCTTTGGCATCAAGAACGCTCATCTCTTGGAGAAACTAGCACAGGCCTAACTGTACTTCAGGGCTGGTGGTGATGAATGCTGTTGCAGTTGTGAGGGCTAAAACAACCTTGAAGGCTAGAAGGCATTGTAACCTGGAGGAGACTTTGCTGATGAGGTGACATATGGGCAGGAGAGAGAGGGAGGGAAAGATGTGCTAAGCAAAGGAAATGTCACAAGTAAAGACAGATACGGGAAGGTATGAGGCTAGAGATGGTGCTAGAGAGGTAGGCTGGAACCCTGGTGCACAGCAATTCAACTGCCCAATGGTTAAGTGTCTTGCACGTATTGTTTTAGAGCTTGGCAGGCCCATAAATCCCAACTAAAAATAGAGGAGCTGAGGCAAACTGTAAATCAGAGTGATAAAAGCAGACACTTAGGATGTAGAGGAAGTTAAAGACAGATTCTAGTCATTCCAGTGACAGTGAATTGCCTGGGGTACATTTGGCAAAGGGATGCAGGGAATTCCCACCCTAAAAGACAACTGTCACCAATATGTGAAACCTTGTATCATCCCATCGCTGTTCTCTCCTCCTACTCCCTACCCCTCTAGTGGATCACACTGATCTCCCACAGTCCCATTTTTTTTTTTACAATGCTTTATATTTAGGTATTAATATAGCAGCATATTTCAGAGAACAGTGATACACTTTGTTCAAAATGTATAATATACTACTATTACAGGTGTGACACTCAGAATGGGCAGGAAATGCAGACATTCTATACCATTTCTTCAGAGCAGCTTAGACTTATCACTTAAATCTGCATCCCTCTCTATGCCTCATTGGACTTATATAAGCTTCTTAGTAGTAGTAGCTTCTTAGTAGCATCTTTTTGATGCTTAACATGTTTAGCACATTGTCAGGCCTCGAGAGGTGTGATGTCCTGGCCTGTACTCAAGCTCTCCTATACCTTGTTCACCTTAGTGATCATCCTCACAGAGTTTCAGTGAGACTGTGCACCTTCGTGTCTAGTCATTTTTGTAAAATGTGTAGACAACATGTTAAGACAGCCCAGTTGTATAGAAGAAAATTATCCTAGGAATCTGAATGCCAGACTCAGGTTGCTCAGACTGGCTAAAGGCAGATTTTGCAATCACATAAGATAAGAATACTAGAACTTCTGAAGACTAGGTTAGGGTAATCAGAATTTAGTAAAGCCTCCTTTTGGGATATCCAGTCACCTGGCAGGATCTTGCTCTGGACAGTGAGAAAATCATCTCAACTAATCAGATGGCCTCTCCCATGAGATGCCATGAACATTTCTCCTTCCTGAAATCTCCTGCTATGCTCCACTGAGAACCTACCTTTTGCACTCAACATAGTAAATGGTAACTTGCCTAAGATTTAGGATTCAAAGATCTCACTTCTCCCAAGGTTCCAGATGAGTTCTCCCCAGGACTGTTTCCACAAATGCTAGAGCGAAGAAGTGATTCTTGAGCTTAATGGATTGCAACTGCATGTCTGCTTTATGTCTAACTGTGTGCTGTGTTGCTCAGGCTCCCATCCATGTATGCAGCAGACATTTATGGGTGTGTTACTCGTGATCTGACCTAGTGCTGGTGTTGGGCATATAGTACTGAACTAAAAAGACACCCTGATTTTGCAAGGATAAGACCTGGTGTTGAAGACCATCATAAAATAAGGGGTCACAATAAATCGTGGTGGATACTATGACTGGGAAAACACACTGTACTCTGGGGAAGTCTCTCTGGGTCTAAAGCATAGCATACTAGTTGTAATGCTGCTTTCTTCTCTCAGTGGATTTTTAAATTTAACATGCTACAACATGCACAATTAGTAAATTAACCCTAGGGAAGACACCACAGGTTCCATCAAGAAGCGAGCTGATTTGGGGAAGTCAAGACATATTGAGGATATGGATGCATATCGAATGAATAAGGAAGTCTTCTTTCCCTCTTTTTTTAAACTATTAAAATAATCTTAATTTACATATGAGTGTATCTTAAGGTGACTGGAGTTTTACTTTCCCAAATACCAGATGTTATTTATAAATCAAACCAAACAAAATCTACTACAGCTCAAAAAAAGTTACTAAAAACTTGAGTCCAGCCCACAGAAGGCCTTGTCTTTACTGGAGCATAGAGCAGACGACTCTCTTCAAATTCTTAATGCCAAACGCATTTCAAACCCCAGCTCTGGTTCTGGTGGAAAATCTAACTTCGTTACTTCATGCACATTTCCTTCTGGCATTTCCTTTATCTTGGCATGAAACTTCATAAAATTAAAAATAATTGCATAATTCCTTCTCTTTAGAAACATTCCAGTTCTTTTTTTTTACTCTGTCAAATATGGCAAAAACAAGGATGGGAAATTCAGTGTTGAGCATGGGGATTCTGAGCCACCAAAATGCCTTTCCATTGGTTGCAGGGCAGGCCCCTCTTCTGCATGTGCAGCCTTATGGGGTGTGAGCTGCTGAAAGTGTACCTTGGCCATGAACTAGAAACAGATTCTTTTCCTCAGGGTCTACACACGAACAATAAAGCAGATTCCGCCTTCTGAAGACAGCAGAACAGAAGAATGTGTATCTTTGGAGTGGGGGTGGGAGTAGTGAAAAAGTACATATAGAATGTCAGGGCACATTTTCTTCTCATCTACAATTAAAATGTGGCTGCCCAAAGTAAGCATTTCTTTTTCTCATTTTGATCAAAGTTTTGCAACCTCAGTGTGATGGACATTTGGGGTCAAATGATTCTTTTTGCGGGGGATTGTTCTGTGCATTGTAGGATATTTAGCAGCATCTCTGGCCTCTACCCTCCAAATGACAGTGGCACTCCCAGTTGTGACAACTGAAAATTTCTTCAGCCATTGCCAAATATCCTCTGGGGGACAAAATAGTCCCCAGTTGAGAATCACTGTTTTAGATCACTTATACCCCACATGCCTTGTGAATATAGCTGAGAACCCCTACAACGTTACTCTGCTTCCAAAAGCCTCAGAGGGAGAATCGAGGACTTTCAGAGGGGATCTGGGATGACCCACTGGTCCTTCACTATGCTCCAAAGATCCAAGACTGAAGTTAACAACAGGTAGTTGAGCTATGATCCTAATCTTTATTTTGATTTACAGAAAAATGAAATTATTGTATCACATGAAACCTCTACCCCTTAGGACTCAAACAGACTTATCTGAGGCTGAGGTGACAGGTAGTTTGAGAAATCACATTCTGGCAAATGGCTATTCTGACAGATTTTTTTAGTCCACAGAATATTTTGCTAGAGTTCCTGAGTACCCAGTTTGGAAAACATTTCTAACTGGTATATGGTCATGTTTCTTCTGGCCTTGATTTGTTGCCACAAGTAGTAAGTCTGATATTCATTGATATTCATCAATATGCCCTTAGCACCTAATTCTAGGAAATGCTGTACCAGTGATATCTGTAAAAAAATTTTTTTGTGTGAATATTAAATTATAATGAGTTTGGCTAATTCACTTGAACAAATAAATAAATAAACCATTCTGCTCTTCCTTCCAAACTCTCTTCCCCCTTGGCAAGTTCTCGTAACTCTTCCCTCTAACTAGAGTCTCAAAAATCTATCACTGGAGCCAACATTTCTTCCAAGTTTCAGTCCCTAATTTCAACTTCTCAACAGCACCAACAAATATATGCAATTCCATGAAAATCTTGTTACCAGCATAAGTCTCCAATGTGACACAGCGAACACTTCCCCCACTTCTAAAATTCCTAATTATGCAACCATTAAAATTATATGAAAGGAATAAATATAGCCTGGGAAAGGTTTATAATCTAAAGTGAAATGAAATAAAAAATCCTATATGCACAATGAATATAACTGAACACATAAATAGATAGGATTAGAAACAAATATACAAAAATCAGTCATACTTATGGGATTTGCAGTGAACTTTCTTCTATTTTGGAAAGCCTGTGGTGCTGAACTACTTGTATTTCTTTAAATTATCCTTTAAAAAGATTATAATTCTTTAATATCTGACAATGTGAACTATCTCTCTCCTAAAATGGCCCCTTAAAAATCCACCATTCAGTCAGAAATCCTGGCTCCTACTCCTGTAATCACCTTGGATTTTTCTTTCGCCACCTACTTACCACCTACTCCACTGCCAGCCACCACAGCTCCTGATTCTCTCTCTGCAGATCAGCCCCGTGCAGCTGGGTGCACTTTTCCACACATAGTTGCACAGGACCCTTCCTGTTGCCACCAATCTGTTTCAAGTCCTCAGGACTTCTTGCTTAGGCTCTTATATTTCACCAGCGTCTCTGACTCAGTTCTGCTGATTCTGGACCATCATGCAAAACTCTTCCTTCTTCTGCCCTGAACCTTCAACACCTAACACCCATCTCTGGAAATGTCCCTGTCCTGCTCCTGCTCACTCTGACCAGGCCCCAGAGAACCTCTCTCAACCTCCCCTCCAGGCTCATCACTTACCAGCCTTCAGTAATCACAGTTTACAGCCCATGCTTTCCCATCTACAGGGCTTTTCTTCTCTACCAGGAACGCCCACCCTCCCAATATCACTGTCAGAATTCTATACACCTTTCAAAATCCAACTCAAATATTACCCTCTCCTTGAAACACTGATCTATCCAGCTCAACGTGGTTTCTCCTTCTGAATTTTTCCAACTCCACTTCTGCTACAACATACACAACTACCTTGAATTTTGGTAAATGTGTACATTGTTATCTCTTTCCTATTAGATTCTGAACACTTGTCTTTGAAGGTACTGCTTTTAATCCTACAAAATTTTATATGTTGCTGGTAATAAAAATACACTCACTGAATAAACCAATGGAAAGAAGTCTAAGAGAAAACAAACTGAAAAGTTCAATGAACTGTCTTGTTCTAGGTTAGTCTGTAACAAACTTATTTCGACCTAATCTCATAGCTGATGCTTTAAGAAGTAAAGTTCATCAGCATGTCCTAGATAATACCTTTATTCCCTCTTTCTCTCCCTCTCAGACTCTCCCCAGAACAGGCACCTCATCTCAGATGGTCTCTACCCACATACACATGAGGTTTCTGATAATTTTATAATCAATGCTTATAGACATGATCAACCAAGTTCCTCAAGATAGTTTTTAAAGGGCTAAAGCCAACTTGATTCTCTATATGTTAGACATTTAATAATTATAAAGCTTCCCCAGTGTAACCAAATCATATGAATTTTACCTAGTAGGATGGAATAGAAATTTATTGGCATAAATGGTGGGGTGTTTTCTGTAGACTGTGGAATTATGACTAATGATTAGGACCCTAAATATATACTGGTAGATGATCAATAAATAACAATTCAGAAGATTCTTCTTTTAAGCTACAATTTAACAATAGTAAACACGATGAAGCCCTTTTTTAGGAATCAGAAATATATGATGAAACACTTTTCCATTACTGCATACTGCAGAAGAAAGTGACCTTTATAGGCTGTAGGGGGAGGGAGTGGCTATAGAAAAAAAAAGAGAAGAAACTCTCAAAGCAAAGGTATTTTTCTAATGTTCAGGTTCATAATTTGAATGAGTTTAGAGGTATTCATTTTATTAAGATGCTACACATATTTTTATAACTATAACAAAACTGAAAGCTAACCAACGGTTACATACAGTTAACCGGCTGAACCACCCAGGTGCCCAAGACATGATTGAGGGGATTTAGAACCAGTCCTTCCATTTGGTCTGTTTCTTCCTCCCAGACAAAGGTGCTGACTGCAATGCTGGTACATAATTTAAAAGCACTCTCTCCTTCTCACTGTAAGACCAGAGTTATAAATGGACATCCTGAAGCTTTGGTCTACCAGCTCTATAGCCATTAGCTCGTTTTCTATCAATCACTCATCTTTGTATTTTCTATAGATGTTTGGTTGACTTTTGTTGTAAAACATAAAAATACCTCAACAGTAAATGACATTCTTTTTCTCTTCCCCCAACCTGATCTCAATCTCGATCTTTCTCTCTCTCGCTCTTTGACACCCACACACTTGTCAGCTAATTTGGTGGGAAAGAGATATTGATTCTTCAAATTTGAAACTAGGTCTTGAAACTAGTGAAAGAATGCACTGTCATGGAGGATGCCAAAAACACACAGGATTCTCAGCCACTATCAGCTTTGCCCCTTACCGCCCCGTGACTTAATTTCTCTGTTCAATCATCTTTGGAATGGGGATACTAATGACTACCATGTACATGCCTTTTAGAAGAGACTCAGAAGGCAAGAAACCTAGCCCACTGTTTAAAAGCACACATTTGGCCTCCAGCTGAATTACAGTTCAAATACTGGCCCTTCCATTTTACTAGATGTATGACCTGAGTATGAATGTAAAGTACTTACTAGAGCATCTAATGCATAATAAACATTAATCAGCCCCTGTCATTTCCCCCTTTAAAAACTGTACAGTCTCCCACCAATATTCATTTCTATTACCTAAAGGTGCATACAAAGTAAAACATCCAATACCAGAACATTCATCAAATGCTTTCTCGGTATCCAGTATCACATCCTTCCTTAAACACAAAGCTAGCGGCCCTCCTCAGGATGCTCACATCTCTGACACACTTATGAAGGCAGAAGGCCAGCCATAATTCCCTCCGGTTTTAAAGACCAGCCAGCTGTATCAGCTAATAACCACACTAAATGTTATCTATCAGGAAGAAGGGGAAAAAAAGTCCTAATTGCTCTAGTCAGAGATGTCATTAGTTACGTAGCTGGCTTCTATGGAGTCTGCATGGCATTTACAGAAATGGCACACACCATGGGAAAATGCTACCAAAGCAGACAAGTGCTTAACGTAAATATTAAGTAGCTCCCTGCTGTCTACTAATGCATTACTAAGGTAATCTATCTTGAAAAACTTTCTTTCTGATTCTACAGTGCTGAAATTTGATTTGCTCAAGCTATAAAATTTTTATTTGGATTCCATGGCCATTTCAATAAATCAAAATTGCCTTTTCTTCCCCTCCTGTTAGAACAGGATCTTAGACTAAGTGGTCTAACCTCATTCCTATTTAATTTGTCAGGAGTAAGCATCATTGATATTTTTTTCTTTAACCTTCCAATTGACAGTCTAGGGCCTTCCTTCTAAATGAGAACATTACCATCAGAATTTTGAGTTTCATTATTAGTTAGTTTAATCTTAGGGAAATGTCTAAAAGAGGAAACCATATTATTTTCTCTCCAGGAATTCAATACAACTGCTACATACTCTGAAAAATGTGACACGGTTCAATTTCTCGTGTTTATAAACACTACCAGATAGCAATAGGTGAGTAAAATGCATGGCATCACTTCTTAAAAAATAGCACCTGGGGTTTGTCATAAAAATGTGCTATGCTGTGGTTGGACAGACATAAATAAAAACTGCATGGTGTGCCTTTATCGCTCTTGAATAGCATATTGGTGTTTGAAAATGCCTACCATATCTCACCTTAAAAGATTTTCTCGTACCTACAAAATATTTATATGAAATGACTAGGGGATTTTGACAGGTAATTCCTAGTTTGGATAATTTATCATGAGAATGAGTTATGTAGAAGCATCAGGAATAAATATACCCTTCATATGAAATGAATCCAGCCTTTCCTTGAGGGCTCATCCAATTCCCTCTTTGTTAATTATATTTTGGGGAGAAGTGGCAAAAACATTTTCATATTCTAATGATGTCAGCAAAACAAGGACTTATTCGTGAGTTTTTTCTCAGGCCATTACAAATATTACAACATCCAAGATAAAAGGGTACACGCTTTTGAAGGTGACTAAAGTAATCACAGAAATTCTTCCTGCATAGAGAAAGGGCATAAACATTATCATTATTTATAAGCCAGCAATGCTATAATTTGGATATATCTTAGATCCAAATAATCCAAATGTCAGAAATAAGAAATGCTCATGGAGCCCTCCCTTGTGGTTATCACAGCATGTTATCTTATCATTCATTGTTTAGCTGCTTGGCTAAAACTGTTGGTCTAAATAAAAGTATAGTATAAAAGAAATTAGCTGAAGGCTAGGTCTGTTGTGAGTGGAAATATTTTTTCCCAATCCCAATGTTTAAATGGTTAAGAATAATAGCATAGGGCAAAGGCCCTTCTCTTTTTAAGCATTTTGGAAACCTAATTTTAAAGAATGGCAGCCTACATTATTGTTTTTTCTTTTTTGTTTTTTGACAATGCCTGATCTCTTCCCAGACATTAACGACAAATACCAATGGTTTATCATGGTGTCATTAGAAAGTCCATTAAGATAAACTTTCCAGGATTTCCAGTAGAGTTAACATGTGTCAACTGCTGTCCTCAGCAAGGCTAGCAGAAGGCACTGCTGGGCTGGAAGTAGCAAGCAAGCATAAGTTTTCAAAAACAGGTGTTACTGTTGACATAACCATTAAACATCCTGCTTCTCCAAGACTTTAAGAATAGGTACTTTCTCCTTTTAATTTTTAATACATATTCCTGTATTCCACAAAAAGGTATATTCCTGGGAGAAGTTCCAGAGTAATGTGAAATCTGTGAGGTGTTTCAGTAGGACACCACAGCTCACCATCCAGCGTATGGAGACCTAATAATACAAGAATGATTCGGCAGACTGGTCTTGGAAGCCACAGAAATGATTACCGTGGCAGCTGGCCTTGTCTCTCAACAGCAGCATGGAGGAAATGGAAGAGTAAAATAAATTCTAGAAGTGGTTAGTCTTCAGTTCCTATGAACGCACAGCTGCCAAACATATGTCGGAGGACAAGGCAAAACTGTCCATTACAGAATTGAAGAGAGTTAAAGATGAATGAGATCATCAAGACCAGCTAGTTCAGGGATTCTCAATGTTTATTTTAAGAATATTCCTAGGGGGCCCCCCGGTCGCTCATTCAGTTAAGCATTTGCCTTCAGCTCAGGTCAGTATCCTGAGGTGCTGGGATTGAGCCCCACATCAATCCCCATGTGGGGCTCCCTCCTCAGCAGAGTCTGCTTATCCCTCTCCCTCTGTCCATCCCTCCCACTCATGCTCTCTTTCTCTTGCTCTCAAATAAATTTAAAAAATCTTAAAAAAAAAAAAAGAATATTCCTAGACTCACCCACTGAGATTATGACTCAGCAGCAGCAGGTAGGAAGTAGTAGGCATATGTTAACACTTCTGAAGCACTTGCTTTATGCCAGATACTGTGCTAAATTCTTTACAAATATCACTTATTTAATCCTTGCAACAGTCCTGTTGGGCAGGTGCTACTATTTCCCCCATTTTACAGATGAGGAGACCAAGACACAGAGTAGTTAAGGAATCTACCCGAGGATATCCAACTAGAAAGTGGATGAGCTGGCTTCAGAGTCTCAGCTTATCATCACTGCACTCAATTACTCATACTATCGGCTAGGGTGAGGTGCAAGGCATGAGGAAAATGTCATGACTGAAATAATCTTTTCTTTGCTGAACAGGGAAACTGAAACCCAGAGGAGTTAAGTCTCTTATCCAAGACAAAAATCCTTCAGTGCATTTCCAGGAAAGAAATCAATCATTATATGACACCAACTTTTCCCAAATATTTCTCTGTACCTATTCCTCCAGGGAGAGAAGGAATAGATGGCATTATTAAAAGCCAGCCCAGTGGTTCTAGCTGTGTTGCTCTGACTGAGGTACTGTTCTAGGAGAGAGATTTCCATCCTCTTCTGCTCAGCTCCCTGTTCATTCACAGCATAGGACACATTCCAGAGTCAGCATGAAGGGCTCCCAGTCATGGTGATCCTCAAGAGAGGGCAAAGGGAAAGAAGAGGGAGAGATGCCATCCCCCGAAAAAATAACTGAAATGTGGGAGATTAAAGTTCATGTCATTTGAGAATAGACAAGAAAGATGTGATTCTAATGTGGTTCCCAAGGATAGTCTTCCTGACCCTAAATTTACTATTTCTAGAGCCTTAGGATATGTGAAAACATCACTAGGTCACTGCTTTGTTTAATCATAAACAGGTAGCAGAGTACTCAGAATGATCGGAACTCCCCTAAGCTGGATCTACTCACATGCATGCTCTCAAAATGTGATAAATAAATACATTTCCTAGCAACACTGGATATGCAGGATCAGACCAAAAATCATATAGATTTACCGAAATTCTATCTTCTTACTTAGTTGTCATTTCTGTTCAACAATCCAGGTAATTCCGGCGGACCATAGGCAAGAACCACCATACATTCCAAATGAAGGGGGAGCTGGCATGACCACAATACAGAGGCATTTTCAAGATAACAACGAGGGCTTGGGGCGGGGGTAGGGGGGGATCAGTCTGTTCCTGTCCCAATGACGCAAACTGGCAGCCACGTCAAACCAACCTTCATCACTTCCACCTGCAGGTCTTCATTGAGGGAAGGCGTCACTTTCACAGCATTCAGAATCTGATTGAGCAGCTGCTTCTCATCAGAGTCTGTTTCCATGGATACAAACCTCTCTTCTGACAGAAGCTTCTGTAAAGAGCACAAGGCAATGATCACAGATAGATACAACAGAATAAGGCAGCAGGGGAAAACCTTAGAATGTACTGAGGATAATTTTTTGTATTCAGGAGCCACGTAGGTGGAGGTCATTGGAAAAGTACTCATGCTACGTGGCAACAACAACAACAACAAAAACACATCAGACCTTTTGTAAACAGTGTGGGCAAAGACTTTTTGCTGCTATTAAATAATTCTTTCTAAATAACATGGTGACCAATAGGTTATGTGGTTGGTGGGGATGGAGGATGAATGTGCCCAGGGGATTCTAGCACCTTACAAAAGTCATATTCACACATACATATTCCTAACATAGCTTTGTCACAGGAAGGGAGAACATCTTGTAGACAACAAATTCAGTTTTCAGAATTTACCTTTTTACTTCCTAATGTGAACTGTCATTTACCCAAGTAGTATTCATGAGCTCACAAATCTTAATGCATTTTCATCAGAAAACAAATCCCACAAAAACCAAAATGAGAAGTCAGTCACTTCTATGAAGTCTCTTAAGAGACATTACACCTCACAGCTCTTTTCTATTCAGGAACAACTTTCATTTTCCATAAAATTCTGTCTTAGATTGTACCAAAACCCTTCCTAGAATTTCTACTCCCTCATCTTTCCCTGGAGCCACAAGGGCTAAACTAAACTATCAGAAGTCAGTTATGAAGTCCACCTAAGTTTCTTCTTCTCCATACTAAACCTCCTTGGGCATCTTCAAATGTTCCTGGAGTGAGGTGGCTTCACAGATACTCTCCTACTTAAAATGTGGCCTCCAGAGGGAATGTCAAACTTTAAGGGGTGGTCTGACATTAAAGAATAAAAGCAACCAAGAGTGCCCCCTAAGGTACACTATGAACCTTAGGTGATTATGATGTGTCATTGTAGTTTGATTCTTGGTTAAAAAAAAAAAATACCATTCTGGTGAGTGATGCTGGTAATGGGACGGGTGGGCATAGCGGACATATGGGAAATTTCTGTGCCTTCTTCTCAATTTTATCACAAATCTAAAATTGCTCTTGAAAAAAAGTCTTAAAAATGTTTAAGATGGCAGAAGGGAAAGCCAAAAAAAAAAAAATGGCATCTTGGTGGCACCATTAAGCTGTCACACCAAACCTAAAACTGCCTGCCTCTAGAATTCTAGTTATGTGAGATAATTAAATGTGTTTATTGCCTAAAACCAAAAGCCAAAAAACAGCAATGCATAACTTTAATTATATTCTCAGATCAAATGAGCTTAGTTGTAAGTCACAGTACATTCTATGCTGACTTACCCCGAAATCCCTAATTCTCATTCACAAGGGCTGCAATTAGGCTATTCTTCCCATTCTGTCCTGAGACAGTCAATTTTTGAGACCCTCGTGTAAGATTTTATATTTATCTGTCCTCGTCCTAGTGTAGATTTGCAGCCGTGAAGAACTTTTGGAATTCTGATTTATCCTGTGTAAGGATTCCCTCTTTTAGCAGAATGTCACTGCAAATCCAGAAATCGAGTATTTCAAATCTTCTTAGGACTCCCTGACATTTTGTCTACATCCTCTCAAAAGTGATTTTTTCACTGTCATGCAGTGCATGCCAGGCATCCCAGAGTTAAAGTTTATATTCAAACTTGTTTTTACCTAAAGTGATAAAGACTGGGGAAAAAGCCCTACAAGCATGCTGAAAGTTAAGAGGAAGTAACAGGGGCTAGTAAGAGGAAGACTCATTGTCCATCAAGTCACTGGAGTTAACATGGTAAAGTAAGCCCTTGAAAACATGGTTCTGTAAGCTTAGAGTATTTGGGAGTTAAAAAAATAAATAAATAAATAAATGGGGGATGCCTCAGTGGCTCAGTTGGTTTAACATCGGACTCTTGATTTCAGCTCAGGTCATGATCTCAAGGTCCTGGGATTGAGCCCTACATCGGGCTCCACACTCAGCCAGGAAGTCTACTCAAGATTCTTTCTCTCTCTCTCTCCTGCCCCTTCCTCCCTCTTGCACACACACTCTCTCTAAAATCAATCAACTGAAAAAAAATAAGTGGGAAATCTATATAATACTAGAGAAAGGGAATATCACAGCAGGTCAAAACAAACTCTCATTCACATTTGTGGTTGGCCCAATCACCTTGGAGAAAGCAAAGAGTTTTTAATAACACTGACAATGTTTAAAAATTTCTAATGCAGATAATGCATAAAACATACATTATCTAATTTCGATCCACTGGAGACAGAAGAGCCATGTCTTCTCACTCTTTTATATGTATGAGAAAGAAACTTAAAGGAGGAGATAGTACACACTAATATGAAAAGACACCTGACAGAGGCCACCAATTCATGGCCACATTGAATAAACCCCACAGGCTTGTCACTTAGAAGCTAAGCCACTTAAAATTCAATATATTATATAGTCATCACCTTTGCACTGTTGGAATTAGACCTATTCTATACAGTATAAAATATAAACAAACAAATGCTCAGAGAAGGAAAGTGTTCAAGCAATCTAATTTTTCTGATTAGGCCAAATTTCTTTTTTTTTTCCCCTCCCATTCTTGCTCTGGAAACAAAACACATGAATTCATTTACCAACCTAACTGTAAAATAGAAAACAAGACAAAATATTTCCAGTTTACTAATTCTCCTTACACAGAATCAAAGATGTTAAATATATAAAAGATTTTAATTGGTACAGAACTGGAGTTGTCTCTCTTGGGATTCTTTGCTCTCCTAAAGTTGGACATCCTCCAAAATATTTCATTTCTCTGTGAGTTTAGCTGGGAATCAGCATCAGATGACAAATGCTCCACAAGATATACTATACCCAGAGAAATGCTGGTAAATATAAGAAAAATCTGTTATCATTTATGGTTATTACCTAGTTCAAACAAATTACAGTTGGGGTCTTTAAACAGCTAGTATTTAAAATGTTAAGTATTTGGTCTTTCAATGCCAAAGTAGCCTATCAATTTCTGTCACCTGGTTGCACCCAGTGAGAGCCATACCTGTATTCCTGCCAAGGCATGTTGGGCCAGTTTCACATTCTTGGATTCCAAAGCCAACTGGAGAGGAAGCAAGCATTTCTCCCTGGCAAAACACATAAATAAGGACAACATATGAGCTCAGCAAAGCGGGCAGTCAAGTGATACAAGCCTTATGTACACCCACTCACAAATGCTGTGACACACATACATAAAAACTATGACCAATAATAAAAATGCACATGGACTTAAAAAAAACACACAGCAAAAAAAAAATCTGTGCAGAAATGATAACACAGGAGCACCTGGGTGGCTCTGTTGGTTAAGTGTCTGCCTTTGATTCAGGTCATAATCTCATGGTCCTGGGATCAAGTCCCACATCGGGCTCCCTGCTGAGCAGGGATTCTGCTTCTCCCTTTTCCTCTGTCCTTCCCCTGCCCCTGCTCATGTTCTCTCTCTTAAATAAATAAAATCTTAAAAAAAAAAAAAAAAGATAGCATATCGGCACTTGCCTTGGCTATAGGAAGAGCCAACACAAGGACCCTCAACCAATTGCTTTAGTGCACAAATTATTACATGGTGGGGCTCTCACTGGTCCATGTACATGCTTTTCTCTTTCCTAAATATAGGACCTAGGACATCTGGGGGGAATAACTCTAGAAAGTACCATTTATATAGATTTCAATGCCTTGCTCATACTTCTCTCTCACCAACAAAATGGATGCATTACACCACTACTGTGCCTCATCAATATAAATGGAAATTCTATTAACTTGTCAATTTTTCTCCAATTCAACATGTTCAACAATCATTTATACTTTTTAAATTTGCTTTTTGGTCTCCATCAGGTAGATCTGAATTTTTTGATGGGTTTTCGATAAGCATGTTTCCAAGACAGAAATATAAATGTCAGCAGCTTTGACCAATGAAAAGTACCTGGTACCAAGGGAGAGATGAAAAAGGCATATGTGGAGAGGTACTTGGATATTTTAGGGCTTAACAAAATAACTGGGCACTAAAGTATGTTAGGAGTAAGCCAGAAGAGCTACAAAAAGAAAAACATCTTTCTGTTAGAACATTCACTCTAAATAATTAAACAATATCTAAGAATTTTAATCAACCTAGTATTTCCCCATGGAGCTACACTAGCATAACAAATGGGATGTTACTTAATTTTACCAGGCTCCCCCGCCCCCACTTAAACCATAGCAACCTCGTTTTTATCTGTTTTATTTTTTCAGCATAAACTGAAAGATTCATTGACTCTAGGGAGTACGAAAGCTACGGGGTGAGACTATAGGATTTCGAGTTTGGAGAAATATGGGTTGCTGTTGTAGAACACAATGACACAAGTTAATTATAGCTCTGATTCCTTCCTATCCACCCTGCAGCTCTTCTGTTTTTCTATGGATCCTCCATCAGTAGCTCCATGACAGATGAAGCAAGAGTCACAGACCCTCCCTAATGCTGGCCACAAAGAAAGAACAAAGACAGACTCCATCAGAGGACATTCGCCTTCACAGTCCTCACCTCTCCCCTCACCAACCCAATACTACAATAGCCACTTTTACGTGACAATCGAATAACAGTGCAGCCATTTTTCATTAGATAAATCCTGTGACAGATGGATAAATTACCCAGTGTTACTTCCAGCGAGGGGGCTGGAATTCTCTCATTGTACCGTTATTGCCAGCTTAACTACCATTACAAGGCAAACACTGCTATGCAGTCAATTAAAGCAGGAGTGGCTGATTTTTTTCCAAGTTTTTTTTCTTTTGTTTTAATCATAACCAGTTTATAAGCTGGAAAAATTAACTGGAAGGGTGAGCGTTGCAAAGTAGTAATAAAAGGCAGATGGAGTATTAACAGAAGAACAACAGAATGTCATCTGCAAACCCTGGAAACAATCAAATATCCATCAGGATTCATTCATTGGGGATGAACTTTCTGCTCACATTTGAAGTCAGATCTGCCAGTGAACATGCAGTACCAGTGAGCAAGTATGAGGTTCAAAACCCTCACAGTCTCACAGCCTGGGGGATGGAAAATCTCTGCTGAGTGGCCCTGAATTGAAAATGCCCAAGTATCACACATCACCCACCAAGGGCATCAAACAAGAGTGGAGGCCACATTCAGCAGCAACAGGGCCACTCCTGGGAATGCTGAACCTGCTATATATACATTGTATGATCTCAACCAAGATATATAACTGGGTCTTACTTCCTAATCCACAAAAGGGGCATCTGATGACCAATCCTGCAGGATTGCAGTAAGGAGTACAAGTAAGATATCAGGAGTTGGCAAAGTTTTTCCATAAAGAGGGAGATAATAAGCATTTTAGGTTTTCTGTCCATGTTGTCTTTAAGTACTCAACTCTGCCATAGCACAAGAGCAGTCATAGACAATACATAAATCAATAAGCATGGCTATGTCCCAATAAAACTTTATTTACAAAAAAAGGCACTAGGCCAGGTTTGGCCTACAGGCTATAGTCTGTCCAGTCCTGGAAATAGACAAAGGCAGCACAGTTCATGGTTTGCCACATGGAATAAGAAGATCTAATCTTGTCATAGTATGTGGACAGATTTTGCACAGGACATGGAACTAACTGTCCTGGGGGAGGGGGGTGGTGACAAAACCAAGCTCTCTTCCAGAGAGAGATCTTTTAGTATCAAGAGATCTCTTAGAAATGTTTTGAGAAAGGAACAGAGATTTCATCTAAGTACTAAGCCAAGGCACCCCATCCATCCAACCACCTATTCAACCAACATTTGAGTGCCTGCTGTGAGCAAGACACCATCACGGGTGCTCAGATAAATCTAGCCAAGAACACAACAGAGCAGATACTTGCTTTCATTTAAGAAAGAGAAAAATAAAATTAGCACTTATTTCTGTTTAGTGTACCTGTCACTTCAACCTTAAAATAGGCATTTTCACCCTGTTTTACACTTGAGAAACTGGAGGTTCAGAGAGCTTCTGTAGCCTGCCCAAGGCTACACAGCTGAAACCTACTGGAGACAATTCAAATGGAAATCCATCTGACTCCCAAGACCAAGTTCCTTCCAATACCCTTTGGTCTCAAAAAGATCAGAGCAAAGTTAAAAGATCCCTTTCTTAACCTTTTCTGGATCATGAACCTAAAATATCTGGCACAGGACCCTCCTCTGAGAGAAGTACAGAAATCATTTTAGGGGGCTCGTGAGCCCCCAAATGTCAACTTCTTATGGATCCCAAGTTAAGAGCCCCTAACCTCAAGGGAAAGGACCCTGCCCGACATGGTGGAAATTTTGATGGGTCGGAGAAGAGGGACATGTTCCCTGACTGGTCTGAGAGTTCCACAAGGATAGGCTTTGAAGTGATGTTATGCTGAGTGAGGCAGAAAGGTAGCTTTGTGTGTGAGTGTATATATGTGTAGGAGGTAAGGGGAATGACTCTCTTGAGAATCCAAGTTCTCTCTTCCCCTCAGACCCAGCAGTGCCCTAGATTAACATCACCAACGTCAGCTCCAGACTTAAACAGGAAAGGAACACTTGGGAAATGATTCCATTGCTTGCATTACCCTGCCGCCTTTTTTTTTTTTTTAAGTGATTTCAATAGAAGAATAACAGGACTGTTAACTGAGTCTCACAATAAAATTGATAATGAAGTTGCGAGGTAGCACCCACTCGGTCCCCTTTGCACATACTATATTAGAACAAATCATCTTTTGATCTTTCCAGATGCTGCCTCATTGGGAAAAGGGCATACCAAAAATCAATATTCAGTTACATTAAGTGATTATTTTTTATTCACAGGCATGTACAAGTTCACTCTTGCCTAATTAAATAAAGGCAGTGGCCTCTGGTTCCATGTCCTGACATGTAATTATTTTTTTAAAGGTTTTATTTATTTATTCATGAGAGACAGAGAAAGAAAGAGGTAGAGACACAGGCAGAGGGAGAAGAAGGCTCTCCACAGGAGTCCGATGTGGGACTCGATCCCAGGATCCAGGGATCATGCCCTGAGTCAAAGGCAGGTGCTCAACAGCTGAGCCACCCAGGCGTTCCCATCCAATTATTTCTTAAAGAATTAGCAGTGCTGCATATGCATGAGGAGCAAATCATCCCGTGACACTGTGTCTGGTTGTGTCAAGGAGACTAAGCCTACTTCCTTTACTATGTTGTCAAGACCAGCTTCATTGGGCTGGAAGATAACAATGAACAAAGGGAAATTAAAATAATAAATAGGAGGAAAGTTAGGATTTACCAAAAATTAGCTTTTGGTACCAACTTCAATATGAACTTCAAGTAATCAATTACTGAATGCTGGGCTGATTTCTCTTTGATGAACCACATGGGAAACACACAAAGATACTTCAGATTTATAATGTCTGCCAACGCTCTCCAGTTCTAGGATCCTACGATCGGAGACATTTATTCAGTAACTGTCTGAAATGCTTCATATAATAACCATGGCTCTGATTGAAAATCAGAGGCTTATATATGTAAAGGTCCATGATCATATGTTCATCTTTACTATTTAATCATAACTTTTGAAAGTAGAAATTTAATTGCTGACAAGACAAAGAGATATTAGATTACCTATGCAAGGTCCCATGTTTACAAACGAAACAGCTGTGATTTAAACTTGGACCATGGGCCTTCCAAGCCCATACCCTAGGCCTCCATAATGCTTTTACCAGCAGACAGCTCCCCACCAACTGTGGTGTAGGACATATCGTTTTAAAAATAGCAGTTCAAGTGTTGCCAGGTTAAAAGACTGGAGACAGGCACCAAACAAGTAATGTAAATGATCTTATTTTGAGTGACTGTTGATAAGGAATGCATATTTGACAGCTGGTATGTAGTTATGAGAAGGGATTGGCAATTGGGATGAATGGTAAAATGAGGCTTTAAAACCAGTTGCTGAGTTTAAGCTACAACCATCCACTTTTCCTAGTAGCCACACGCTTTGCTAATTTGAGTATGGGAGGTTTTTCAACGCTTCCCCACCCACCTTGTGTGACACCTGGGACTTTATTATTCGTGTTTATGAATACTGCGGCTGTATATAGTTTGTATAAAAACTGATGAATTTTCATTGACTAAGCTTCGCCAGAGCCAATTCTATTTAACCAATTGGAGTTGAATCGGTTCCTTAATTGACTTTCACTGCAGTGCTGTTAAAAAGGTTTCCATTTTATTACAATTTTCATTTCTATTTTAAGTTATTTTTATCAGTATCATTCCTTCTATATTTCATAACAAAGATTAGGTTCATCCTCCAGGAACTTTTTTGCCCTATGAATGCTACTCTGAACAACATAATTCCTTCTCTCCTGCCTGCTTTCAAGATATCTTAGCAAGCCTACTGTAATTATTAAGTTGAGCATATGAAGTTGCCATCTTTACAGAGTATCAGCAATTTTTTATGATTCTATTTTAAAAATCCCAAATAATATGGTTATGCTCATATTTTCACTATCATTTTATTATAAAAGACTTATATGTACATAAAAACATTCAAACAGTACAAAGGGTGGATGGCAATGAAAATCAATTAGGGCCCTGTCTAGAAGAGAGTGGGCTGGATGTTGGCAGTGGGTATTTTCAGACGGTGGCATGGGGGAATCTTTTGGTTTTTTTTTTATACTTTCTATTTGTATCAATTTTTATATAATAACTCTAGAATATATTTGCATAATCTGAACAAAATACTTTTTAAAGCCATAAAGCCATTGGCTCCTTACAAAAATAACCATCACTGTTTCCTTCTGTTCTGCTCAAAAAGGTGAGTGCAGTGCTTTTGCTTGTATACAGGCAAAATATTAAGTATGGAACTAACTTTCTCCCACTTCTTATTGGTACTTACACTGACAGTCCATGTATTTTTTTTTTTTTTGAGACAGAGAGAGAGAGAGAGAGAGAGAGAGAGAGCATTTGCGTATGCACATGAGTGGCCAGTGGGGTGGAGGGAGAAGAAGAGGGAGACAGAGAATCTTAAGCAGGCTCCATGCCCAGCATGGAACCCAACACAGGGCTCAAGCTCATGACCCTGAGACCGTGACCTGAGCCAAATTCAAGAGCTAGATATTTCACTGATTGAGCCACCTAGGTGCACCATTACAGCCCTTGTATTCTTTATAGCAATTATACCTGTTGTTCTTGTCCATAAAGAAAGTTTCATTTACATGATGGGCAACACTATGCTAATTGATTTGTTTTTGTAATGAAAAGATAACTATAGGTAATTAAGTAGGCTTATCAACATCTGACAACTTGTAATACTATCTGGATTTTACCTTTGCTATTTGATAGGTCTAATGGCTCCTACTCTATAATAGATGGTTATTTGTATGGAGGTAGGTTAAATTTGTTCAAACACTAGAATTTACCTTGAAAATCATTTTTCTAACATCTATGAGACAAGCTCATTTTCTTGACTTTTTTTTTTTAATAAAAGAAGCCAATTCAGAAGAAAAAAACTGCAAAAGAATAGAAAGCAACTTAAACACGAAAAATATTTTGTTACATCATTGTGATGGGGCAACGGCAAACCCATTTACTTTTTTCATTTCAAAGTTTTCATCTAATATTCTTGCAGTAATTTAAAAACACAGAATACAACAGGTCAAGAAAACAATTCATAAAGGAGAATATATTTTTATTCACTTTGAAAATACCTTCTCCCAGTTTTATTGACCAGTTTCACTTACTGACCTATATTAGTTTCAGGTATACAACATAATGATTTGATATGTGTATAATGCAAAATGATTGCCACAATAAGTTTAGTTAACATCTAACAACTCATGAATTATAATTTTTTTTCTTATGATGAGAACTTTGAAGAGGATTCTCTTAGCAACTTTCAAATAGTCACCAGTCTGTACATGACATCACAGAACTTATTTATCTTTGGAAAAAAATTAAAGACACATTATGGGTTGGTATTTTCACCAACAATCTGGGTTTATCAATATTAATACTTCTGCCATAAGATATACATACCCTGTAATCAAGTGGAAAAACACTAAAGTTTTTTTTTTTTTTAATTTCCAGAGGAAAAGAGACATGAAGTCCATGCTAATCATAACAGAAGCTGCTCTGGAATCCATTTTTTCTACAACTATTGAGCATTTATTATGTTCTGGGCATTGCACTTGGCACTTAACACAGAACAGCAGAAAAAACAGCCATCATTCCTGTCCAAGATACGGGTTAGTGTCAATTCACCTTCTGATCATCAAAAAGAAGGAAAATGCCTGAGATGTGTTAGCATCAAGGCTATTAAGGTTAGCTGAGCCTATAAAGATGAGCATGTCCAGTAAAAAGATCAAAGCAAGTGTCCTTTTCCTTCCATCAGACACAAAATGTGCTGGACACAACATGCTGGCTTTTTTTCTTTGGCTTGAGTGTTCCATCACTGTCAACCAGAGGACCCCTAATCGATACACAGGAGAGTAGCCATGCAAGTATTAATGCCTTCCACGGAAGAGTGTGCGGGGCACCACTTTAAGAGCTTAGGCACATGATGTTCTTTAAGCTTCATGCCAACCCAGTGAGGAGGGACAAACAGTATTGGCATTTATTGATGAGGAACAAGAGGATGAGAGGAAAACTCATTCCTGGAAAAGAGATGAAGCAGCAGCCGAGCTGTGAACACAAGCTCCTCCCACAGCAGATGACCTTACTGGTTCCCATTGGTAGCTCTCAAACCCTGTTCCAAGACTGGGTTAAGCATTTTACACACAGTAAGCCTGTGAAGGACCTTTCATGAAAAACAAAAAGCCCAGCATCCTTTCTTTCTTACATCTCCTCACATTATCTCCCACGTCAATCATTTACACACCGACTTGTATGCTGTTCCACCGTGAAAGACTCAGCTCTTCCTCACCTTCATCAACACACTTAGCAATTTCTCATATAGCCCCTTCCTGTGGCACCATGAAAAGGTTTATTCTTTAAGATGTCCACCAAAAATAATTTGTCAATAAGTACCAAGAGTTTAAAACCATGAATCTGCCTTCACTGAGGGTCTTCTATGCCATGAAATCTTTCTAAAGAAATCATTATACATGTAACAAAGCTTTAGATGCAAAGACTTTTTTTTTACTGTTCTTTTGTTTATAATGTAAATAAGGTTAAGGAAATTATGGCACATTTATAAAATGGAATAATAGACAATAATTAAAAGTATCCTGGAATGTTTTCACTGACACAGGAAAGTGCTTTGAAATATTATGCCAAAAAATTTAAAAATGAAAATGCAATGGAGAATACATACTATGACATTCCTACTCTTAAATAAACCATTACAATTATAGAAGGCTGGAGGAGGGAGAGAGGCCGGAAAGAAATTCCTCAGACATGTCCAGAATGCCTTTCTGCCTTTTGGGAATACGAATGATCTTGGTATTATTATTACATGTTTCTACAGTCAAAAAATTTTCAAGAACATATTGCCATTAGAAATAAAAAGTGAAGCTAGCCCTGTACTACACGAGCAAAAACGCCTGCCCATTTTCTTTCAAAGCTTTTGGCCTGGGACCCTGAGGAGCTATGTTTCCTGTAACAGCTTTCATCTAATCCTTCCTGAGCTTTCTGCTGTGCCAACTTCTACTCTGTCAAGTCACCACCCTTCCTTCTTATCAAAAACTAGGCCATATTCCAGGAATAGTTCCCCTTCCCCTTTCCTCTAAGACATTCCTTTACCACCTTTCAAATACTTCCTGAATTCTTTGTTTTCCCTAAAGTCTTTTTGACTGAAAAATAGGCCTGCTTATGACCCTAAAATATACTTAATTATCTTAGTCACATAGTGTAAAATCACTATGCTTAACTTCATTTTGCTTCTTTCTAGGACAAGCTTTCCCATAATCAAACTTTTGGGCTTAGAATATAAATATACCACTAGCATGAAACCTGCCTATGGGAATTGTTCTGCCCTGTGGCGTAACACAGAACCACATGTATCTTTTACTTAATGATTTTTTTATTTTTAATTTTTAAAGGTTTTATTTATTTATTCATAAGAGACATGCAAAGAGAGGCAGAGACATAGGCAGAGGGAGAAGCAGGCTCCATGCAGGAAGCCTGATGTGGGACTCGATCCCAGGACTCCAGGATCACAATCTGAGCCAAAGGCAGATGCTCAACAACGGAGCCACCCAAGTGCCTACTTAATGATTTTTTTATGATGAAAGTGTTCCAACTGGCAATCCAGAGGTAGGACTCTGCCCAGAATCTCTGCCATGAAGAGGCAAAAAGCAATAAATCACCAAAACAGAAAGGATTTCTAACTCATATGTTCAAATCTTAGGGAAGAAGAAAAAAGTAGCTGGACAATACCATAGCATAATCTTTTTTAAGTGCTGATAATTTTATGTAAATAAGTAGCTACCTCTTGAAAAACAGCAATTAATGGTATACATATCTTTCAGGAAAGTCTATGTAGCTAAAGACAAATAGCTTAAAAAACAAAACTAATCACACTGAGACAAAACTATGATTTATGCTCTATTCAGAGCTCATCGGCCTGTAAAAAGTTCACAAATATATATATACATATATATATATTTTTTTATAATGATTTCTCATCACTTAAATGCTATGATAGTGAAATTATAGGGCTAAAAATAAAGTAACATATTTTTCCTGTGAATTAGAAATTTTCAGTTGTGATGTCAAAATGCCTTATAAAACCAGTTCATTAGCAGATCAGCACAACTGTCAGAACTAGAATTTGTATTCCTCAATTATTAATAACTCATTTGTGAAAAGTACATAAGATTTTTAGTAATAAAAAAGTCTTTAAAAACTATTTATTTATTTTTATCTTTAAAATAAAAAGCCTACTATATATATGTCCAGACTCTGTATGAAAATATAGGATTATAATGATAAGACATGTAGTTCATTCCCACATGGAAGCCACAGCCTCAGGGAAGTAACAAAGGATAATATTAAAACATAGGTAATAAAGCAATGCACATTTTTATTAAGGTATAAACAATCAAATATGAATGTGTAACAAGAGTAGGAGAGATCCTGTCTACAAAAAGTCAAGTGTC
Organism: Canis lupus baileyi; assembly: GCF_048164855.1. Lineage (NCBI taxonomy): Eukaryota > Metazoa > Chordata > Mammalia > Carnivora > Canidae > Canis > Canis lupus. The sequence continues at coordinate 31,373,240 of NC_132838.1, read as the reverse complement.
TTCATGGACAAGGTGATACTCATTTGGCCTTGAAATAGTATAGCATGGGACTGAAGTGGGAAAGACATACCCAGCTGAGGTTTTGGGGACAAAGGCTCAGAGTAGGTTCATTACAACCAGATAAGTCATAGTGGGAAGACGGATGAGAAAGGAATGTGGCAGGATAGAGTCGAGGCAGCTTTTGAAGGGTCTTTGCATGCTATTCCAGAGAAACTGGCTGTTAGCCAGTTGTAAATGATGAATCAATGGGAAGATTTTGTGATCCAGGGAATAATGTGACCTCAGACATTTTCTACAAAGTGGAATGGATACAATGCAGGGAATGGATAAAAAACAGTATCATGGAATAAAATTCTGGAGCCTAACTAATCTAGGTCAAATTCAGGCTCTGCCAATTACAATCTGTACAGTAAGTATTTTACCTCTGCAACTCTCACTTTATATATGGACCTAGTATTACCTACCTGGAGAACTATTACAATGATGGGATAAAAAGCTACATTAGAAGAATTCTTGATTTCCCATCCTAACATTTACAGCACTCCTGAAGATCCCTGGCCCAATTCCCTTCTCTTCTCACCTCTGGCTCTGTCCTGCCCCACAAGGTTTTCATGACACGGGTCTCAGACTGCCAGCTATGCAAATAGCTGCTGTTTAGGGCCCTAGACATGCAGACCCCCATGGCACCATCTGCTTTCTTAAAGGTAAAGCTGGGAAAGGGGTCCACATGCAGTTTCTGGAAGAAGGCTCAGTAGAGTCTAAGTAGAGAATTCAGAGATCTCAAGTGCCCAGAGCATGAACTGAGGAGATGGAGTGGGCTCTGAGGGGGAATGCTCCCTCCACTCTGGAGAAGATAAGAACAGGGACTCTACAACATGAGCCCAGAGAAGGGGCCCGCTACTCCTAGGACTTAGGTTGGTGGTATGATAGTGCTTAGCATGTTGCACATGCTCAACAAATTTTTGTTGTCATGTCATCCCTACTTTTCTTACGACAGATAAAACTAAGAACTATTTCCATCCAAATAACACACTCAGATATAAAATGCATAGGGCTCAGAGGTCACAGAAAATAGAAAAATCTGTATCCTTTACTCTTTTATTGACTTTTTATCTACAGCAATAATATTTTCAGCCTTAAATTGTCAAATATAGTCCAAGATGTAAAAGCTAAGTATCTGGCTAGTTTGAATATAGGGAAAGGCCAAGAACAAGCTTAATCTTCACTGTCAAGAAAGACTGGACCATTAAGGCTAACAATCATTCATCAAAGGCATGCACAGTGCTTTTAAACCTCACATCCTCTCTACACATCCATCCATCTTTACAAACGCTATCCTCCTCCATGCTTCTGCTTGACCCTACTAGCATTTCTAGAGCCCCTCCTGGCAGGGTTAGTGCCTCCCTCACCTCCATGACACAGTATACAGTAGATGATTACACAGGTAGTTAGGGATGCTATTAAATAACTGTGTGTCGGAGGGGGGCATTTTCACCTTTCTTGACTCACAATCGATTGGTAATGAAGGTCCTTGTGAAATCTACTAAAGCAAGTGAACTTACTATTATTACAATGGCATAATAAAATTTAAAATTGGTATTATACCTTCAAAGAAGGGGCACTTTCCAGCAGTTTATGCCAATTTTTGATCAACTGTTAGAATCATAGCTACAATGATTTTTCCTATGGTACATCAATTTGATGGAATTTTAATAGCCTTCAAAATGTTTTTAAAGAACCCCCGATGGCATTTGAAAATATTTTCTCAATACAAAGTGAAAGTAGCAAGTTGTAAAACAGTATATACCTCCTGATCTAATTTTCATGACATTCATTCAAAAGAAAATAAACCAATGTTAAGATTTATTATCTCTAGATAATCTGGCTTTCATATCCAACTGTCAGGGGTTGGAGTTCAGACTTTACCAGTTATTACTGGGCAACCCTATGCAAGTCCTAGCTGTTCCATGCCTAAGTGTCCTCATCTATAAAGTATGGATGTAATGAAATCTACTAAATAGTTAAACTAAGCAACATGGCACTGTATTTCAAGAGTTACATTTTCTAGGCTTTTGAATTTTCTACAGTAAGAACATACTTCTCAACCTAAAAATGCTCCTTTTTTTTCCCCTGCAAGTGTATCATTTGTGTATTCTTTTTCTTTCTAGATAATTTAAAACATATTTCATATTATAGGACACAAGGATTCATTTTAGGCTCTCTCTTATGCCACTCACAAAAGTTAACGCCAAATGGATTAAAGACTTAAAAATATAAGTCCTAAAACTGCAAAACTCCCAGAATACTTAAAAAAGCTCTTTGACATTGGCCTTAGCAACAATTTATTGGATAACAATCAAAGTCACAGACAATAAAAGCAAAAATAAACAAGTGGGACATCAAACTAAAAAGGTGCTTTTTAAAAAATATTTTATTTATTTATTTGACAGAGAGAGAGAGAGAGAGAGAAAAAAAAAACACAAGCAGGGGGGAGGGACAGAGAGAGAGAGAAAATGGCTCTCCGCTGAGTAGGAAGCCTGATTTGGGGCTCGATTCCAGGACCCTGGGATGATGACTTGAGCTGATAGTAGATGCTTAACTGATTAAGCCACCCAGGTGCCCTAAAAAAGTTCTTCACAGCAAAGGAAACAATCAACAAAATGAAAATGCAACTTACAGAATGGTATAAAATATTTGTAAACCATCTATCTGATACAGGTTAATATCCAAAATATGTCAGAAATGCATACAACTCAACAACAATGATAAATAATCCTATTAAAAATGAGCAAAGAGGGGTGCCTGGGTGGCTCAGTCAGTTAAGCATCTGCCTTCAGCTTAGGTCATGATCCTGGAGCCGTAGGATTGAGCCCCACATCAGGCTCCCTGCTCAGTGAAGAGTCAGCTCCTCCCTCTGCCCTTCATCCTGCTTGAGCTCTCTCTCATGCTTCTCTCATGCTCAAATAAAATCTTTAAAAAAATTATTTTTTAATGGGCAAAGAAATGGAAAAGACATTTTCCCAAAGAAAACATGAATTTCCAACAAGTACAGTAAAAGTTGTTCAAATCATTAATCAGCAGGAAAATGCAAATTCAACACTACAATGAGACATCACCTCACACCTGTTAGGATGGCTATTTTCAAAAAGACTAGAAATAACAAGTGTTAGTAAGGATGTGGAGAAAAGAGAGCCCTGTGCACTGTTGGTAAGAATATAAATTGGCACAGATGTTATGAAAAACAGTATGGAGGTTCCACAAAAAATTAAATATGGAACTACCATATGGTTCAACAATCCCTGGGTATATACCCAAAGGAAGTGAAACCAGTGTCTCAAAGAAATATCTGTATTCCTGTGTGTGCTGCAGCATTATTCACAAAAGCCAAAGTATGGAAATGACCCAAGTGTCCATCAAAAGATGAATGGATAAAGCAAATGTGACATTTATCTACCTAGATATCTAGATTTATATATAGATAGGATATAGGATAGATACACAGACACACAATGGAATATTACTCATCCATAAGAAAGAAGGAAATCCTCCCGTTTGTGCAATATGGATGAATCTACAGGACATTGTACTAAGTGAAATAAGCCAGTCAGAAAGACAAAACCTACATGATCTCACTTATATGTGTAATCTAAAAAAAGTCAAACTCCTTTCTGCCCTTGGATGCCACCAAGTAAGCATCATTAAGTTTCCTCTCCCACCTCCGTCATGTATAAGTCAGTCTCCCAAAGAGCCTGAACAACTATGGAAACTCTTCATTGGTGGTTTGAGCTTTGAAACAACCGATGCAAGTCTGAGGAGCCATTGTGAGAAATGGGGAACACTTACAGACTGTGTGGTGATGAGAGATCTGAACACCAAGCTTTCCAGAGGCTTTGGGTTTGTCACATATGCTGCTGTGGAGGAAGCAGATGCAGCCATGAAGGCAAGGCCACATATGGTGGCTGGAAGAATTATGGAACCAAAGAGGGCTGGCTCAAGAGAAGGTTCTCAAAGACCTGGTGTCCACTTAACTGTGAAAAAGTTTTGTTGGTGGCATGAAAGAAGATACTAAAGAATATCATCTGAGAGATTATTTTGAACAGTATGGGGAAAATGGAAGTGACAGAGATCATGACTGACCCAGGCAGTGGCAAAAAGAGAGGTTTGAAGGACACCTGGGTAGCTCAGTGGTTGAGCATCTGCCTTCAACTCAGAGTGGGATTCTGGTCCGGGGATTGAGTCCTGCATCAGGCTCCCTGTGAGGAGCCAGCTTCTCCCTCTGCCTGTCTCTCTACCTCTCTCTCTGTGTCTCTCATGAATAAATAAAATCTTAAAGAGAGAGAGAGAGAGAGAAAGAGAGAGAGAGATTTGGCTTTTATAACATTTGATGACCAGGACTCTGTAGACAAGAATGTCATTCAAAAATTCCATACTGGAACTGGAGGGTATTATGCTGAGTGAAATAAGTCAATCAGAGAAGGACAAACATTATATGTTCTCATTCATTTGGAGAATATAAATAATAGTGAAAGGGAATAGAAGGGAAGGGAGAAGAAACGGGTAGGAAATATCAGAAAGGGAGACAGAACATAAAGACTCCTAACTCTGGGAAACGAACTAGGGGTGGTGGAAGGGGAGGAGGGCAGGGGGGTGGGGATGAATGGGTGACGGGCAATGAGGGGGGCACTTGACGGGATGAGCACTGGGTGTTATTCTGTATGTTGGCAAATTGAACACCAATAAAAAATAAATTATTAAAAAAAATTCCATACTGTGAATGGCCACAACTGTGATGGAAGGAAAGCCCCATCTAAGTAAGAAATAGCTAGTGCTTCATCCAACCAAAGAGAGCCAAGAGGTTCTGGAAACTTGGGAGGTGGTCGTGGAGGTGGTGTGGTAATAGAGGTGGTTTTGGTGGGAATGATAACTTTGGTCATGAAGGGAACTTCAGTGGGCAAGGTGGCTTCACATTGGCAGTCGGGATGGCTAGAATGAAATTTGGTAATGATGGAAGCAACTTTGGAGGTGGTGGAAGCCAGAATGATTTTGGCAATTACAACAATCTTCAAGGTTTGGACCATGAAAGGACACCCTGGAGGCAGACGCTCTGGCCTCTATGGTGGTGGAGGCCAATACTTTGCCAAACCATGAAACCGACATGGCTATGACGGTTCCAGCAGCAGCAGTAGCTATGGCAATGGGTTTTCATTACTGCCAGGAAATAAAGCTTAGCAGGAGAGGAGAGCCAGAGAAGTGACAAGGAAGCTACCAGTTATAACAGATTTGTTAACTCAGCCAAGCACAGTGGTGGCAGGGCCCACCTGCTACAAAGAAGACATGTTTTAGACAATATTCATGTGTATGGGCAAAAAACTTGAAGGCTATTATCTGTGACTAATTATATAAAGGTTATTTTAGTTTCTGTTCTGTGGAAAATGTAAAGCATTCCAACAATCTAACGTAGATTTTTTTTTTGCACCCATGCTGTTGATTCCTAAATGTAAAAGTCTGATGACACTGAATAAATATGTTTTTAAATAAATAAAATAAACAAGAAAGTCAAATTCAAGGACAGCAGAATGGTGGCTGCCAGGAGCTAAAAGGTGGAGGAATAGGGAGATGTTGGTCAAAGGGTACAATTATAGATTTCAATTATAAAATGAATAAATTCTGGGGATGTAATGTACAACATGGTGATCATAGACAGTAATACTCTATTATAGCCTCAAAATTTGCTAAAACGGTAGATCTTAAGTGTTCTCATTACACACACACACACACACACACAAATCGTAACTATGTGAGGTGATGGATGTGTTAATTAACTTGATTGTGGTCATTTCACAATGTGTATATATATATACATCAAATCATCACATTGTATACCTTAAATAAAAATACAAATTTATTTGTCAATAAAGTTGGGAAAATAAACTGATACCTTTTTATATTTCGAAGTTATAGCCTCCATCCCATTAAGCGCCCCACAATTCTCTCCCCATAGGCATCAAAAATCACGTTCAGCCATCCATGTAGAAAGATCATACCTCTTAAGCAATACATTTTGGCAATAAGCATCGGATGGAGAAGGATGTAAAATTTTATATTCCCATAAATAGCAACTTCCCAACAGGCATATGTGTGTGTTGTTTTAACCAGTGAATATCCCAAAAGATTCTGCTCTGTAAGCACTTTCTAAAAATAAGCCTTGGGTGAGAGCCAAGGAGATTGGTTTGGTTATTAGCCATCTGCTTTAAACATATTATAGATTTTATACCTCCCCTCGCCCAGCCTATAGTCTCAGCTGAGTAAGATCTACATTAATCTGCCACTCAGTAGCCTCAGGTCTGGCACTATCTGATATGAAGACAAGACTATTTCTCAGGATAAATTTAATTTTAAAGGTTGGGATTGTGTCTGGGCACTAGTTACCCTTCAGCCTGCCTTAGAACCCAGTCATCCTGAAAGCAGTTGTGTTTGTGACAATACATCAGCAAGGGGCTGCTTTATCCTACTCAAGGTAGCAGCAGATCTATTACACACCGCATGACCTTCCTAAATGAAACATGTACTGGAAGAAAAATAGATATGCTCTGTATTTTTTTATGTACTGAAGAGAAAAAGCAGTAGCAGACTGGTCTCTTAGTGAAATGATTAAAGATCAAGACAGCAAAAGCTGCCTGACAATAATCCCAACCTAGGGTATGAAAATGGCACATCAAGGGACTGCGGGTTTGACCAACCCAGGAGGGCCATGGTGGAGCTCCTCCTCCTTATGGGTGTTAACATGAGTTGGCCAGGTGTTATTGTCACCACTTGCAGCCCCCAGAGATCACAAAGAGCAAATGCCACACAGCCAGCTGCTACAGGTTTGGCTCTAAATGGCCTAAATCCAAACAGGGACATAGTGAGTTTGCAAAAGTACATATGTGAGTACCCACAAAATCCGAGAAAATAAGCTGTGATTCTGCAGGCTCATAAAGATGTTCACATCGAAGAAAGGGAAATGTATGGATAAATTTAACCAAGTATTTAACCAAGTATTTTAATTTAACCAAGTATTTTAAACACTATAATTATAATTCTGCTATAATTATTATTTGTACTGGCAAAATCTCATTACATGTGATTACATGGAAACCTCTAGCTAAGGAAAGGCGTCTCTCCTTTTACAAGGCAAGAAAAGGACCCTCCTCTCATTTTGTATCCTAATATTGATGAGAGAGGTCCCCACTATGGAACACTGCGATTAACTGACTACCACCCAAAACACTCTTCCAGCTGCACAGATGCCTGGTCACTAGGGTGACTCAATACAGTGTTTGCATTACATTGTTCTTCCCTGTGTGTCAGAAGACACCCGATGCTCTCAGTTCCAGCCTGGGGAGGCAAAAACATGCTGACCAGTCTCAAAATGACCAAGAACCCTGCTGCTGAAAGACAGGGTCAAATAAACCTTGGAAAACATTCATACTCAAGTTTATGGGCACTTGCCCATTGCTATTCTTCATAGCCCCACTAACTGGCTCTCCTTTCTCCTTGGGGACTCCAAAGGACCCGCTACCTCTATGCAGGCTGGGCTCCACCCAGTTATCCCTGAAAAAACCAAAGCCATCCATGCTGGGTAGCTGGGCCTGCCCAACTGAAAGCCCAGGGTGTCTGGGGAGCAAGTCCCTCTGCTCTGGATTAAGTAGAAAGCTAGAAGGGAAGATCAAAGTGTCAGGGAAGGCAATGGAGTCTGTTAAAAGAACTCTGGCCCAAGGGCACCTGTGTGGCTCAGAGAAGCATCTGCCTTCAGCTCAGGTCATGATCTCAGGGTACTGGGACGAGCCCCACATCAGCTCCCTGCTCAGCAAGGAGTCTGCTTCTCTCTCTCACTCTGCCCTCCCAGCCCCCGCACTTATGCATATTCTTGCTCTAATAAATAAAATCCTAAGACAAACAAACCAAACAAACCACTCTGCCCAACTTGGAATTCTGTTATTTCATTTTAGCCAACAAATGTCAGATATAATCCTAAGCATATTACTTAGGTCTCTCTGATATGCAATTTCTTTTCACAAGACAAGTGCAGAAGCTTTCTAGACTTCTTTGAAAGGACAGGAAGGATAAACTGAGTAGGGATATGAAAGAGCTTTGAAAGCAAACACTTTATGGAAATACGAGGGAAATACAGTGACAAGAACAGCAGAGTCTAAGGAAACCAGCTCTGGTCTCTGCATGTCCCCAGCTATCTCACCAGCTACACCTGGCAGCTCCAGGACCTTTTCAAATTCTAATAGCCTCGGCATCTTTGAGGTGTGTGGCTCGCAGTCTTACCAGCCTTCCTCTTAGCAACTTGATTGCAACTTTGTTTTTGGCTGACAGCATAGTCAGCCTCTTCTGGTAAATCAGCCTCCCTTGTGGCTCTTGAAGTACTTTGGCTTTCCTGATAAAAAGGGCACAAGGGGGATCCCTGGGTGGCGCAGAGGTTTGGCGCCTGCCTTTGGCCCAGGGCGCGATCCTGGAGACCCGGGATCGAATCCCACGTCGGGCTCCCGGTGCATGGAGCCTGCTTCTCCCTCTGCCTGTGTCTCTGCCTCTCTCTCTATATCATAAATAAAAAAAAAAAAATAAAAATAAAAAAAAAAGGGCACAAGGCCTGTTTAGTTAGCACTGTCCTTCTGCCTTTCATCTTTCTGCCTTCTATCTTGGATGGGGGCAGCTGCAAGAGCCATTTTGTGCTACAGAAAGCCAAATATAATGGAAGGTCAGTAGTATCCTAAATGTACCAGCCTGCCTATTACCTGAGGAAGATAAGCCCTATCTCATTTAAACCACATTTACATTTTCCATTACTTACAGCTGAATGCATTTGTAACTTACTACTAAAGCTGATGTCTTCTTTCCTTTTTAAAGATCTTATTTATTTGGAAGAGAGAGACAGTGAGAAAGAGCACAAGCGGGGTGGAGAGAGGAAGAAGCAGATTCCCTACTGAGCAGGGCCAGGACCCTGGGATCATGAGCTGATCTGAAGGCAGCTGCTTAACTAACTAAGCCACCTAGAAGCCCCTAAAGCCAATTTCCAGAGAAAAGCCAATATTCAAGCAATCACATACGTGTCTTCTGTTCCCAATACATTTCCCAAAGGTGAAAGGGGATATGAGACAGGGACAACAGTAATTCCTATTTTAACATATCTAAGTGACCGGTACTCAGCAAATATCCATTGAAAACATAGATTATATTAGTTAAAAGAACAACTTTCAAGTCAAACCTGTATTTGAACCTCTATCTTGTACTAGCTGTGTGACTTCACACAAATGATCTTATCATTCCAGCCTGTTTTCTTATTCAAATATAAATTATATTAGTACCTATTGTTAAGTTTAATAAGATAATGTATGAAGTCATTAGCACAATTCCTGACATAAACGGATGCTTCATAATTGGTCACCTTCAATATTGTGGGGAGGTACATCACACCACCAGCCTGGATATAAGGATGATAAGGGTTTAGAATTTAGCTACAGAAGCACAGGAGTAAATCAGTTATTTGTGGCAGAAGAATGAGGCTATAATGTGCACCCGTGCACTTAGGGTGTGGGAGAGGATGCCAAAGCCCCATCTCCAAGTGCCTAGACCTTGTAAATGTCACAGATGTCTCAGACCTCTTCCCTTAATATCTCACTGGAGTTACCAAATACTTAGAGTTTCCTTACCCTTATTCTGCAAAAGAAATTAAAAGGTCAGCAAAATGGTCAAAATGCAGCCAGACAACAGGAAAAGGACTCCACCAACAGAGCTTCCAACCTGCCACGTTTGCCTAGGCCGCCACCCCTGGGCGCCTGGACCCTGGGGGTCATGTGGATTCTTTTAAAGCGGGTGTATCAGGAAAACACTTTCAGCTGCAAGTGACATGAAATTAACTCCCTAAGTGCTTAAACATGGAGGCAGGTTGGCCTCAATTTTAGGCAATTCAGTGCTCCAATGACACAGCCAAGAGCCCAGTTTCTTTCCATCTTTCCGGTGATCTACCCTCTAAGTGTCCGTTTTACCTACCCACCTGCATTCCCTGACCCACATCCCCTTCCCCCATTCCCCCACCCTCTTCTGGCTTTCCTTACAGGTGCAAAGTGAGCTGTGGCCATTGGAAGCGTCATTTGAAGATGCTAAGTATCAGAAGAACTAACTTCACCTTCACAGGTGTGAGATGGCATCCCTCTCGAACTCCATTCTGATACTCTGACATAGGGCACATCCAAGGCCAGACCAGAAAGTCACACCTGTGATGGGGTAGGCTCCTCTGAATACCCAGTCAGTCCTATTGGTGGTAGGGGGTGACTGGATGTTGGGTAACAACCAAAAGTCTCTGCTCCAGGGGAAAATAATGGAAGGCCCAGAGAATTTACAAATACAATCACCTCCTAAACTAGGAAAACCCCTGCATGTTTTCTGATTAGAAACCAAATCACAACCTTTAGGTAGGCATGTAGTGTGGTACTACTGGAAACTTGGGTTTTCCCTCTGCCCCCATAATTCCATCAACAGCCACACTCATCACAGACTGCCACAAAAGAAGCCAGCTCAAAGAAATTTCTTGGGTCTATAAGCAAAAATGGAAGAGAAAGATAGAGTGTCATTCAATGCCAGTTTTCTTTTTTGCAGATCCTAGAATTTATTAAACGACACTTGAAACTGCCACAGTGAAGTTTCACAGATCACACCTGCTCCAGCTCATGTTTCTAGTGCCCAAGGACCAGCTTAGACCTCTCTGTATTCTTAGGAATCAGAGGTGACACTACTTAAATTCAGATTCTCATCTGCTCCTTTGTAGCTGAAATCTGTTCTTCTATCTAAAATCATACTTTGAAACTCAGCACTGCAGGGGGGTAGAAAAAAAAAAAAACCAAAAACTTTAATCATGCTGCAAACTGCCAAAACACCATGAGGCTATTGTATCAGTCATATTTCACTTATGATTTGATGTACATTCTTCAGAGTACCATCTTATTTAAAATCTTAATTAATCTTCCTAAGGCCCCAGGTAAGGAGTATTATTTGTAGAGCTATTCCAGGGCAATCTCCATAGTTCCAGGGGATGACAGAAGTGTAACAACATGACCCAGGTGACAGTTCCACAGGCCTGGGAGGCACACCAGAGGGCTACAAAGCATTATAGCATGATTGCTGTGCAGGCCTAAAGCTTGGAGTCAAGGACAGGCCTGGGAAAGGCGGGGGTGGGAGAAGCTCCTATTCCCAGGTAAGAGCTGGTCATTTTTTAAAATTTAATTTATTAATTTATTTGAGAGAGAGAGAGAGAGAGGGGGAATGCAAGGGGGAGGGGCAGAGGGAGAAGGAGAGGCAGAGAATCTCAAGCTGACTCCATGCACAGCACAAAGCCTGACATTTGGCTTGACCCTGTGACACCAGGCCTGACCCCATGACACTGAGATCATGAGGTGAGCTGAAACCAAGAGTTGGACACTGAACTGATGAAGCCACCCGGGTACTCCAGGTTGGTAAATCTTAATGAAGGATTTAAGATTCTGACATCTAAAATGGGAAAGGGGGCGCCTGGGTGGCTCAGTCAGTTTAGTGTCCAACTCTTGATTTTGGCTCAGGTCATGATCTCAGGGTTGTGAGATGGAGCTCCAAGTTGGACTCCGTGCTCAGCAGGGAGTCTGCTGGAGATTGTCTCCCTCTGCCCCTCTCCTGAACCTGCACACACACTCTCTCTCTCAAATAAATAAATCTTTAGTAATAAAATGGGGAAGAAATGTTCCCAAAGCATAACCTAGATGCCTGGGATCTTTTCAGAGGGTCCACGAGGTCAAACACATTTTCATTCTCAATCACTCAGGGGTATATGGTGGACTCTATCAAAAATGAATATCCACCATTATCTGAAAAGGCAATTAAGATTCCTCTCCCATTTTAAACCACTAATCTGTGCAAGGCAGGATTTTCTTTATCTCCTTCAACCAAAGCAACATGTTGGAACAGATTGAATGCAGAAATAGAGCCAAGACTCTAGCTATTTTCCTTCTACTAGGCCAGATATGAAAGATTTGAAAAAAAAATATAAAATTCTTCTCACTAAATTTGCTTAAAGTAGTTCCTTTTCATAAAAAATGTCATTCGTATCGATAGGTAATTGGTTTCTTGTTACTTTTAATGAATTAATATTTAAACTTTCTGTTTTAACTTCAATGTGGTAAATATTGATAGATATAATCCAATATTTTTCCTAAAAAGCCCTTTGGGGTCCTCAATAACATTTAAAAGTGTAAAGGGTTTTAAGACCAAAAAGTCTGAGAACTGCTGCATTAATGTGACAGGTGAATGGAAAGGGAAAATGTGGTACAGGTACACATGATAGGATATCACTCAGCCATGAAAAAGAAGGAAATCCTGCCATTGACAGCAACATGGATGAGCCTGGAGAACATTATGCTAAGTGAAATAAGTCAAAGACAAATACTGTATGATTTTATGTAAAAGTTCTCGTCACACATGGACACAAAATGGTAGCTATGTGAGGGGATGGATATTAAGTACCCTTATGTGGTAATGACTTTACAATGTAAATATAAATCAAATATCACGTTGTATCCCTTAAACTTACAGAATGTTATGTCAATTATATCTCAATAAAGCTGGAAAAACATATGCCTGTAACATGGAGGGCCCTGAGGTAAGCTGTTTGGGCTAGAAGCTGCTCTCCTGCTCAAATGCTAAGAGAGAAGAAAGGAGGAGGTAAATTGGTGGCTTTTTTGCTTGGACAGAAGGTGACATGCAAGCATGCTGATCCCTTCTGCAGGAAGACTGAGTCTGTCTCTGTGGTCTGCAATTGGGTCTCTCTAGATCTCTTTTTTTCTGCATCTACTGGTTGGTCAATGATCACACTGGGGAAACAGAGGCACCTTACTGCCTTTCAGTGTCCATCTTCATGTATAGATGCTGATGGGCAAAATGACTAGCTCAGGATCCCAACGGCCATGGAAGAACTAGGAATTGGACCTATAAGTCACTGTATGACTATTACCTGTTTCCTTTCTCCTCCAATGGTATGTTCTTGGAGGGGAGATGGTCTCTGTGTTATTCCCAGCACACAAAACATGGCTGGTTTGGCTGATTCTGAGCCCAGGATGCTTGTCCCCATCTGCCACTGCCTCTTCCACCACAACCCAGACCCCCTCATACTGTCTTCCTACTACCAATCACAGCTTCAGACACCTCCATAGAGATGCTGACATTCATGACAGAGCTGCAAGGCATCATCACAAGCAAATATTTATAAAGGAGTCCACTGTACTGGGTGATTGTGTACACACACCTTAAACTAACAATTGTTTTCTTTCTTAATCAAATATCTTATTGACTTTAAAATTACAATTATATTTTGACCATGTCTGAAACACGTGAGTGCTTCCCTCCTCGCTTTCAGCAAAGGTCGTGTTACTGGCCCTGTCTTCCACATTCAGGTTTACTTCAGAAGAGCAGTTAAATTTCCAGAGGGCAGATACAGTGACCCTCCCCAGGTCAACCCGGATGGCCTCTGTGTCCAGCCCCTGCCTGCCAACCACAGCTGGACAGTGTTTCCTGGCTTCTTCTCCACCAACAGACTCTGAAATACACATACAAAACCCTTTTTGTCTTTGAAAGATTTTTCTTGCAGCTGGCAATACAGAAAACCAAAATGAGGCTTACAAAATAAAGCAGGCAATGGGGAAGATACAGCTTTAGAGAGGAAAAAAAAAAATCTTTAAAATACAACTGTTCTCTCTGGACTTCATTAAATTAAAAATTAGCCCAGGTCTGCTCTCACTAAGAACGTGATCTATACTGGATGGGTTTCTTTAGTTTAGGCCTAACTTGGTAAAAATCAGTCCTTGGCTACATTTCCTCTGAGGAGGTCTGCAGGCTCACTGCTCATGGTAACCCTCCCTAAAGAGACCACCATAGCTGCTCATTAGCCTTTTCCCCACTCAAGTGAGCAGAAGCTCAGAGAGGTAAGGGTTAGTTAATGACATAATTACTCAGGCTTCCCTCGTGGGTACTCACATCAATTTCAGACTGGAGTCTTTTATCTCAAGGTCTCTTCTGCCTTACAAAGAGGAAAAGTCAATTTAGGTCATTTCCTGGCAAAGTTCTGTACACACATGAATCTCAACAGCTCTACTAATTCACAGCTCTTCCCTCAGCCTGAATATATGACACCCCCTCTTTTAAAAGCTCTGGCTCCATTGGGACGCCTGGGTTGCTCAGTGGTTAAAGCATCTGCCTTTGGCTCAGGGCCTGATCCTGGAGTCCTGGGATTGAGTCCCGCATCGGGCTCCCTGCATGGAGCCTGTTTCTCCCTCTGCCTGTGTCTCTGCCTCTCTCTCTCTCTCTCTCATGAATAAATAAAATCTTAAAAAAAAAAAAAAAAAAAAGCTCTGGCTCCTTGGAAATTGCATTTAAAGTTGTTTCAGTACCGGGTGATTTTATCTGCAACTCCAACATTAGTAAGTCGCTCTCATTAACGAGCAGTGGCTAAATACGGATTTCCCAAGAGCTCTTTGCAACGATGGTGCTTCATCAGATAATGTACTGCATGAAATTTAGTATTCTATATCTCAGTTTTTCACAGTTACAAGAAAGAAAAAAATAACCCTTTTTGATGAATCAATAATGGTGGAGGGAATACCCCATAATGGGTTAAGACAGTAAACTGGAGTCCTGACTCTCCCCGAGGCCAGCTTGAGAAGTGTGGCTGGCTACCTGGTTTTTCCAAACCACAGCGTTTCCCCTGCTGCACAGAAGGGCTGTCAGGATGGAGACCAGGATGCACAACACCTGGGAGAGGCTCTGTCACATAAGAAAGGTTTTCAAAATGTTAACTTGTATTCTTAAGGGTATTCAAATTAGTTGAGAAAATATGAATCAGAAAGCTTTGAAGCTTCGAGACATTTTATTAACAGAGCACTGGGATATGAAGAGGTAAAGGAGATCTCCTGTGTCAAATGTACTGAACTTCACTTGAAAAGATAGACCAGGGTATTATTGTGTAATTCCATAATCATACTGACTTACAGACAGTCCAACTACACATAAATATGCACCAAAATGAAAACAGAATATAAAATATTTAATAAATGAAGATATCCAAAGAAACTAAATATGATTTTAGTTTTTGCACTATGCCTTCCCCAGTAGAAAAAAAAAGCCCTACAGGGTGAACAAGGGAGATACAAACAACTCACTGAAACATTTATATCACTGAATCAATAAGCTCCAGTCCCTACCCATCTCTTGGAATCCACTGTTATAACCCATCAATAGAAACAATTTCTCAGAGGCATACTTTGAAAAAAAGAAGGAAATTTGGACTTAAATTGCCTATAAGGCACAGTTTAATTATAAAAACCAAACAGAATAAAAAGCCTACCTTTATTCCATTCAAAAAGAATAGAGGCTTAAGAAAGGAAAATTCATGATTGGATTGTTATATTTTCTCAAAATGGAGTCTTATTTTTTATTTTTTAAAAAAGATTTTATTTATTCATGAGAGAAAGAGAGAGAAAGAGAGGCAGAGACACAGGCAGAGGGAGAAGCAGGCTCCATGCAGGGAGCCTGATGCGGGACTGGATCCCAGGTCTCCAGGATCACGCCCTGAGGCAAAAGCAGATGCTAAACCACCTAGCCACCCAGGGATTCCTCAAAATGGAGTTTTATGTTTCCTTCCAACACTTCCCCTTTAGAATCAAGGGCTATAAAATAAAGACATCAACCACTTGTCAAAAGGAATGATGAGTGGCCAAGGCTATTCTTGAACATTAATATCTTGTTGGGGGATCCCTGGGTGGCTCAGCGGTTTGGTGCCTGCCTTTGGCCCAGGGCATGATCCTGGAGTCCCGGAATTGAGTCCCGTGTCGGGCTCCCTGCGTGGAGCCTGCTTCTCCCTCTGTCTGTGTCTCTGCCGCTCTCTATATATGTCTATCATGAATAAATAAATAAATAAATAAATAAATAAATAAATAAATAAATAAATAAATCTTTTAAAAAATCATTATTAAAAAAACATTAACATCTTGCTCACATCCCAATATATCCATCAAGCCCAATATCCTCCTAGTCTGGGTGGGTTATACACTTCTTTAATTGACTGCATCATTTAAAACTGCTTTTAGGTCAGGGGATATTAACAAGGAGAAGCTTTATAATTGAGAGCTAATTGTAAGTCTTCCTTATCAAAGGGAATAGAATAAGAAAACCATTAGGACTGACCTACAGGCTGGCAGATAGCAGAAGAAGCTATAAGTTAGGAAATAGTGTAGTACTGTTACTTATGATACATAAAAAGGGAACAGAGGGCAGCTGTGTGCCTCAGTGAGTTAGGCATCTGCCTTTGGTTCAGGTCATAATCCCAGGGTCTTGGGATCTAGCCCCACATCAGGCTCCTCACTCAGTGAGGAGCTTGCTTCTCCTTACCCCTCTCCCTGCCACTCCCCCTGCTCATGCACATGCTCTCTCTCTGTCAAATAAATAAATAAAATCGTAAAAAAATAAGATAAAAGGTGACAGGAATACTCTTTGTCTTCCACAGCAGCAAAAAAAGGAAAAAGAGAAATTAGATCTTTGGGGCACCTTGACTTTGAACATGGATTTCAGCATCCCCCCCTGCTAGAGGCTTCTCTACATGCCACGTTCTTCTTGCCAATGGGTTTTTGTGGTCAACACGGAAATGTCATTATGCTCACCTGTGTAGGGCAATTCTGATCTCAGGAAGGTGTAACAAATCAGGTCCACGCCAAGGCAAGTCCTTGTGCACATAAATGGTCCCTATATACCTCTGGCAAGGCTGACAGTCTCCCTCCTTCCTTTCAGGACTCACTGAGATAAAGAATTCCCTATAACTGTAAATGAGCCAGGCTTAGATTAGCCAAAGGGTCTTAAACCTCTTATTCTATCATCATCATAATCATTATCATCTTCCTATTGCAGAACCAGCAAAAGATAAACAGAGCCAATATTTACTTACATTTGCCTGCCTCTGCAAGGGGAGGTCAGCTGTACTTGGGAAGAAAGAGATAAGACCTCAAGATGAGTTTAAATTCATGAGAAGCAGAGATGTTTCCAATTCACCTGGAATAACGTGGAAGCCTCATTAGAAACACCTGTCCTGCACTTATGCTAACAGCCCCTATTCAGTTAGCACAAGCTGAAGACAGGACCTGGGAATTCTACACTACCATCCTTTGCTTCCTCCTCTTGACTGTAGGAGCTAGCAAGGAAAGCCCAACACTTCTTCATGACACAAGAAACAACAATGCTGAGATTGAAACTGTCTGCCAAAACCACTATTGAGATATGTGCTGTTCTCATCCATTTTAAATCAGTCTTTCCCACTTGATGTGAATATGTTTATTTCAATTAAAAAATAAAAATGTTGCACATCTGTAGAAGTTGCTCCAGGGGATCCCTGGGTGGCGCAGCGGTTTGGCACCTGCCTTTGGCCCAGGGTGCGATCCTGGAGATCCGGGATCGAATCCCACATCAGGCTCCCGGTGCATGGAGCCTGCTTCTCTCTCTGCCTCTCTCTCTCTCTCTCTCTCTCTCTCGCTCTCTCTCTGTGACTATCATAAATGAATAAAAAATTAAAAAAAAAAAAGAAGTTGCTCCAGGGTTCAAAGCATAGAACTGAAACACTGAAATAGATAATAGCAGCAGAAAAGCAATTAAAATAAAACCATACAAAGAATGGGGAGCTACTATGGATGGTTCTCTTAAAGCATAAAGGCTGATGAATGTGCTCCCATTCTGCATGAAAGATCAGTAGGTCCCCCAATCAAAATAGGGAGGAACATGACAGCATCTGAGCTGAAAAAAAAAATGTGGACCACCCAAGTAAAATGAAGCAGAAGGCTGAGCAGAGGCTCAGCCAGAGCAGGGACAAGAGTCATGTGTGGGACACACACAAGGATGAATGGGAAGAAGTGCTGTAAGAGTCTTTCTGGGAATAGCAACTAGCAGGAGAAAAGTAATTAGGCTGAGATTGACTCTGAAGAATCACAGAGAAGGTAGTAAGCAAAAGGCAGCTGGTCTGTGGCTGGAGTACTGTCTGGGATTGTTCCCAAAGGGGCACTGAGAAATGCCAACAAGAGGTTCACTGCCAATGGCTGCCTTTTAACAAGACAACTCGAAGATTCCCTTGACAGTTTTATCTCGTCCATACCACTCCTATTGTAAATAACCTGGGCTAAGAGAAGGAGCAAATCCTGGGTTGGAGCAGGATGGTGGTGAAGGTTCTTTAGTTCTTTAGAACAGAAATACTCCAAGTCAAATTCATGTTGGGCATGTGGCAGAGGAGGCAGCTTGCCTCTTCTAGGCGGGCCAATGAGAGCTGAAATTCTTGCATCATCAATGCCCTTTGGCAAAGAACATTAATCAGAGTCCCAATAACTACTACCAACTCCCAACCCATGGTCTAATACAGGGCTTTGGTTGAGTAGAGAGTGAAGCATTTAAGACTATACTAGCTGAGTCAATGGATTGGGTGTTGGGCTTCCGATCCTACTCTTTGGGACCCCCCCCCCCACCCCGCCCTTCAGTCAGTGAGATGTAAAAAGTTGTCTTGTCAAAGCTGAGGTTTCATTCTGGCATGGATCCTTCCAAATACTGTGTTTTCTAAGAATCTAGGAGATGAGGCACAGGTGCCCTGGGATATGCAGTGCAGTTTGGAGAATCAGTTTCATCCTGCAAGCATTTACAGAGCACCGTAAGATGAATAATTTATATATATGACCTTCTTGAGGATAGGGTCTCAGAACGGAAGCCCTAGTCAGCTGCCAACCTGATTGATAAGCATCCTGAGAGATTTATGTATAGTGAAGGTACAAAGGAGAAAAGGATCCCTTCTAGCAAACACAGCTCAGTCTTTAAGGATAAGAAGGATGACAAAGTGGGAAGAGTTGTATGTAAATGAGGCACCCAGTA
This sequence comes from Canis lupus baileyi, assembly GCF_048164855.1. Lineage (NCBI taxonomy): Eukaryota > Metazoa > Chordata > Mammalia > Carnivora > Canidae > Canis > Canis lupus. The sequence goes on along the minus strand of NC_132838.1, from coordinate 31,354,283 downwards.
GACAATCTTGAAAAGAGCAGCTCAGAAAATACCTCCCTCGTGTTTTAATGCCCCATTAGAAAGGGAGTTTGGGATTGCTAAGCAAACACTGCAGACCTGCCATGTTGGTCTAGGCTCTGGCATGCAGAAGGAAGAGGATTCATAAGAGCATGCTTTATTTCAACTTCTGAGATGGGCTCAGGAAGGAGGAGGAGGGGGCTGGGAAATGCCTTCAGTAAAACACTAGTACATGTGAGACAGAGTATCCCGGAACAAATCACAGCCTTCATTGTGGGAAAGAGCTTGTTTCCCTGATGGCATGTGCCACTAAGATTCCACTCAAAGCAGGACAGAAACCAAGGTCCTTAAAACAGTCTGTGGAATCTGGAAGGGCAGAATGAAGCTTGACTTGAACGGGGATGGCCCTGGGAGCCATGAGAACTTTCTGAGGGGACAGGGAGTACAGGGCTGGAATCCTGGTGAGGTGAGTGAGGTACTGGCCTCGGGTAAAAAATTTTAGAGGGCATGAAGAAACTCAGCAAGATAAATAATATTTTAGTGCCACATTTTTTAAAATTCCAGTGTTATTAACAGGGTTCTATTAATTTCAAAGAGAAAAATGTCAGAGAACAGAAAACATTTCATGCTATTAACTAATAATATTTCTTGATTAGTAGCATCCAGGTCTTATTTATTACTTGGCTGAAAAAACAACAGCTAACAATGATGAAGTCAAGGACTATTAATGCGAACGTGATTTGGTCAGCATCCTCAGTTGCTTTCTGCTTGTAAAACAAGTAGGATATGGAAATGGTAACCCCAATCAAAGGGAGAGCCTGAGCTATCAATGACCTCCTTCTTGAGTTTAAGAACACCGTGATGTCCCACTAATTCACAGGTTTTCAACCCTGTGTAGATATGGAAGGCCTTAAATTAAAGAAGGAAAAGAGGAACAAAGACAGTGAAGGGACAGGCTCATCATGGAGGAAGGTTAGGGTTCTTTTTTTTTTTTTTAAGATTTTATTTATTTATGCATGAGAGACTTGGGGGGGAGGGGCAGAGACACAGGCAGAGGGAGAAGCAGGCTCCATGCAGGGAGCCTGACGTGGGACTCGTCCCGGGTCTCCAGGATCACACCCTGGGCTGAAGGCAGCACTAAACGCTGAGCCACTGGGGCTGCCCAAGGTTAGGACTCTTAAACTTACTGCCAAGTTCAAAAGCAAGACTTAGGGCAAGAAGGTAGAATGATATTCACATAACTACGAACAAATTCCACAGAATTCCCTAGAAATATTCCACAGGACAGGTTCCCTGGACCTTCCTCCATGGCTGGCACAAAATCTCACTGGCACTCTGCATGAATTCCTGTAGTTGCAGCTATAGCGGCTCACTTACTGACCCTGAGAGTGGGCGTTTGCTAACTGCAAGCCTGGCGTGGAATAGGCAATGCCTCTGACCACTCCTTATCTTCATCTAAAATGTTTTATCGTGGGATTCTCCCCTATAGTGCCCTACACATGACTGAATCTAGTCACTAGAGTGACTAAAATCACTCCTGTGACATCTGGTCTACTTCAGTTTGTACAAGAAGTCCACGGAGCAATCAATGATAAACGAAAAACAGAAGATAATGGAACCACAGGTCTCTCAAGGCTTTGGTTTCTTCTGATCTGAGGTATCATTACTAATGTACACATTTGAGCAAAACAATATGAGTAATTATTTATCAGAACGTTAATATATTTAACCTAAAAAGCATTCAATCAGTGGCAAAAGAAAAAATTAAGAAAAACAGCACAGCAGTATTTGAGATTTGTATTATTCCCTATTGCCCTTTCCAAAACAACAAAATATCTGTAAATAATGGAAACCAAATCTGAATACAAAATCAGGAGATTGTAAGCCATAGCTAATGAATCTGGTTTCTTTCTCATATACTACAAAAAAGTGAAATCAAAGAAAAATAATTAAAATATAATTGAAGAAAAATAATTAACATATCCAAATTCTTTCTTGGATACACATATTTACAGTGACTAGATTTTTTTTGAGCAGGTACTCAAACAATAGAAGGATGCTCTGGTAAACATGATGCCTGCACAGAGTTAAGTCCTGTCTGGGTTTAATAGTGCCCGGCAGCAGAATCAGAGGATTAAGGGAAGACTGACTTCACAACAAAGAGAGAAAAGCCCATTACAGCGTATCTCATTATATCACTTCCCTTACGATAAAGGGAGCTAGAAAATCAGACAAATATTGATTCAATTGCTCTTTTTTGTTCTAATTATGGCTTATCCCTCTACCCTAAAAGAGGCTTTAAAAGCCTCCCAACTATTGTGAATCATGGTCAAATTGAAGTATCCTTCTACGTATAAAATTCTACAATGAATTTACAGTTGCTACCACAAAACACTGTTTTTTCAGCTACATATGTGTTTATTCTCCTCCCTGTGAATATAAAACCTTTGAGAGCAATGCTCACATCTGCTTTGTCTCATGCATATGGTTTAATTCTCTGTACAAAAATGTTTGATTAACCTCAATGCATACGGAGAACACAATACACATACATGAGGATGACATCACCAGCTCTTTATTAGGATAAACACTCCAAATTATCTGCTAACGGTAGTAAAGATATGAAAAGACACCAATATATATTCATCCACAGCTCCTGATCCAGCATCCTTGCCACCTATTTGGTGACATCCCCCCGCCCCCTTCTATGGATTGTACAAGATGGCAACTGGGCTCTGGGTGAATCTCGAAGCCATGGAGGAAAGTAAAGCTAAATGCCATGGCTAAATGAGGACCAACCATGTTTAGATCCCATTAACACTGCATTTTCTCTACCTCATCTGTGCCCCATGACATCCTCGGACGTACATACATCAAGGGTTGAAAAATATCAGTTGTCCTTTGATGAATGTGCTTAACTAGTAGGCCACGAGGCTCCTCTGGTATCACTGCCACTTTCTCACCCCTAACACTATAGGCAGAACTCTTATCACAGACCCAGAATCACAAAAAGCCCAGCCGTCAGGTTCAACAACCCTCTGGATTAGGAACTAGCCTTTAAAGTGTTGTTACCAAACGTTTTTAATCAACCAGCCACTTAAAAAATTTAAAGTTCTGTTTTTCACGTATTTTAAACTGACATTTACATTTCTTTGTCATAATTTTAATTAATGGAAAAGGCTATGATTCTGGCATACTGGAAATATTACAATTTTTAATTAAAACATATCACTTATTTAAATGTACCTAATGAAATCTGAATATCCCACCAATTTGAAAACCACCTTCATCCATCAGAAAAGTATATGAGCACACTCTTCTTTAATAGTAAAAGATGCTACATTTTTCTCCTTTCACCTTGAATTTGTTCTTCCATTCTACTTCGTCAACTTAATTTTCTCTCAATATAATATGTTTTAACTCTTAAGAGGCCTTTATTACTCTCCTACTATATTTCCGTGTAACAAAATGTGTATAAAGTAATTTTTAAAAAATTTCCGGTGGCCAAAAGGCTTTAAAGTGTTAAGTTTTCTTGTACTTTGAGGTGTAATTATTAATGGACCCAACTGATCCAAATAGTATTAAGTATTATTTATAAGAATGTTAATATAATTAACCTGGAAAGTATAATTTTACTTTATTTTTTAAATATTTTTTATTTTTAAAATTTAAGTCATTTATTTTTCTCTTCAATTACTTCACATACCCATGGATGAAGTATTCCTTATTATCTTTTTGTCTATTACCTTATAAAAGATTAGGTCTTCCTTCAATTTTTTTGAAAGCCAAGAAGTAAAAACTAACTTACAAAAAAATGTGTGGTCTGGTCATTACATTCGTCCCCTTTACCAACACAAACACTAGTATTTTCATAGTCCTTTGTTGGTGGGAAAAGATTTTTGCACTCCAGGACAACACATCACAGTAAGATTCAGAATGGGATGGGTTAATAGTGGTGCTTTCCTTGGTCAAAGAGAAGAGGGACTATAACAGATAACACAGAAAAGGAGATGTAGCAAAATCAGTTTTCAGAAAGAGTACCTATAGACAACAGGGACCAGGAAATATCTCCCTTAAACCATCTATGCCTTCACATGTCTTGGAGAGTCTCCATGTTCTCCTGTGTGCATGCATACCCCAACTGGAACACCCCTCCTCTGGGCAAGAGTATCGTTGCCAGGCATTCTGTCCATTTAGCTTTATACACAGAAACGTACTTTGGTTTGATTAACACATGTATTTCCTTACAACATATCAGCTTGTAGCAGATACTACAGGAGAAGCAATAATTTTTTTTTAAAACACAGGATTCTTGTTCATTCTCCTTGTAGAGATGGAAAACATCTAATAAATCATAATGTCCTGACAGTATAGAACTATACTCAACAAAAGACTGTAAGTTCAATATTTTTAATAATGTCAAAAAATTGGGAATCATCCAAATGTTTAATAATATTACTAAATAAACATTACAGCAGCCATATAGTGGAAGAATATACAATATTTTAACTTGAGGAACATATATTGATGTAAGAAAATGTTCTTCATATGATGTGGACTGAAAAAACAAGCAGGAAACAACCATAAATAAAATTCATACTAATTTGTTAAGTATGTATATGTAGGAAAAAGTCTGTTAAGAAAATTTTTTAAACTGTTTTTAGTGGTTATCCTTAGGTGGTGTGATTATGGGCACAGGAGGAAGTGTTTCACAGTAAAAAAAAAAAAAATGATGAAACGGTAGAAAATGAACTGAAGTGGAAAACAGAGTAGGAAACTGTATAGCCTTTGCTCCCACTGGCTTCTCCCTTCACATGCCTTTCTAACACATTCCTTCTAGGGAGGAAGCATCATACTCATCCTTATGCCCCCATGCTCAGTATAAGGGAGGCCATCATAAATGTGTGCTAAATAAATAAGTGAAGAAGAGAAAGAATCCACAGCTTTGTTCTTCCCAAATGTCCCACACAGGGCACTTGTCTCATGATAAAGGAAGGTGGGGAAGGGTGAGCAAGGTAGAGAAACTGGTTCATTATCTCCAGCCTGTTTTATGTGGCTATAGAATTAGTGAGATGGTGTCCAGCCAAGGGGCCAATGAGAGTTTAAATCTAACCCCCTACCCCCACCAGGGTGTAGGACTGCTTCTTCCCAGCAGGGGCACCATCTCCCAGTCTGCATGGAAGATCTTGTCTACTATCTACATTCTCACTCAGGTTTTGGTAATTTCTCTCCTTGACCAGTTTTATCTTTCATCTACTTCTTCAACTGCTTCCTTTGGGTTACTGACTTCATTTATTCCACAGATGCCTGGGAATCACTGCAGTCAGGTTCCCATCCTGTTCCTAGATATAAAAAAGCCATTGGTCAGCAAGTAAAATGCTATAAGCCAATGAGGTTATCTGGGCCTTCAGGAAAACACGGTGGTTTTTACTTCCACTACATTATATAACTCCAGTCTCCTTACCTCAGCAAGTGTGGAGGGATCTTGACAATGGTATCCACACCACCCAGGGTTTCTGCAGAAGGAAAATTACAAAGTTAAAAATAAATAATGTATAGACTGGGAATCTGCAGATAAATTTCCTTGTTAGTTTCTTTTTTTTTCCCTGGAAATCCCTATAATTATAAACTGGTCAATTCTCAATTATCTGCATGCAAGTCATTCGTACTTAAAAATCCTTCCCCTTCATGACTCCAAAGACTTCCTTGGAGGAGTTAAAAATTAGGATACATTTCCCTATAGAAACACAGATTGAATAGCTAAACTTCTCACCTGAACCAGAATGCCAATATAATTTAGCTACAACTGTCTAAAATGCTATATTCTTACTATAACAATAGAGAGAAGATATGAGAAACAAAAGCAAAAATAAACTCTTGGGACTACACCAAACTAAAAACCTTTGCAGAGCACAGGACACCATCAACAAAAACAAAAGGCAATCTACTGAATGAGACAAAATATTTGCAAATCATATCTAATAAATGGATTATATCTAAAATATATAAAGAACTCATATAACTCAACACCAAAAAAAATTTTTTTAAAAACCTCAACCAGACAAATAATTCAATTAAAAAATGAACAGAGGACCTGAATAGGCATTTTTCCAGAGATGACATACAGATGGCCAACAGACACATGAGAAGATGCTTGACATCACTCATCATCAGGGAAATGCAAATCAAAACCACTATGAGATATTACCTGATACCTGTCAGAATGGCTAAAATCAAAAAAATAAGAAATAAGTGCTGGTAAGGATGTGAGAAAAGAGAATTCTCATGAGCTGTTGGTGGAAATGTAGCTTGGTGCAGCCACTATAGAAAGTGGTATGGAGGGTCCTCAAAAAATTAAAAACAGTACTACCATACCATTCAGTAATTCTACTCCTACCAGGTATTTGCCCACAGAAAATGAAAACACTAGTTCAAAAAGATATGTGCAACCCTATGTTTATCACAGCATTATATACAATAGCCAAGATATGAAAGCAACCTAAGTGTCCCTCCATAAATGAGTGGATAAAGAAGATGGGCTAAAATATATATATAATGGAATTTTACTCATCCATAAACAGGAGAATGAAATCTCATCATCTGTGAGAGGGTAGATAGACCTAGAGGGTACTATATTAAGTAAAATTAGGCAGAGAAAGACAAATATCATATAATTTCACTTATATGTGGAATGTAAAACAAATGGATAAACAAAAAACAAAAATAGACTCATGAATATGCACGGAGAATAAACTGATGATTACCAGAGGGGAGGGGTGCAGGAGATGGACGAAATAGATGAAGGAGATGAAGAGGTACAAACTTCCAGTTATAAAATAAATAAGTCACAGGATGAAAAGCATAGCATAAGGAATATCATCAATAATATTTTAATAACTTTGCATGGTGACAGATGGTAACTACACTTTTTGTAAGTATCTTGTAATGTATATAATAGCCAAAACACTAAATTGTGCACCTGAAATTAATATAGTATTGTGTATCAACTAAACTTCAATTAAAAAATAATAAATACAGAAAAGAAAGCTATTTCCTCGAAAATACTGTTTCAATACCCTTAAATAATAATTTATAATTGTGAGACACTTGATGTTCACAAGGCACTTTATGCAACATCTCATTATTCTCACACACATTTCTGACATGGTAGATTTTTAACTTTAAAAAAAAAATCCTACAGTAAGGAAGCTCACCTTTAAATCTCATTAACCTAACCTGGATATTCAATACTTTCCCATTGTTGTGGATTATTCAAACTACTGCTGCCTCCAATTGTAGAGATAATGAAACACTATTCTCTCCCTACCACCCCCCCCCCCAAAGCTGTTCTATTTCAATAACGCTAACAGTTCTGCAGCGAATTCCAGCATGTGTGGTTGGGAGAGGCATCCCTACATGAACAAGCAATTCTCTGACACCAGCTAAGCCATTCTACAATTTAACTCAATTCTGACAATATCTACTAGAAGATGGGGTCAGATCCCATTAGTAAAAGACTCAGGCTGAAGGTTCTAATGATCCCCTCTTTGAGTTCAGTTAATTTGCTAGAACAGTTTGCAGAACTCAGAGAAACATTTCACTTACTACATTACTGGTTTATTACAAGAGGACAAAACTCCAGAATGGCCAGATGGAAGAGAGGCACGTGCCAAGGTATGGAAATGGAAAAGGCGAAGAGGAGCTTCCATGTCTCTGAGGGTGGCATTCTCCCCAAATTTGCATGTGTTTACTAACCCACAAGCTCTCTGAATGCAGTCCTTTTTGTGGTCTTTATGGAGCCTTCATTATGTAAGAACGATTAATTAAATCATCAGCCATTGGAGACTGAACTCAATCTCCATCCCTTCTTCTTTCTGGGGAGGTCTGGGGTCTGATTGAAAATTCCAACTCTCTAAGCACAGGGTTGGTCCTCCTAGCAACTGGTCCCCATCCTTAAGTTGCCTCATTTATATAACAACACTTTATGGTTCTCTTCACCTAGGAAATTCAAGGATTTTAGGAGCTCTGAGCCAGAAACAAGGAAAAAGACCAAGTCTATATTTTTCATTAGAAATCCCAGTATCACAAGCTCCAATTTGTTCCCAATTTTTTCAGCTCAAACTGTGTTAACTCCTTCTTCCTTGCTTAGAGTCAACTAGACCTGTCAATGCAAACCATTTTCATTGGAAAAGAAATATTTCTCCCTGTCTGCTAAAAGATCAGAAGGAAAAATGGATACCATATGTATCCCTGAGACTCAAGGGTAAGAACAGTCCAAAACCTGATGATAGGATCTGAGCCTGTTGTGGCCAATGGGGCAAAGAGCGGGTGCAAGCAAGACAATCCACAAAACAGAAAGATGGGCTCAGTAGGGTCAGGGATGCTGTGGCCAACAAGGCTAACGGTGGCAGTGGAAGAACTGAGGTCAGCTGTTAGGACAAGACAGGACATCAAGAAGGGAAAGCCCTGAGATGCACGTGCAGGAAGCAGATCAAAGCATGGCCTAGCAGCTAGCAGGGCAGGGGCCAGTGCCCACAACAATTTGATGCTACTGTCCAGAGGGAGGTGTTAACACTATAATGACCAAATCACTGTAGTTTTCTTCATCAGACAGAGGGGTTTATATTCAACTCGGGATGTTCAATAGAGCCCAACCCTACAAATGCTAACCAAGAGGCAGAGGAAATAAAAAGAACACAGGACAATCACAGAGCAGCTGTAATGAGCCTGTCCTGTTCAAGGAGAGATGCTGAGAAGGTGTCTGCCCCGGGCTTTGGGTGTCGAGCCCAGCTGCAGACTAGTGATGTCCATATGAGCATCACATTCTCAGAAACTGAACTGAAGCTGTGGATATGGATGTGGTCAACTCCAGTAGGGTTGAGAATAAGAGAAGAGGGCTCAGGGCTAACTCCTGAGAAGCTCAAACATTTAGGCTAGGGAGAAGTGCTGGAGAAAGGAGACAGAACCCCTTAGGAGGCATGATAAAAATTGTGGTCCTGGAGGCCAGGGTAAGATAGACACCCGGTATGTTCCACCTGGCTGAGAATGCCCTCCTGGACTGGGGTCTGGGTGCCTTATTCTTTAGCCACGGTTGGTGGCATGATGGAGGAGGAAGTCAGATGGCAGTGAGTTGAAGAATGAGTAGACGATGAGGCTATGGACACAATCACCATAGACACATTTTAAGAAGCCTGGCTGTGAACATAACAGAAACTGGCTGGAAGGAAAAGCAGATGGGAAGGTAGAGGGAAGGATGGTGGTGGACGGACTATTCTTCCTTCCCAACCTGGCATTCCAGCCTCTAGTTTTCTTTCTCCTCTCTTCCATTTTCCAAATCCATTTTACACAAGTCCCTGATATATGTAAGACACCAAAAGTTTCTAAAATGAAGACACAGTCCCTTGACGTTCTAATGTTCCGACATTCTATGTCATCTGGCCCGTCCCAGCTCACGTGGGTCTGGGATCACCACTTCTTGAAGAAAAATGCTCTTGTCTCTACTTTCCTCAAGCTGACCCCTTCCCTTATTCTTTCTATTCCCTAGTCAGACCATTTTCTCACTGACAAGAAAAATATCTAACAACCCAGATTGTTCAAAATAGAGGGAAGACACATATATACATTCTTTGCCAGTTATTATGCGGCCACTAAGAAAACCAATTTTCAGAGAAGTATCAATGACAACATAGAAGAAAATGCTAAAGCTAAAAACAAAAACAAAAAAACAAATGATACTCTGCCATAGAAACTATAACCCCTTGCAGAAGGGAAATACTCTAAAATGTGATCAGCATTCTCTCTGGGTGTTGAGATTACAGGTGACATTAGTTTTTTTCTTTATACTGTCCAAATATTTTTCAGTATTCTAAAATGAGCATATATAAGTTTTATAATAGAAAAAAAGATGACTATATCTTAAAACCCAAACAAGTCATTAAGAGGCTGATCTGTTTACTGAACATCTGCTTCTTTTCTTACAAATGCAGAAGCCACAATAAAGCATAAGCGACAGTCCCTACATTCAAGAAGCATGAGTCTATACTGTCGATACTTGTTGTTTTGGTTGACTAGCCTTCTGAAACAGAACCCTAAATTTGTTTTGAGGAAACCTTCCTTTTCTGAGTCAGGGATTTCAGGAAGCCTTGTAGCCTAGATCTAAGCCAGTGGGTCCGTTCTATTCCTTAGCTAGAGGACTCGTTCAGGTATACACATGACCCATCAGGACCAAGAGAGAACAAGTGAAACCAAAGACTGGGCAGGAGTGACTGGAAGAGCTCCACACTCTTGAGATGAGCTGATGAGCTGATGGTCAAGTGGGAGATGACCCCTTCTGTGATGGCCTGCATAGAGCAATGACCCCCCATCTCCTATGACGGTTTCAGTAGGAGATAACTCCTCTCTCCTGTGATGGGCTAAATGTCATGGTAATCCCTCTCCCCTATGATGGTCCAAATGGGAGATAACACCTTTCTCTTCCAACGGACTAGGTCAGTGGAAATGACTCTTCCCTTCCACGATGGTTTCAGTTAGAGATGATCCCTTTCCCCTCAGATGGTTGAAGTGTGCTGATGCTTCTTTCTCATGAGATGGTCTAAATGTGATAATTCACAAGCCTAAAGCTATGGAGACTCCTGCAGAGCAAGGTCCTTGATCAGTATATAATTTCTGAGCCAAACTCAACCCATAGCTAGCCTTACAAGGGATATTTAGCTAATAGAATGAATAAATTCTGTTTTGCCGGTCAGCTTAAATTAAATTAAATTAGGGTTTGTTATTGTTGTTGTTGTTGTTGTTTTGGGGAGGTGAACGGTTTGGTCTCCCAAATACAATATTTCTCAATTATCCTGCCCCCAGAAGAATAACTATGCCCAAATACTCCAAAGTAGCAGGTGCTCTAAGACAGTCGTGAGGGCACGTTTCTGAACCTAGGGGAGGAATGGATTCGACTGAAGAGCTCAGGGAATGCTTCCTATGTGAGTTGGGCCTTAGGAGTCTGGAAAGGGACTTCGCAGCACAAGTAAAGGTAGCAGAGTGTGCAGTGCAGTGTGTTTGTGGAAGCTTCAGCTTACTATAGTTTATGGGACCCCTGGGGGAAGGGCAATAAGAAACAAGAGCTGGGGTTAGATTCTGAAGAGTGTTTTAAGGAATTTACACTTTAATCTAGAGAGAAATAATGGAGATTGAGGAAGAGGAAGTGTTTCACAGTTAAAAAAAAAAAAAAAGATGAAATGGTAGAAAATGAACTGGAGTGGAAAACAGAGTAGGAAACTATATAGCCTTTGCTCCCGCTGGCTTCTCTCTCCACATGCCCTTCTAACAAATTCCTTCTAGGGAGGAAGCATCATACTTATCCTTATATCCCCATGCTCAGTATAAGGGAGGCCGTCATAAATGTGTGCTAAATAAATAAGTGAAGAAGAGAAAGAATTCACAGCTTACCCATTCTTGAAGACAAATCTACTTTAAAAGCTCCACCAACTCACACCAATTTCCTCCCCAACCCACCCCTGACCACATACTTATGCCCTCTTCATTGATCTGTTTTCCTGATTTATTCAGTCCAACCTGCACAATGAGTGTCAAGCACTGTTATTTAACTATTTCACGCCACTTTGACTCCCCTTGGTAACTACAGAAAAACAGTCACTGGGGAAAAAAATCACATCCACTCTCTGGGGTCAGGTCGGATTCCAGGCTCCACTCAGATACCTTCCTCACTTCTGGGTTTCCCACGTAGCTTCCAGGATCTCACCTCAGCCACACTGTGGTTTAACTTAACAAGATGTAAGTACCAAAATTTAAACATGAAAAATACTCCATTACTGGTCTCCTCTCTGTTATCTCAATCTGCGTAACTTAGAGCAAAATAATAATGAACACAGGGATGGGATGTTTAAAGCGTAGTCAGGCCCTGCTTTATTATGTTATTCAGCCATCTGTGACTCTTCATTAGAGACATTTAGGAATCTAGCTCTGAATCAGTCTGCTGAATGACAATGGCAATGCAAAAACAATACTGTGGCTTTAAGAGCCTAGTTGCTCATTTATATCTGGTCCAGATTCCTGTAAGGGTAAACAATGGTCAAGTTCCGCCTACAAGATAAACTTCCTAGAAAATATTGCAGAAAATTTCGTGATGATATGCAGATGTCAAAGAAAATTGATGTTGCTAGGATTGTCTGTACACAGACACCCAATATATGTGAATTCTGATCTTCTACATATTAACAGAGTCACCTGAAACACCATCGGATTCTACATACAGTAAAAAACCTGCTAATGGCACATTGCTTTTTCAGGTTGTAGCACAGCAGTGTCATAACAAGCACTGATTGCTTTCTGATTATGAGAGAAAGAGATTTAATTTTATTTTGTAATTGAATGGCAACTGAGGAATGGCAAGCAGGCTTGGGCCAGGGCGGGCGGGGGTGGGGGGGGGGTGGGGGACGGGACACAGAGCTGTCTCGGTTTCTCCTCCACCTTTCCTTGTTTTGATCACCCGAAGTATGCTCCTGATCCCTCTGCATTCCCATTCAGACCATTCTGATTGCTCAAATCCGTGCCAAATTGGAATGAATGTCTTTCAGTCTTCTTGTAGGTGGAGTCCTGCAAACCTGAGTCTGGTGGGGGACACAAATGTGCCACCTGGAACTTATTTCAATACTTGCACAGCTCACAAATTTAAAATCCCACCTGTCTGAAGGGCACACCACAGCAGAATTGCAGAGGCAACGCAATCCCACCCGTACGTAATGTCTCCTGTACAATAACCATGCTGGCCTCTATCCGGAAAATCAAATTAAAGAAGCCATTCCTTCCTCGTCACAGTCGCCAATGTTTCGAGATCCGGGAGGATGGTTCAACTTCCCTTTCCGCCACAGGCGCTTGGAATCGGGCCCCTGGATTCGCACCGGCTGTGGTCCTAACTCGGAGATGGGTGACCATCGTCCGCCTGGCTGGGGATCTGGGAAAAAGGGGCCTCCTGGCTAGGAGGACGGCGGTCCCCGGTTAAGGTCTGGGAGAAGGCAGAGGCCAGAGGGGAGGCGGACGGATGTTAACGCCCGATCCCAAATTCCCACGCCCCGCATCAACTGGCTGGGGCAACTCTCGCAATCGCGCGTTATGCGCCCACGGCAGAAGCTCGGCGCAGCCCCCCCGCATCAGGGCCGGCTCAGCCCCAGCCCGCGCGGCCCTCCGGCGGCGGCCACCAGGGCCCCGGGGCCCGACCGCAGGCAGGTGCCGGTGCCCGCGCCCCGCGCCCCGCGCCCCGCGCCCCGCGCTCACCCAGGGCCCAGGTGCAGCTCTCCTTGATGGCTTTGTACTTGCTCCCGGACGCCTCCTTCTGCAGCTTCCTCAGGATCTCTTCCATCTTGCCCTTCGCAGGGGCTCGGCCACCGACAGCGAGAGGAGCGCGCGAGGCCCGGCCGGGGACGCCGCCACCGCCGCTGTCGCCGCCGCCACCGCCTGGCCCCGGGCGCCTAGGCGGCCGCTGCGCTCGCCCCCCCCCCGGCCCCGCGCGGCGGCTGATGAATCACGCCCGCTCCATGCCGCGGGCCACGTCAGCCCCGCCGCCCCGCCCCGCCCCGCCCGCCGCCCCGCCCGCCGGGGTCAGGTGCGCTGGGCGCGCGCCGCGGAGCGCTGGAGCCCGGGGGCGGAGGCCGCGGCCGAGACCCGCCGCCGACGCGGGCCGCCGGGCCTCGAGGCTTCGCGGGCAGGTGGCAGCGGATGCCCGGAGCTGGCCCGCCGGCCGGGCGTCGGCGGGGGCGGCCGAAGGAGCGTCTGGGCGGCGGCGGCAGCCGGCGGGGGGGCCTCGCCGCTTCCCCCGCCCCCCCCGGATTCCCACCCGGTTCCCCACCCGGCTCCCCGACCCGCGATCGCGTGCGCCCGGGGTGGGGCCCGCCGGGTTCGCGGAGCCCCCGCCGGCGTGCGGCGCCCTAGCATCCGCTCGTCCTGCGCTCACTCCTCGGCGGACCGCCCTTCGCGGCCGCGGGCGGTGCTGGGCTCGGGTGCTGCCGGCGGGCAAACCGTGCCGCTGCCCCCGCGCCCCGACACTCTCGCCCAGGAGAGAGTGCCCAGCCCCGCTGTGCACGCGAGGAAGCCAGGCCCGGGGAGGCCAAGTCACCTCCCACGCCCCCAAGAGTTAGCCTCAAAACACATTCCTGAATCCAAACCCCTTTAAAAAAAATCTCTCTTCGACCGCCCCCCCCCTTTCCTTCCTCTCTTGCCCTGCATCGTTATCCTCTGGGGAAAGAAAGGGAGGGCGCGCAGGGCCCCACGCAGCTACCTAAGTCTGGTGGGGGTGGGAGGGCGGACAGGAAGAACTGCCCCAACCAAGAACCCTCAGGATGAACTTGGGAGACCCTCGGGGGGTGGCCCGATGGGGGAGGAAGGCAGCCTCAGCCGGGCCTCAGGTCCCGAGAGCCGCTGTGCGCCGGTAACTCGGCGTCCCTGGGGTGGTTGTTGAAGCAAAGAGGGAGAAGGAAATCAGGAATCTCATTTGGCATCTCATTGTTTCCCTGTTGTTTCCCTGACTAGGAGCTAAGGAGGGTTTTGAAGCATATTCGTTTTTCTTTAGAAATGTCACTGGAGTGATAGAGGAAAAAAAAAAAATTGCAAGGGAGTAACTGGCAGCTGGGAAAACAGTAAAAAGGTTCTTCAGTAATCTAGAAATGAGTTAAGCCAACGGTAGGTGGAAAGGAATGGAGGGAAATATAGCAAGAGATATTTAAGGAGTCAGAGCAGGAGGATTTACTGACTGATGGGGATGGTTAGCATCTGGGATGGTTCCTCCTTTGGGAAACGGTGGCCCCATCTTCCAAGTTAACGAGAAGGGGACAGTTTGGAATCTGAGGAGGACACATGTTCAGTTTTGAACATATTCAGGTGGAAAATCACAATGAGATACCCACAGGGTGTTTCCCTTATGGGCAGGGACCCACAACAGTGTTGTGTGATAAAAATGAGGATTTGAAAGCCTCCAGGTCTTGAGAGTTATTGATTGAAGCCTGGGGTTTGGCAAAGGTTGCAGAAGGCAGTGGATGGAATGGGAAGAGCAGGATGCCAGGGAGGAAGTTGGGGGTCCCCTTACTCTTTTAAAGAGTATTTATTATTACTTTATGATTAAAAACAAATTTATGCTACAAACTAGAAAATACTAATTTCAGAGATATAAAATTTAAATAGCCTTGTAAAAAAGCTTTTACAGAGTATTAAACAGATGCATTTGCACACTAAAAAAAAAAAAGGACAATGATTATGAAGTCAATCCACAAAGAAATACAAATAATTTATGACCTATGAGAAATGTTCAACCACCTACTTATCAAAAGAGCACAAACATAAAATGGGATTTTTAAAAAATCAATCAAATTGGCTAAGAGCTGGCTGGCCAACTGGACCTTCTCACATTGTGGGTGCTGGTGGAAGGGTAATTCTGGAGGGTTTCTGGATGTTTATACAGCATAGATATGGCTACAATTCAGCAATCCTGCTTTTAGGAATTCATCCTAAGCAAGTGATTGTAGAAGTGGATAAAAAATTTTCTATAAGGATTTCAATGTGCTGTTCAATCATTTTTAAAAAATTAAAAATTATATGTCCAACAGTAGAAAAATGGACAAATAACCCAAGACGTATGTATCCATAAAGCAGCATACTACATAGCCTTTAAGAATAATGTAGGATAGGAATATTGAATGACATAAAGAGTCGTTGCTACTACTTAGTTGAGTGAAGTAGAAAGTTGTAAAATGCTACTGCATACATCCAGGCACAGATCCCAGTTTTATTATTTAAATATTTGATGTGGATGTACATACAAGTTTTTAAAAACACACATGAACACATAGAAAAATAAACATTTTTCCTTTTACAATGGCAAACAGATCAAATGGAGTTTAGCTAGGAAGTCTGCCCAAGAAGAATAATGAAGGCAGAGCCTGGTTGCAGTAGATTAAGAGCAGGTAGAGATACATGTTTAAACAACCCACTCAAAATGTTAGCTATGAAGGAGATTAAGAGCAGAATAGTCAAAACACTTTTTTTAAACATCGACTCAGTAAATACCATTTACATCACTACCCAGTGTACCCAGAAATACATATATTGGTAGATTAAAAAACTGAAACAAAAGATTTTTTGGAGTAATTCCCATGCCCAACAGTGGGGCTGGAACTTATAACCAGGATATCAAGAGTACATTCTTTACCAACTGAGCCAGCAGGGCCCCTGCAACAAAATTTTTATTTATAAAACAATACTTACTGTTACACAGAATAGAGTTACTTTTAAATGGTATTTGATTCATTGTTGTAGGCATGTTTGCCTGTTCTTAAGTTTATTCCAGGCTGGAGACATGAGGATAATGCTGCATGCACAAATCCAGGTGCTTTGTGCTTTGATGTCTATTCCTTCCCACCTTTCTCAGTTATTTTGTTTAAAAATTCTGGTTCACACAAATAAGTTGCTGTGCATGCTATTAATAACAATACACTCTACTTAGTAACTAAAATTACAAATTTCAGCAGATTCTTTAATCTTAATCTAAAATGGTGATAAATTTATCATCATTCTTCAATGTATTTGAATAACAAAACATTTCTTCTTTGAGCATCAACTCTAATCCAAATGTAGATTCAGGATTTTGAAAAACAAATGGATCTTTTATCCAAATGCTTTTTCTTGATATTTCAAATATCTTTATTGGAAATGTCTGAAGTTTGAAACAGACTTGCAATATCACTAATATCTTTAATTTCATTCCATTCAGAGTGCCTTTACTAATAATGTTTTTTTTTTCTGTGCTGCAAAATGTTGAGGACATATAGTAACCATGGTGATCACTTAAAATGTATTTTAACTGTTGCATATCTTCAGCATCTTGAAATATAGTGTTACTTTTCCCCTATAGTTCCAAATCCAGTTATTACAAAATGTTAAAAATAAGTTATATGTGCCAATTCTGTTGCTAAAAGACATCTCAAAAAATGTTAGCCAAATGAGATTGCTTTTAAACAAACAAACAAAAAATGTGAATCCCATTCCTGGGTTCATATAACTTAATATTTTCCTCATAACAATCGATAACTCCAGTATAACATATACATATATTGGTTAATGGAAAGGCTAATCTACTTTAACAATGACCCAATGATACAGTGGTTTACAGAACATAGGCTTTTATCTATCATTTAAACTAAGTCCCAAGTCAGTGGTGAAGATCAGTACAGCAGTTCCAAAAGATCATTGGAGGTCCATGTACCTTACATCTTACTGCTCCACTATCTTGGAAGAAGTTGTTCTCCAAAGATGGGTCCTAGGCACATTGTGTTCTAGTTGATAGGGAGAGAAACAGAGAGTATATAAGTCCAGGCCTGAGATGTGGAAGTCACGCAAATCCCTTTTCCTATATACCATTGGTGAGGACAGTTGCAGAGACACACTTGGATACAATATAGTTTATCTGGGTCCTCAGTGCCCCACCACAGATCTCTTCCTGTGAAATCCTTGCCCAAGGGGAAGGATTTTGTGGATAACACCAATGTCAGTCACAGCTCCAGTTTGAACAATAGGTATCAAAAAGTAGCAGTTCTCTTAATGAAATTAAACAACTATCACTACATTTGTTTTCCAGAAATTCAGCAGAGATACAGTAGAGTTCTAAGGATGTCAGATGTATGAACAATGTGTGAACAGTGATTCCAAGTAGTAATGTAGAAGGTAATTACTAATAATATTTTAAATTACTGTGCTTTGTTTCCTGGTCATATTTACTTTCGAACCGCTTGCAATTCTGTTACCAGTTTAATTTATATTTTTTCAAACAGTATTTTTCCAATTCTATCAAATTACTCAAACCAGTAATATGTTAGCTTAAATTTAAACAAAACAAATCCTTCATAAAAATTGTCATATATATTTGACATAAACTGAATGTATAATAACTCGAATTATTAGTGCTCTTAATAGGTAGAGGTAGAATCATACAACTTGTATCTGCTCATACCTGACTACTAAGTATTAATTCTATTCTGTATATTCTGTGGAACTACATCTGGACTGTATTATCACTTAGCAGGATAGTTTTAAGTTTCTCACCTGATTAATCATCAAGAATTGTAGTTATCATAACCATGCATGCTAGGAATAATTTTTTTCAGCAACTATGTGAGTAATTTTCTCTTTTGCCACACATATACAACTAAACGTAGTACTAACACTTTCTCATTAACCAATGTAAATCATGAAATAGTGTTGACAAATTTGTTTTTTTTTTTCTTTCTTTGAAAATATTTGAGGGCCTTATCAACAAATTTGACTTGCTGTATTTCCAAGTTTGTTTTTTCCTTTTTGTAAGATTTTAAATTTTCATTTGCATCTTGGGAAAGAAGAACAAAGCTGAATGCATCCTACTCCCTAATTTCAAACTATATTACAAAGCTATAGTAATTAAAACAGGATAGTATTGACATGAAAACAGACACATAGATCAATGGAACAGAATAGAGAGCCCAGAAATAAGTCTGTACATATATAGTCAATTAATTTACAGCAAAGGATGCAAGAATGTACAATGAGGAAAGGACAGTGCCTTTAATAGATGGTGCTAGAAAAATTGGACAGGCACAAGCAAAATAATGAAACTGGACTACTAGTTCATACCACACACAAAAATAAACTCAAAATGGATTAAAGACTTGAATGTAAGACCAGAAACGATAAAACTCCTAGAAGAAAACATACGCAGTAAGCTCCTTGACGTTGGTCTTAGCAATATTTTTTTTGGACCTGACTCCCAAGGCAACGGCAACAAAAGCAAAAATAAACAAATGAGACTACATCAGACTAAAAGGCACAGCCAAATATACCATCCATAAAATAACAAGGCAACTACTGAATGCGAGAAGATATATATATTTGCAAATCATGGGTTATAAAACTAAAAAATACAATTAAAAATGGACAGAAGATCTGAATAGAAATTTTTCTAAACACATGCAGATGGCCAATGGACACATTAAAAGATGTTTACCATTATTAATCATCAAAGAAATGCAAAATAAAACCACAATGAAATGTCACCTTAGAATGGCTATTATCAAAAGGACAAGAAATAAGAAGTGTTGGTGAAGATAAGGAGAAAAGGAAATCCTAATGCATTATTGGTAGAAATGTAAATTGATGCAGCTATCGTGGAAAATAGTGTGGAGTTTCCTCAAAAAATTAAAAATAGAACTATCATATGATCCAATAATTCCACTTACAGGTGAAGAAAATGAAAACACTAATTGGAAATTATATATGCACCCTCATGTTCATTGCAGCATTATTTACAATAGCCAAGATATGGAAGCAATCTAAGTGTCCATCAAATGATGAATGGATAAAGAAGATGTGGTATTTACGTTTACACATTGGAATACTACTTGACCATACAACGGAATGAAATTTGGCCAACTGTGACAACATGGAAGACATTGAGGCTATTATGCTAAGCGAAATAAGTCAGATAGAAAAAGATAAGTACTTGGATGCCTGGGTGGCTCAGTGGTTGAGCGTCTGCCAGGATGTGATCCTGGAGTCTCAGGGTCAAGTCCCACATCAGGCTCCCTGCATGGAGCCTGCTTCTCCCTCTGCCTATGTCTCTGACTCTCTCTCTGGGTCTCTCATGAATAAATAAATAAAATGTTTTTTTAAAAAAGATAAGTACTTTTTTTTTAAAAAAGATAAAATTAAAAGATAATTTTACTTATATGTGGAATCTAAAAAAATAAAACAAATGAACAAACAAAACAAGGCAGTACTCATAGAGAAAACAGGAGAAAACAGATTAGTGATTGACAGAGGGGAGGGGAGTTGAGAGGTGGACAAAATGGGTGAAGGGGATCAATAAGTACAAATTTCCAGTTACAAAATAAATGTCATGAGATGTAATGTACAATAGGTTGACTATAATCAATTATATTGTATTACAAATTTGAAAAATGCTAAGAAAGTATATCTTAAATATTTCCATCATGAGAAAAAATATTTTGCAACTTTGTATGGTGATAGATGGTAACTAGTCTTGTGGTGATCATTTTGCAATGCATACAAATGTCAAATCATGTTGCACCAGAAACTAATATAGTGTTATATGTCAATTAACTTGAATAAAGAATAAACTCTAAAACTACTATTTAATATATTAGTATATATTTTATTAGCTAATATATGGTTATTAATATTTTAATACCTTCAAAGGTTAGATAAACTAATATCTCTTTAAAAAAGAATATCACTGTAAATAATACATTTTAGTGGTTTTGAGCATTTGACAAACTATACTTAAACCTTTTTTTTTTTTAAGATTTCATTTAATTTATCCATGAGAGACACAGAGAGAGAGGCAGAGACATAGGCAGAGAGAAGCAGGCTCCTCTCAGGGAGCCCAATGTGGGACTCGATCCCAGAACCCGGGATCACGCCCTGAGCCAAAGGCAGATGCTCAACCGCTGAGCCACCCAGGCATCCTTTAAACATTTTTTAAATGGCTTACTTTTTTTTTTTAGACTCCTCAAATTAAAAAAAAAAATGTATTGAATGGAAGAAACATTTTCCCCAATGTTGTCACTATTCATAAGTCCATATCAGCCAGTTCAATCAAAATATGCTTCTGTGTTTTTTCGCATCATCATTCTTATTTCTTCTAATAATGAAGTAAACTATTTTAAGAAGAATTTATGCAAGTTTGATTAAAATGTACAATTATTTGCAAAGTCAAAGAGTGCCTAATGATTATGCCTAATCCAAAAATTCAAACTGAAAATTATTAACTCACAAACAAAAGTTAATAGGAATTTTTGCTGCCTTTGCCAGCAGTAGATAAATTCTAAACTTCACTTCATAATTAACTGCAAATTACATTGACACAAATTAAACTATAAAACATTAACTCTCCTGATACAATTATGATCAAATCCAGAAAATCAAATGAAGCACCAGTGAACAGAAGAGCGGATGGCCGGCTGGCTCCCAGCCAATGCACAAAGTCACCAGCTGTCACCCAACTAAGTTGACCCCAGTATTTGCTACAATGTGGACAGGATGTCTTAGAATATAAGTGCCATTCTCCAATATTGAAGATTCTATACTACTTCATTTCAAAAAACACATTGTGGTGAAACAGACTAATTGACTTCACAACACATTGATGAGTAACCTAAAATTTGGAAAACACTAGACCAGTGGGAGATTTAAAGGGTCTATTGGTGGGAAGTATATTTATACAGTGAAAGAAAAGAGACTTAAAGGTAGAAGTTGAATAGTAGGAAGTGGCCAACCTAACAGGTGAAATAGGCATCATAAGGAGATGGGAAAGATAGCAATTTAGTGTACAGATAGCCATCGGTCCAGTAAGGGTCTGAAAGCCAATCTCCAGATAAGCAGGGAAAGGTGGAAGACTGGTTTTAGTAGTGCTTAGTTTTTTGATGTGGACAGGGATTTGTGGGAGTTACATCTGATATCTTGTTTTCCTTGTGAAACAGAAAGACATTTGGTGAGTATAAGAGATATAAATAGAGGGCCAAAAGTCTGTAAATGGGAAAGGGTGGTGACCAAGGATGCATAAGGAAGCTTCCTTGAAGTGTCGAGGGCCCTAGAAATTCCCTGTTTGTGAATGTTTAAGGAGCAGTCTCAATTCAGCAAAATTTCCAAGTCTGGTGATATCTAGTGAATTTGCTATTATTGCTTCAGATGCTGACCATCCAGGTTGATGATGCTAAATCTAGATTTCCAGCTCCAATTTTCCCTTCCAAGAGGCACCTGAGTGGCTCAGTGATAGAGCTCTGCCTTTGACTCAGGTCATGATCCTGGGGTCTTGGGATCGAGTCCCGCATCAGGCTCCCTGCAGGGAGTCTGCTTCTCCCTCTGCCTGTGTCTCTGCCTCTCTCTGTGTCCCTCATGAATAAATAAGTAAAATCTTTTTTTTTAATTTCCCTTTCAAGCTTATTTTGCCTGATATTCAAATCATTGATCTTTTCACTTATTCTAGTACCTAATTCACAGTATACTGAAGAAACTTGTAGGCAATATTGTTTAACCCAAATATGCACAAGTATAACCTGTAAGTAAAATAAGCATGGTTTTGGATTAAATTCAGTTTTGTAGTAAATTCAGCCTAGGAAACAGTGTTTAATTTGAAATCATTTGGGATGCCTGGGTGGCTCAGGGGTTGAGCGCCTCCCTTAGGCCCAGGGCGTGATCCTGGAGTCCCGGGATCGAGTCCCACATCGGGCTCCCTGCATGGAGCCAGTTTCTCCCTCTGCCTGTGTCTCTGCCTCTCTCTGTGCCTCTCATGAATAAATAAATAAAATCTTTAAAAAAAATCATTTGTTGACTGGACATTTAAAAAAGCAAATGATTATTTTTAATACATTTTAAATAACTTATCTAAAATATAATGTACCTTTATTTAAGGAAAAATTTTAAATACCCAAAACAGATAACATTAACAATTATTAACATTGAAAAATGATTCCTTCATTTGCAAAAAAACTGTTTCTATTTTAGTAAAAATTGATATGTACTCAAATATGATACAGTTGAACTTTGGCTTCTGGCTATGATTCAGCACCTTGTATCAGGACAAACTTACTGTTGAAAGAAGTTCTAAAGCTGGATTTAAAAAAACTAAGGGGGACATCTGTGCAGCTTAGTCTATTAGGCATCTGCCTTCATCTCAGGTCATGATCCTGGGGTCCTCGGATAGAACCTCGTGTCAGGCTTCCAGCTCCACAGGGAGCCTACTTCTCCCTGCCTCTACCTCCTTCTCTTTCTTTCTCTCTGTCTCTTATGAATAAGTAGATGAAATCTTTTTACAAAATAAAAAAAATAATAATTAATTAATTAAGAGTGATTATTTGAAGGCATAAGAAACAACTGGGCTGCCAGGATTTAAGGGCCAAAATCCTGAAGAGAAGGGGAATACACAGAAGTGGGCCAGATGTTCTCTACTACTTTTTTCCCTCAGAGCACTTGCCAGTACCTCACTGTGCATAGAAGCCAAGTAAAAAATGGTGGACTGGAGGTGTCAGAGTTCTCAAAGTCTGGGAAAACGAAACTTGGAATCCTGAGTTATTAAGGCAATTAGAGCTTGAGGAACCAAGGTTCCTCATACAGAGGGAATCACATGGAATTAAGGCTACTTAAAATCATAAATAACATTAAAATCAATAAAGTAAATGACTCAAAGGCTTGACACCTGCTCACTAATAAAATTTTAATGACTAGCCTTTCTCATAGTTGTGATATGTCTATGTGTGTGGATGTGTATATGCACATAGTCAAATGCATTTTTGTAAATGAGGTAATATTATATATGCTCTTATACATTCTGCTTCTGCTTCTTTTCACTCAGTGGTATGTGACAGACAAGTTTTCCTTTTAAATGGCTGCTTATTATTCTGTTGTATAACTCTAACACACCTTAATCAATCCATATTGTTGGTTCCATTTTTTAGTGTTATAATGAAGTCTTCAATGAACATTTTTGTGGCTATTCTATTACTTCCCTATTAGAATATCTTCCTGGAGTAAACCTCTAGAAGCAGAAATACTGAGTCAAAAGTCACACACAATTAAAGTGTTTGACAACGTATTGGCAGACTAGATTCAAGGAACACGGATGTTTGCTTCCACCAAGGCACAGGAGAACCTGTATTTCCACTCTTCAGCATCACAACATATTGAAAATCTTTTCCCTCTTTGCCAACTTAAGTGGTGAAAAAGTTGTATCTAATTTTTGTTTTAGTTTATAACTAAACCTAAAAGACAAAGTTGAATATCTTATTTTTATTGTTTTATCTCTGCCCTGTTCATGTCTTTTGCCCATTTAAAAATTAGGATATTACCTCTTTTTATTAATTTGTAAGAGCTTATTTTATATTAGGAATGGCAATTTTGTCATATAGAATGTAAATGTGCTTTTTACATTGGTAATTTGTTTTTTCATTTTGTTTATGATTCACTACACATTTTAAATCATGACTCTGTGTGTTTGTGTATGAATTTGGTAGCGGAATCCTCTTTATTAAGTCTATTTCTCATTGTTGCCAGCAGTAATCTTCTAGAAAACCATGAAGGGACACAAACTTCTTCACAGATATGAAAGCAAAGGAGATTTTGCTGTATTCACCAGTACCCTAGCAGAAGAAAATATGGGTGCTACTATAGGCGATGTGGTGGCGACAGAAGTAGATATATCCTTGGGAAAAGAAAAAGGGAATTACCGAAGATGTGACTTTGTAAAATCTCCTCTGAGGTTTTCTACTCCCAGGAAATTCCAGTTCTTTAGGATGCTCCATACTTCACTCTCACCCATTCTAAGCGGCAGCTTCTCAAGTAGACTGTGCAATGGGCCACATCAGCTTCCATTAATGACTTAGAAGAGGGAGAATCCCCAATCCTGATGTTATGTGTGTGGCAAAGAAAGACGTGCTCTCAGAGTTTCAATTTGAAGTAGAGAATACATTCTCCTACAGGCACATTATTCTGCATGCTTATTAACTTGATCGGTGGAAACACTGTGATAAAGACAAGCACCCAGACACTTACTTTGCTTTGTTCAGCATCTGAATGTTCTTCCAATTTGGGAGCAGTTCCTCAGAAGTTTAGAGAAAGAGCCCTGTCATCCTGTGGGTGCTAACGTATGGCACCCGTTTTTCCTCATCCATGTGTCCATTCAAGATTCTGATTCTGAAGCAAGCACCAAAAAGAAGGGAAGGACATAGGTCTATGATAAGAATGTTCCTGTCACCACTTCTATTCAACAGTGGACTAAAGTTGATGGGTAATAGAATGAAATAAGAAAGAAAGTACACAAATTAAGAAAGGAATAAATAAAACAGTCATTATTTATGGATTATTTATGGATAGTTATATAATTATCTACATGGAAAATTCAAAATGTACAGAAAAATTGTCAGAATTAATAAGAGTTTAGCAAGATTTCTAGAGGTACTGTCATTATAAAGAGACAATTGCATTTCTACTCATCAACAAAAACAATTTTAGTAGCATAAAATAATATAAAGCATCTACAAATAAATATAAGAAAATGTGTGCAGGTCCTTTGTACAGAATATTCTAAGTCTCTATTGAAGCGTTTTAAGGAGATTCAAGTAAATGGAGAGACATATCCTACTTCTATAAAGACAAACTATTGGACAACAAGCAATTCCAGTGAAATTCCCAATGAATATTAAAGTAAGCACAAAAGGCTTACTTTAAAATTCATTTGGCTTCAGAGGCTGGGCAAGATGGCAGAGGAGTGGGGTCCCCAAGTCCCCTGTCCCCACCAACTTACCTAGATACTTTCAAATCATCCTGAAAACCTACGAATTAGGTCTGAGATTTAAAGAGAGAACAGCTGGAATGCTACAGTGAGAAGAGTTTGCGCTTCTATCAAGGTAGGAAGATGGGAAAATAAATAAATAAATAAAAAAGCATCCAAGGGGGAGGGGCCCCCGTGAGGAGCTGGGCTAAGGCCACTTGGCGAGTGCCCCCAGGACAGGAGAGCCCAGGCCTGGAGAAGCAGGAGCTTTACCACTCTTCCAGGACGGAAAGGCGCTCGCAGGAAGCTCGGGCAGGATCCGACGAGGGGCAGGGATGCCGTCAGGCTCCCAGGGGCACTAACAGAGGGGGTGTGCCCCGGGGGAGAGCGCGCCACACCGCAGGCCAAGCTCCCTAAAGGGCTGCAGTGTGCGCCGGGCGGGGCCAGGGAGCAGCTCTGGTGGTGGCTCGGGCGGCGGCTCCGCGCGGAGGGGGCTGCGTGGCCCCGGGAGCACGATTCCAGCAGTGCAGGCCCGGAGCCCAAGGTGCCGGGGGACACAGCGCAAGATCCCGCGTTCCCCCCAGGACAGGCAAAGGCTGGGAGGACACAGGACAGCAAGGACGCTCCTGCCGCCCGGCGGCCCCGAGCTGTGCAGATCGGCGCCCTCCGCCCCCGGAGCATCCAGGCCCCTGAGGACTGAGAGCTGCGGTAGTTACTGCGGGAGCTGAATCCAGGGCTGGAGAGCTGGCTGCCGCCACTGTTGTTCCTCCTCCTGGTGTCACCTTGTACCTAGGACTGAGCAGGGGCCTCACAGGATAAACAGCTCCCACTGAGCTGTGCACCCGGCAGGGGGCTGGGTAGCTCCCCAGGTGTGCACACCTGAGAATCAGCACAGCAGGCCCCTCCCACAGAAGACCAGCTAGAAGGACAGGGGAAAAGCAAGTTATTGACCAAGCAGCACTGGAAAGTTCCAGGGGAAGTCGAGGGATTTACAGTATATAGAATCAGAGGATACTCCCCCTTGTTTCTTGTTTTCTGTTTGTCCCCCCTCCCCCCTTTTTTTCTTTTCTTTTTCTCTCTTTTTCTCCTTTTTCCAGTACAACTTGTTTTTGGCCACTCTGCACGGAGCAAAATGACTAGAAGGAAAAACTCACCTCAAAAGAAAGAATCAGAAACAGTTCTCTCTCCCACAGAGTTACAAAATTTGGATTACAATTCAATGTCAGAAAGCCAATTCAGAAGCACTATTATAAAGCTACTGGTGGCTCTAGAAAAAAGCATAAAGGATTCAAGAGACTTCATGACTGCAGAATTTAGATCTAATCAAGTAGAAATTAAAAATCAATTAAATGAGATACAATCCAAACTGGAGGTTCTAAAGACAAGGGTCAATGAGGTAGAAGAACGAGTGAGTGACATAGAAGACAAGTTGATGGCAAGGAAGGAAACTGAGGAAAAAATAGAAAAACAATTAAAAGATCATGAGGATAGGTTAAGGGAAATAAATAGCCTCAGAAGGAAAAATCTACATTTAATTGGGGTTCCCGAGGGCGCCGAAAGGGACAGAGGTCCAGAATGTGTATTTGAACAAGTCATAGCTGAGAACTTCCCTAACTTGGGAAGGAAAACAAGCATTCAGATCCAGGAGATGGAGAGATCCCCCCTAAAATCAATAAAAACCGCTCAACACCTTGACATTTAATAGTGAAACTTGCAAATTCCAAAGATAAAGAGAAAATACTTAAAGCAGCGAGAGACAAGAAATCCCTAACTTTTATGGGGAGAAGCATTAGGATAACAGCAGACTTCTCCACAGAGACCTGGCAGGCCAGAAAAGGCTGGCAGGATATATTCAGGGTCCTAAATGAGAAGAACCTGCAGCCAACAATACTTTATCCAGCAAGGCTCTCATTCAGAATAGGAGAGATAAAGAGCTTCCAAGATAGGCAGGAACTAAAAGAATATGTGACCACCAAGCCGGCTCTGCAAGAAATATTAAGGGGGACCCTGTAAAAGAAAGCAGAAGTCCAAAGAAACAATCCACAAAAACAGGGACTGAATAGGTATCATGATGGCACTAAATTCATATCTTTCAATAGTAACTCTGAACGTGAATGGGCTTAATGACCCCATCAAAAGGCGCAGGGTTTCAGACTGGATAAAAAAGCAAGACCCATCTATTTGCTGTCTACAAGAGACTCATTTTAGACGTAAGGACACCTACAGCCTGAAATTAAAGGTTGGAGAACCATTTACCATTCAAATGGTCCTCAAAAGAAAGCAGGGGTAGCCGTCCTCATATCAGATAAATTAAAGTTTATCCCAAAGACTGTAGTAAGAGATGAAGAGGGACACTACATCATACTAAAGGATCTATCCAACAAGAGGACCTAACAATCATGAATATTTATGTCCCGAATGTGGGAGCTGCCTAGTATATCAATCAATTAATAACCAAAGTTAAGACATACTTAGATAATAATACACTTATACTTGGTGACTTGAATGTAGCTCTTTCTACAATTGACAGGTTTTCTAAGCACAACATCTCCAAAGAAACAAGAGCTTTAAATGATACACTGGACCAGATGGATTTCACAGATATTTACAGAACTTTACATCCAAATGCAACTGAATACACATTCTTCTCAAGTGCACATGGAACTTTCTCCAGAATAGACCACATACTGGGTCACAAATCAGGTCTTAACTGATACCAAAAGATTGGGATCGTCCCCTGCATATTTTCAGACCATAATGCTTTGAAACTAGAATTAAATCACAAGAAGAATTTTGGAAGGATTTCAAACACGTGGAGGTTAAGGACCATCCTGCTAAAAGATGAAAGGGTCAACCAGGAAATTAGGGAAGAATTAAAAGGATTCATGGAAACTAATGAGAATGAAGATACAACTATTCACAATCTTTGGGATACAGCAAAAGCAGTCCTGAGGGGGAAATACATCACAATACAAGCATCCATCCAAAAACTGGAAAGAACCCAAATACAAAAGCTAATCTTGCACCTAAAGGAGCTGGAGAAAAAACAGCAAGTAGCAAAACAGCAAATAGATCCTACATCCAGCAGAAGAAGAGAATTAAGAATTGCATTTGGTTAGCAAACTCTGAGAGAGTCACTGAGTCAGTCATTTAGTGGTTGGAAGAAAAGTAATTTTCTTTTGGGAGTAAGGAGTGGATACAAGAACTAAACAAAATGAACTTCCAGGGAAGATGGCAGAGTAGGAGGACCCTAAATTCACCTTGTCCCATAGATATAATTCCATAACACTCACATCAGTGCAAATAACCTAGAAAAATGAAGACTGACAGAAACTGTAACAAACTCCACAACTAAAAGTAGAGAAGAGGCCAACTGAAGAAGGTAGGAAGGGCAGAGATGTAGTAGGGAACTAAACCCCATGGATCTGGCCATTGGAGGGAGGGAGCCACAGGTGTGGAGAGCCGTGAAAATCCGACTATCACACCAGGAGGCTACATGGGGAAGACAAATCCCCATAGTATTTGGCTTTAGAAATCAGGGGGGCCAAATTTCAGGAGTTCTTAATAACCCATGGAACTTAAAGTCTGGTACTTTAAAAATCTACAGGCATGGCTCTGGGAGAGCCCAGAGTGTCCTTAAAGAGACAGTGCCACAAAAAGCCTTCAGAGATAGAGTTAGAGGCAGCAGTTTCAAAATGCCTGGAGCATATACTAGGGAGAGTTAGTTACCAATCTCAGACTTCACTGAGGGACCTCTCTAGGAACAAAGGAGCTGGCAGCTATCATTTCCCTTTCCCTTCCCCTTCCCTCAGCATAATCTTACAGTCTCCTGTGGGAACCAGACTTGCACAGGCAATTCACTGCCTAACTTGCTTACACTGTGCCCTGTCCTCTCCAGCTGGGCCTGCCTCAGTCCTCGTGCTGCGGGTCCCCTCCCCAGGAAGACTGATGCAAACCTTTCCAACACTGCACCTCCCAACCTCCTGTGGAGGATACAAGCACCTTGTTAAAAATGTACCCTCTGATAGGGTACCTGGGTGGCTCAGTCAGTTAAAGTGGTGACTCTTGATTTCAGCTCATGGGATTGGCTCCCTGCTTTGGGCTCCATGCCCAGAGGGGAATCTGCTTGAGGATTCTCTCTCTCCCTCTCCCTCTGCCCCTTCTCCCACTCTCTCTCTCTCTCCCTCTCTCTCAAACGAATAAATAAATCTTTAGAAAAAAACTGCACCCTCCATCTGTATGTGTGCACGTGGCAGAGTGGCTCCAGCTGCCCCAGTTTCCACAGTGGCTGTGAGTGGCCTCTTCCCCTGTGGAGGAGGACCAGTGACACCTTGTTAAAAGTGTATGCCCTGCCTACTACTTTCAAGAGCAGAGACATAGCTAACTTCCTAAAACACAGAAATAAACATAGAGAGGTAGGCAAAATGAAGAGATAGAGGAATATGTCCCAAATGAAAGAACAGGACAAAATCACAGCAAGAGACCCAAGCAAAATGGATATAAGTAATACGCCTGGTAGAGAATTTAAAGTAATGATTATAAAGATACTCACTGGACTTAAAAGTGGAGGACCTAAGACCATTAACTCAGAGATTAAAAAAGAACCAATCAGAGATGAAGAATGTGATAACTGAAATTAAAAATACACTTGATGGAATAAATAACAGGCTAGAGAAGGCAGTGGAATGAATTAACAACCAGGAAGACAGAGTAATGGAAAGTAATGAAGCTGAGCAAATAAGAGAAAAAAAAATTTTGAAATGAGAATAGACTAGGGAACTCAGTGACTCCATCAAGTATAATAATATCTGCATTATAGGGATCTCAGAAGAAGAGAGAGAAAAGGGGACAGGAAATTTATTCAAAGAAATAATAGCTGAGAACTTCCCTAATCTAGGGAAGGAAACAGATATCCAGATTCAAGAGGTACAGAGATTCCCCAACAAAATCAATGCAAGGAGGTCCATACCAAGATACATAGTAATTAAAATGGCAAAAAGTCACGATAAAGAAAAAAAATTAAAAGCAGCAAGAGAAAGGAAGATCACCATATACAAGGGAAACTCTAAAGGCTATCAGTAGATTTTTTCAACAGAAGCTTTGCAGGCCAGAAAGGAGTGCCATGATATATTCAAAGTGCTGAAAGGGAAAAATCTTCAGCCAACAATACTCAACCGAGCAAGGCTTTCATTCAGAATAGAGGGAGAGATTAAAGAGTTTCTCAGAAAAACAAAAACTAAAGGAGTTCCTGACCACTAAGCAAGCCCTACAAGAAATATTAAAGGGAACTCTTTGAGTAGAAAGG
Organism: Canis lupus baileyi; assembly: GCF_048164855.1. Lineage (NCBI taxonomy): Eukaryota > Metazoa > Chordata > Mammalia > Carnivora > Canidae > Canis > Canis lupus. The sequence goes on along the minus strand of NC_132838.1, from coordinate 31,323,672 downwards.
AAAAACCATAGTGAGAGTATGAAAGGTAGGAAACACAAAAGCAGTAAAAAATTAGTTATCTGAAAAACCATTCAAGGGGCTAACGAAATAAAAGGATGTAAAATATGACATCATATACCTAAGACATGGAGAGACGAGGAGTAAAGAATGGGTACAAACTTAAGCAAGTATCACTTCATATAGACTGCTCTATGCAGAAGATGTTGTATACAAACCTAAGGTAGCCAATTAAAAAACAATAATAGATATGCAAAGAATAAAGAAAAAGGAATTTAAATATATCACTAAAGAAAGTGAACAAATCATGAAAGAGCAAGAAAAGAAAGGATCAGAGAAAAACCACAAAAATAATCATGAAACAAGTAACAAAACAGCAATTAATACGTATCTATCAATAATTACTTTGAATGTAAATGGACTAAATGCTCCAATCAAAAGACATAGGGTAACAGAGTGGATAAAAAGTAAGACCCAACTATATGCTGCCTACAAGAGACTCATTTTAGAGCTAAAGGCACCTGCAACTGGAAGGTGAAGTGATAAAGAAACATTTATTAAGCAAGTGGTTGTCAAAAGAAAGCTGGGGTAGCAATACTTACTTCAAACTAAAGAGACATTAAAGCAAAGACTGTAACAAGAGACAAAAAAGGACTCTAATAATAAATCCAACATGAAGATATAACAATTATAAATATTTATGTACCCAACATGGACACACCCAAATACACAAAACATTTAATAACAAACGTAAAGAAAATAATTGATAGTGATACAGTAACTGTAGAGGATTTTAACACCCCACTTACATCAATAGATCATCCAAACAGAAAATGAATAAGGCAACAGTGGCTTTCAATGACACACTTGATCAAATGGATTTAACCGGACAGCAACATACATACAAAAGAATGAAACTGGACCACTTTCTTACACCATACACAAAAGAAACTCAAAATTAATTAAAGACATACATGTGAGACCTTGGACCATAAAAATCCTAGAAAAAAATCACAGGCAGTAATTTATTTGACATTGGCTGTAGCAACATTTTTCTAAGTAAGTCTCCTGAGGCAAGGGAAATAAAAGCAAAAATAAACTATTGGGACTACAACACAATAAAAACTCTGCATAGTGAAGGAAGCAATAAAACTAAAAGACAATCTCTTGAATGGGAGAAGATATTTGCAAATGACATGTCTAATAAAAGGTTAGTGCACAAGATATATAAAGAACTGATACAACTTAACACCTAAAAAACAGACAGTCCAATTAAAAATGGGCAGAAGACATGAATAGACATTTTTCCAAAGAAGACATACAGATGGTCAGTAGACATGTGAAAAGATGCTCAACATCACTCAACATTGGGGAAATGGAAATCAAAAATAGAATGAGATGTCACTTCACACCAGTCAGAATGACCAAAATAAAAAACAAAGGAAACAGCAAGTGTTGGTGAGGATATGGGGAAAATGCAAACTGGTGTAGCCACCATAGAAAGCAGTATGGAGTTTCCTCAAAAAGTTAAAAATAGGACTACCCTATGACCCAGCAATCACACCACTGGATATTTACCCAAAGAATCCAAAAATACTAATTCAAAGGGATATATGCAGCCCTATGTTTACTGCAACATTATTTACGATAGCCAAATTATGGAGACAGACCAAGTGTCCATCAAAAGATGAATGAATAAAGAAAGCAGGACTTATATATACATATGTATATAGGTATGTGTGTATACATATAGATACAATGAAATATTATTCAGCTATAAAAAAGAATGAAATCTTGCCATTTGCAACAACATGGATAAAGCTAGAGAATATAATGCTACGTGAAATAAGTCAGTGAGAGAAAGACAACTGTCATATTATTTCACTCATATGTGGAATTTAAGATACAAAACAAATGAGCAAAGAAAAAAAGAGATAATGACAAGCAAAGAAATAGATTCTTAACTATAGAGAACAAACTGATTATGACCAGAAAGGAGGTAGGTGGGAGGATGCATGACATGGGTGATGAGAATTAAAGAGTAAGCGGGATGCCTGGGTGGGTCAGTGGTTGGGCATTTGCCTTTGGCTCAGGGTGTGATCCTGGGGTCCTTGGATCAAGTCCCACATCAGGCTCCCGACAGGGAAGGGAGCCTTCCCTTCCCTTCCCTCTACAGGGAGCCTGCTTCTCCCTCTGCCTATGTCTCTGCATGTCTCTCTTGAATAAATAAATAAAATCTTTTTTTAAAAAAAGAGTATACTTATTGTGATGAGCACTGAGTATACAATTACTGAATCACTATATTGTACACCTGACACTAATTTAACACTCCATGTTAACTATACTGGAATTAAAATGAAAATAATAATAAAAGAATCAAGCAAAATGGATTTCACTTCTCTAATCTCCAATGGTTCTAACCTGGCGGTAGGAGAGCAGTGCTCAGGGGGACTGGGAAAGACAACTAGAATCAACCAGACATACCTGACCTGTAGGAACTTGGACAGCAACTCCTGATGGAAGCTCTGCTGGGTGTGATTTAGACTCTGGGAGTCCCTGATCCATGGTGAGAAAGAGTTTGCACTCTAAGTGGCTGGCTGAGTTGACTGGCTGGAAGGTAGGACAGAAAATGAAGAGTCCTAATCATGGGCCTGCTTTTTTTTTTTTTTAATTTTATTTCTTTATTTTAGAGAGAGAAGGAGAGCACAAGTGGGGGGAGGGGCAGAGGGAGAGAATCTCAAGCTGACTCTGTACTGAGTGCAGAGCCTGACACAGGGCTAGATCTCACAACCCTGAGATTACCACCTGAGCTGAAACCAAGAGTTGGAAGCTCAATCAAGCAACCCAGGTGACCCTCTGGGCCTGTTTCTTAAAGAAGACACTTTTGGTCCTAGGAGTGGAAGGAAATGAAAATTGTGTTTTAGGTACTGAAACTTTGCAGGGATGTCCTCTAGAGCAATACTCTGACCTGCCTCTGTCACACCTAGAAATTTATGCTGCAGAAATGTTCTATTTTCAGAAATTCAGAAGTAGGAAGACTGAATATTTCTCCCCTGTGACTTAGTTGTTTTCTTTTTATTTAGAGGGAATATTATGTATATTGTTTTATAAGCACAGGTCATGTCCCTCAGGAGCTTATGGTTATACTACACAAACAAATGTAGAAGGGAAGGAACAAGCAGTGCATTTGAAGGGGAAAGAAATTCTGCTTGCCTTTATGACTGGGAGGTCCCTTGAGTTAGCTGCAGGCATGCCCAGAAAGGAACACTTTCTTTTTTATCTTTACAATTGCACTGGGCTTTAATGTACATTTGATTTAATACTTTATCAAATAAAAATAAAAATCAAACTATTATAACTATTGATGTTCACTCTACAGGTAACCCCAATTTATGAATGGCTTATAACTCCAAAAATATTTTGTTAGGTCTATGCTTGGAAATGTCACAAATATAGCTACATTCACAAACTCACAAAAGCTTATTCAGTCCATCATGAGGATGAGATATTCCTGAATGTAGTTCTTAGTATTCCCAGAGAGACCTGACTACCACCTCATACTCTTAATCCTAAACCCTACGATTCTTGAGTCTTGAGACCCTAGAGCCCTGATGATTTTGTCCACAGGGAAGGATGGATGGAAATGCCGTTGGCTGTAGAGGCCCCAAATAGGTGTTCCTGGTGGTCTCCCCAGCAGTGATGGGGAAGGACTCCATGGATGAGGGTGTCAATGATGGGGGGAAGATTCCCGGAGAAGAGGCTATTAGAGACAGGAGAGGACTTGTGGGAACAAGGTAGTGGTCACTCATTTGTAAGTATTATTGTAAGTCAGAAGATCTTTGTACATACAGTAGTTTTTAAACACTTCATTCTTTTTAAAATGTCTGTCACCATACAAAGTTACTGCAATATTATTTACTGTAGTCCATAAGCTGTACTTTTCATTTCTGTGACTCATTAACTTCATACCTGGACATCTGTACCTCTTAATTTCCTTTACCTATTTCACCCATCACCCCACCCCCTGAGGGATGCATGCCACTTCTTTCAAATATGAGCATTTGACAGGTGTTAGAGAGTAGATATTTTGACTCTGAGGACTTTGGTAAGTATCTGATCTGGAAGAATGGGAGAGTTCTAACTTGTTTATTGGAAAGCGACCCATATATATTAAATGCCATGTGGAAAAATATGACAAAGTTGACATTTGTCATGAAATTTCAACTTCCTCACCTTATATACAAGGTTATCCACACCTTCATAGCGGTGAGCTCTTTTTTTTTTTTCTACCTATGCAGAGAAGATTTTAAAAATATGAATTCCTGGGTTAAAGACTCTGATTGACCAGTAACTATAATGAAATCTTCTGTGATGCCTATGGCTTCATTTCCAAATTTTGAATTTTAGGCAAGAATTTATAATGTTTAGATGTCATAAAAATGTTGACTTCTATAGAAAATGACCAAAGATAAAAACAAATGACCAAAAAAAGTATGACAAATTGAGAAAAACATTTACAATATATGCAACAAAGGCTTAATATCTCTAATAATGGGGTGTTATGTAGATAAGGAAAGACTAATACCAGAGAAAATTGGATAAGAGAGGAGAAAAGGAGGTCACATACGAAGAAATACAAATAACCAACAAACCTTTGAAAGGGTATTTAAGCTGCATGTTCAAAACTGAACACATAAAATGGTAAGAACTGGAGCACCTAGGTGGCTCATTTGGTTAAGCATCAGACTCTTGGTTTCAGCTCAGGGTCATGAGATCAAGCCTTGTGTCAGGCTCTGCACTCAGTGCAGAGTCTGATTGAGATTCTCTCTCCCTCTCTCTGCCCCTCCAGCTTGTGCTCTCTCTCTCTAAAATACATAAATACATCTTTAAAAAATAATAGCTTTATTGAGATTCAACTCCCATACTGTACAATTTACACATTTAACCTGTAATATTTACTGATTTTTCATATGTTCACAGTTATACAATAATTACTACAATCCCAAGAAGGAGAAATATGGGGGGAAATTGCCCAGCTTCTCTCTACTTATTTTTCCATCCAACAGCAGGAGGATAACTGAAGTGGTCGGTACACTTGGAAAAAGCGACTAAGTATTTTGGCTCAGGGTCTTTTGGGCTCTGTTCCTTTTGGAACCAGCCTTTCTGCAGGACACATACATTCCCTGTCCCTCCATCTAATAAGACCTGAGGTGGCCCTGTGAGCAGTGTTGATAGGTATACAAAGTGGCCCTCTGTTATAGCACAAGTGAGCTATCTTCACTGGTCCAGCTCCCATCAGTAATCAAAACCGGATTTTGCCCTCCATTGGTCTGCACCCAACATTGATCACTCAATTGTTTACAAACACAGAAAGAGATGAAGGGAGGGTTGTTTATCAATCTCTTGCAATTCTCAGTGAGAATGAGTGAGAAATCAGAACGAGAACTCAGCTGGGATGTGGGGGCAGGGATGCACACTTTGAAAATGACTAGCTGCGCTGAATATACTTATTTTACAGAAAAGATTTGTAAGGCACAAAGATATTAGAGAAGTTTTAGTTTACATGATTAGTTACAAGAAACTTTGAGTGAGGGATCCCTGGGTGGCGCAGCGGTTTGGCGCCTGCCTTTGGCCCAGGGCGCGATCCTGGAGACCCGGGATCGAATCCCACATCAGGCTCCTGGTGCATGGAGCCTGCTTCTCCCTCTGCCTGTGTCTCTGCCGCGCTCTCTCTCTCTCTGTGACTATCATAAATAAATAAAAAATTAAAAAAAAAAAAAGAAACTTTGAGTGAGAACCCACAAATCTTGACTTTCTGGACCAGTGCTCTTACCCTATCATTTCTCAAATACTTAATACACTGTATATGGGTCCCAAAGTTTATGAAATTCACCTGTTTGCACTTGTCCTTCCTTCAAAATATATTTTTGGAGGGAAGTTATTGCCTCATATAAGAAAACAGAAAACTCCTTATCAAATTATGTGTCTATTTCTGAGGTATACTTGAAACGCTCTTAACTTCAACTTGAACTACCTTAAATTCAATCCTGCAAACCATGACTTGGTTCATGTATATTAAAAAAATGATTACAATTTCCTCAAACCAGGGATGCCTGGGTGGCTCAATGGTTGAGCGTCTGCCTTCGGCTCAAGGCGTGATCCTGGGGCCCTGGAATCGAGTCCCGCATCGGGCCCCTGCATGGAGCCTGCTTCTCCCTCTGCCTGTGTCTCTGCCTCTCTCCCTGTCTCTCATGAATAAATAAAATCTAAAAAACAAAACAAAACAAAACAAAAAAAATTTCCTCAAACATGATCTATTTTTCCTGTCAGTCTCATAGAGATATGTCAGAATGAGCTATTATCGTGTTCTTACAGGAAGTTAAATCGACTGTGATTTAGTGAACATTCTTATTCTATACATTAAAAAGGGTATCTTTTGAAATCTCGGATAAAATACAGAAAAACTGTTGGAAAATTTCTAAAAGAAAGTACACACTACTTCAGTAAGCCTTGCCAAGTGCAACATTCTGTAAAGCCACGGTGCTGTCGAGGTCACTCACATGCTGCTCTCGCAGATGGTGACCGCTGCTGCTCTTGGCGCTTGGGAGGCAGGCAGGGGTGGAGGGCCAGGTGCGCCCGCGCACCTGGAGCCCCGCAGAGGAGCTGCAACCACCGCCGCCCCGGGACTGAGCGGGCCTGGCGCTTCTCAGGCGCATGCGCACGGGCTGCCGCGCCGCAGGACTCCTTAGGCTTGCGCAGGTGTACTCCTGCCTTCCTCCCCCCGGTTCTTTTTTTATATATACACATGTATTTCTTATTTATTGGAGTTCGATTTGCCAACATATGGTATAACACCCAGTGCTCATCCCGTCAAGTGCCCTCCTCAGTTCCTGTGACTCAGGCACCACCCCCCCAGCACCCCCCCCCCGCGCACCCCCACTCCCACCTTCCGGACGACCCCCCACCCCCGCTGGCCTCCCCTCCACTTTCCCTTGTTCTTTTCCCAGAGTGAGGAGTCTCTCATGTTTTGTCACCCTCTCTGATTTTTTCCATTCATTTCTCCTGTGACCTGTCCCCTCCCTAGTCTCTACACCCCATTTTTGCACCTCTCTGGAGACAAACTTGTTCACAGACCGATGGCCCAACGCGATAGGGGAGCTGACAGGCTCAGCGAGGCTTTCAGTGAAAGTAGAGTGTTTGAACAATGAAGTGGAAGCCAGCTTTGTTGCTCCTTAGACAGCAAGCAAGTCCATCAAAAACGGTAACTTCTAGGTTTTTGGGTTTTTTTTTTTTTAATTTATTCATGAGAGGCAGAGACACAGGCAGAGGGAGAAGCAGGCTCCGTGCAGGGAGCCCGACGTGGGACTCGATCCAAAGCCCCCAGGATCACACCCTCGGCTGAAGGTGGCGCTAAGCCTCTGAGCCACCAGGGCTGCCCGAGTGACTTCTAGGTTTTACTAAGCTTTGCTCGTCTAAGCTTCTGAGCAGATGGTAACCAACTCCTGCTGACCTCTGAAGAGGTCTTGGGAATACATCAGGTCACAAGAACTGAGGCCCCTCCTCTGTTAAAACAACTTTGAAGAAAGAAGAGAGATCTAACAATGCCTATCACATAGTTATTGGGAAGATCGACAAAATAATATATGAGAAGTACTTAGAATAGAGTTGAATGCTGAATAAATGCTGGTTCCATTCTATTTTTCCCTTTCAAACTCCAAAAGTATATGTGAAAAAAACCCAGTTGCCTTCTTGTTTAGCATACACTTCTTAGTTCATTTTTGAAGATACTGGAGCTAAACTCTGTAAGGGCACAGTGTTTCTGAGAAACATAATTCAGTATTTCAGATGGTGATACTGCTACCAAGTTGCCTCCATTCTTTGTGTGTTGGGAGTGTCATTTGTCTTTTCTGGATTTTGAGCTTGTGCAATGTGGATGCTAAATGTGGACCTCTGGGTAGGTAAGTAAATCTCTTTGAGGAGGAACATTCTGTAGCGGAGACTCCAAATAAAAGGGCCTGAAGGAATCATCTTTGAAAATAATTAGTTCTTTTTCCATTAATGTAATTTATATGCCAGACTGAGTTAAATATTTTCCCCACCCCCTACTCCACCATTCACATACCTAGAAACCAGAATGAGTCCTTATTTGAAGATAGGGTCTTTGCACTTAAGGTGAAGTCATACTGGATTCCAGAGGGTCCTAAATCTAATGATTGGTGTCTTTAAAGAAAAAAGAGAAGATTTGGAGACACACACATACACACTCCACAAGGGATACAATCATGTGACAATGGGTGCAGAGTTCCCAGCTTCTGGTGGTAGACTTTCCTTGGCCTCCAGAAGCTGAGAAGAGGCAAAGAAGGGTTTTTTTTTTTTTTTTTTTTAAGATTTTATTTATTTATTTATGAGAGACACAGAAAAAGAGACAGAGACACAGGCAGAGGGAGAAGCAGGCTCCATGCAGGGAGCCCTCCCTGATGCGGTACTGGATTTCAGGACCCCGGGATCACGGCCTGAGCCAAAGGCAGAGACACTCAGCCACTGAGCCACCCAGATGCCCCAATATTTTTTTTTTCCAGAGCGTTTAGATGGTCCTTCAAAACCTTGATTTCAGATTTTCAGCTTCCAGAACTGCGAGAGGAGTTCTGTTATTTTAAGCCACCCAGTTTTGTGGTACTTTGTTATGATAGCCCCAGGAAATTAATAATCCTCACAAGGAAGGGATTCTTGCATATCTTTATCCACTCCCCCCCCCTTTTTTTTAATCTTTATCCCTTTGGATAGAAATAATATTCCACTCTTGTGAGAGTTCTGACTTTTCTCTCACTGATGTCTCTCATTCCTAGGCTCTGGAAAAGCTACTTGGCTACTTTGCCTGGTTCCTTGTGATAAGGTGACCAGCACATCCCCGTTTGCCCAGAACTTGGTTTTAGCACTAAAAGTCCTGTGTCCTGGGAATCATTTCAGTCCCAGGCAAACCGAGACATTTGGTGACTCTCTCTGAAAGGCCCTTTCTTGTTACATAGCAGATGGTTCCCTCCAGGCAGAGTCTCTTCCTAGAAGTGCTGTAGGTCCTGAGGGATAGAGGGAGATTTATTCCCTCAGGAGGATTCCCATTCCCTCTTCACATGAATCACATGGAGTTCTTGGCAAATATATATCCAAGACCCACTGTTAATGACCATATGGCCTGCTTTGTCCAGGACATCTCCTGTTGGCCCTACATATCATTTGGAAGATAGATTTATATACACTTCCCTTACCTATAAACATGTTCTATAGGTATGGAGCCTAGGAAGTTGTGATTTTAATAAGCACTCAGGTAATTCTTATTGTTACCAAAGTAGAGGGTTAGCATAGAGCCTATTCTATCCATACTTGACTTACCGATGCAGAGCAATGATTTTCCCAAAAGCAACACTACCTACACTTGCCTAAACAAGAAAAACAGGAACAGTGTGGATATCGTGAGACTTGGTTTTATTAGTTAGGGCTTAAATTCATTGCTATCATAGGATTTATTTTATTACAGCAGGATTTATTATTATTCGGATTATGCAAATCTGCTTATATACATCCTCACTTCCCATTCTCATTTTTAAAAATACTCTCTTTTATCTCAAAAATAGATTCCCACAGAGTGAATGCAGTCGAAACTAATTTATCTCTGTGTCATCAACCCTGCCATAAGCAACAGCCCTTAAATAATTCACTTTCTGTTGTGCCTTAATGCAGAAGATGCTATGAACGTTCCGTGCAGTCATTCTCCAGTATCTTGTGAGCATGAAGAAATCTTTAGTCCAGGAAATAAATTGGTCTGTCGTGTATGACCAGTTCACTTTATAATTTGTGCCTGAATCATGAATAATCATGAATAATAATATCTTCTTTGCAGCATTTTTTAATGAAAGAAACAGATACAGGGATTTTAAATCATTTTTATCTCTTATATGTTTGTGAGTTATTCTCCCGACATTTATAATTTGTGGGCAGAGCAGATGGCAAGAGCTAAGCATCAGGTAACGTAATCATAAAACACTCTCCCCACCCCTCAAAAAAGCAGAAATGTTCTATATTGAAAACTTATTTCATTTATTGAAAGATTTTTTTTTACTCTACTGGAATACATTGCAAGAAATTATGACATTAGATAAAAAGGTATTTCCACATCAGAAGTTCAAAAGATTAAGATGGCACTGAAGTGTAAGTTAAAGGAATTCATAAATGTTTCAGAAAACATTGTAGTAGAATTATTACTATCATTTGAGAGAAGGCAGGCTCTGTAATAAAGTGAGATTCATTACAAAGCCAAAATTGTTTTTCAAGCCTTTGACATATTTAGATAGAATCTCATGCCAAGTCAAATAATTATGAAGTTAAAAATTGTTCAAAGGAATGCTTGGAATTTTATGCTAATAAAGACTGAGCTTTAAAGGATTGTTTTTCTCTCTGATAATGTTATGTTTTACAAATTTCTTCTAAGCTCTCAAGGTGTACAAGCATGACAAAATTCTAAGAAGCAGGGGTAAGAAGAATTTATTGTAAATACCTATTCAAGTGTTTCATTTACTCATTCATTTATTCCTTCATCAAATATCTACTGAGTGTCTGGCACTGGGCTCATTTCCAGGTGTGCAGCATTGGAGCTTATAGACAAGATTTTTCTGCCTTCAGGGACCCATCTCCTAAGGAGGGAAATGCTCCACAAGCAATGAATGGATAAACAAGACATTTCAGGCTGTGTGGTAAAGGCCCAGATCAGCAGGCCTGGGTTATTCAGACCCTACCCCACACCCAGAAAAGCCCTGTCTTCAGGGAGTCTGACCTTTGACCGGCTCCTGGGAGATAGTCCTTGGAATATCCTGCCTGATAACTGTTTTTATTTGGGCCATGCTGTGCCAATTTGATCTCTGTGGGGCTGGAAGAGTGAGTAATAAGGTCAGTCACATGGCTACTACAAACCCACATCACTGATCTGTAGTAAAAACCCTGGACCCCAGGACTCAGGGCACTTCCCTGGTGGGCCATGCTCACATGCGTTGTCATACATGTTTGCCGGGAGAATTAAGGGCATCTCCATGTGTCTCCACTGGGAGGCGCACCTGCAAGCACGCACCTGGTTTCTCCTTGACTTTGCCCATCCACCTTCTCCCTTTGCTGGTTTTGATGTGTATCCTTTCACTGTAATAAAAAAAACCTTGAATAAAACAATTCCCTGAGGCCCACGATTCCTTTTAGCAATCGTTGAGTTTGATGCTGCCCATATTAAATGAACTAAACAGGGTGATGTGTGAGACCAACAGACGGAAGGTGCCTAATTAAGATGGGGAATGAATTGGAGCCTGAGGGATGAGAGCATGCAAAGCAGGTGAAGAGCATAGGGAGGTGTGTTCCAGATGGAGGGAATAATACCTGTGAAGGCTTTGGGACAACAAAGTGGTCAGTGGGTTGGAGAGACAGGAGGCCAGGACAGAGCGTAGGAGGAGAAGCAATGTGGCGCCAGATGGGATTGGCAGGATTAACAAAGGCCAATCAGGAGAGACTTTCAGGACTCAGAGAAGAGTTTAGATTTTATTGTAAATAAAAGAGTCTTGTCTGATGAGGTCACAACCAGTTCTGTTTCTGTTACATTTTGCTACACATAAACTTAGGGCATGTGAAGTCATTTTACCAATGCGCTCCCAGTCGTGTTGCAGAGGCATGTAAATCTTAAAAGAAATAATCATCAAATAAAGTGAGTCCTTGGACACTGAATATGAATTCAGAGTAGCAGTTACCCTAAGTTCAGTGCTGGGAAGAATCTTAATTTTAAATTATTAAGAAATACAAATGCCCAATACCTACATTCCACCTTACTCAAAGTGAGCTGACAATCAAATCAAGGAGACGCCCTAATTTTTTACTTACCGGATTTGCAAAAATGATTAACATTTCTAAAATGCGGTGTTGGCAAGCACTTGTCAGAACTCTCATACACTTTCAGTGGAAATGAAAATGGGTGCCACCTTTTTGAAGGGCAATTTGTTAATATCAATCAGTTGGCATATCATCTTTAATCCATTATTCCCACTGCTAGAGATTCATCAAAGGGGATACTTGCAGAATTACACAAGATAAGGTTTGTTGTGGCATTGCCTGTAATAAGCAAGAAGATGCTAACAACCTAAATATCCATCAATGGAAGAATGGTTGCCTTAATTATGGCTATTTTATATGATGGAATTCTGGTGCATGATGAAAAGAGGATTGCTCAGATATCAGTCTTTAAGATAGATGTGTCAGATCTGAGGTCCCTGCCCTGGCCTGGCTTTCAAGGGCCATACAATAGCCATCTCTTGACAATAGTCATCCCCTGACTTCCACTTGGGATAAAGAATCCACAAGGCCAAGGGCACATGACCACCATTGCCCTCATTGGCCCTCTAGACCACGTTCTGGTTACCCATGTCCCATAAATTCCCCGTTCAGCCTGAGCTTGAGTACATCCTCCCAAGGTCTCAATCTGTACCTTTAGGCCTATGTGGCAGCCAGGGGCAACTGTTTGCAGGGGCTTTGGCCAGAGCTTGGCATGTGAGGTGGGGTGTGCACACTGGGTTGCACAAAGTATTAGCAATACAGGAAGGAGTCAGAGGTGGGAAAAGAATGGGGGTGGGCTGGGAATCAACATTCCATGGTTTCTAAATTCAAACCTGTCTTTCCAGATTGTTAGGAAGGTATACTTATCAAGATAGGAGGATAAGAAAAATTTTATTGTACTTTATTGCCTTGATTTATAGATTTTACATATTTATAATGTGTTATTTGGCCTCCATTCCTAGTCTTTTCACAGGCTCCCCAAATATTCAGGTATAGATCCGTTGGGTGTCACATTTATTTTTTCCATCAACAAAAATTTTGCTGTATATTGACTGTATATAAACATGTAAGGTAAACTTACATAATTATCTAGAGGATTCTTGGATATAATCTCCAACATGTTTGCCCTAATTTTCTTGACATCTCAGGGGAAAACTATTTCAGTCTAAGATTATCTGAATAATTGATTTCAAACTTACATTCTGTTTTTATAACTCCATGTTAATAGACTATTTTAGAGATGAGGAAAATGAATTGGAGAGAGACTTAGTGTGTTTTCCAAAGACACAGAATTGGTTGCAAAATCAAGACTGAAATTCCAGCTACTTCCTAGCCAAGTCTCTCTCCATAATGTTGGCTCAGAGATCAATAGAGAAGGGTGAAATCCGTACTACTGCTCTGAGACTTTGGGACAGAGCTAAATATGGTGCAGAATCTGCATTTAAGGGGATGGTACCATCTGGGCCCTTAGAAGGGGACTTTTTAAAAAAGATTTATTTATTTGAGAGAGAGAAAGCACATGAGAGAGGCTTTGTGCTCGCAGGCAGCAGTGGATAGGGCGCTGGAGGGTGGGAAGGGATCAGGGGGAGGAGCAGAAGGAGACGGAGAGAGAAACCCAAGTGGACCCCAAACTGAGTGTAGAGCCCAATACCGGGCTCAATCTCACCACGCTGAGCTGAAATCAAGAATTGGGCACTTAACCGAGCTCCACCCAAGTGCCCTAGAAAGGGACTTGTAATCCATCTGACCACTAATTACTAGGCACACTGAGAAAGCGTCTCCTGCCCACCTTCTCCTCTTGGTTTATCTTCAGTCTCTGATCTCTCTTCCCTTTGGAAGTGCAGGGCAGGTTTCTCAGAAGACTGCAAGCCTGGACCCATTCTAGTCTTCATCTCTAACATGGGATAGCTGCTCTTCAGGTCCCAGAACTTCCCAAATATTCGGGTCCAGAAAGCCGACAGCCAGCACACCAGAACCTCAACTGGGCTATATCCTAGATTACCTAAGTAGTCCAATGCTTTGGTCCTTGTGTTTGCAATACACAGTGATTGGCAAAGCCCCAGAATTTCTTTAGTGACATCTCCATGGCATTCTTGACAGTGGAACTGTCTTTTTCACCACATATTATTTATATTATGCTCTGATCAATAAATTCATCTCTGACATTGCCATTAAGGCAACTAATAACACAGGTTATATGCTGTTTCATGAGATTTTAGATAGCTGAAAAATTAGAAATCATAAGCACATTTCATCCTTTTGAAAACATGATTTCAAGAGGAAGCGATGCTTCAGTTAAAAGACCACAGGCTTTACTTAGACCTAGCAGAGTCCTGTCTACCAATTCTTCTCTGTGAGACCTTGTACATGTTGCTTACCCTCTCTGACCCTCAGTGTCCTTATCTGCAATATGAGAGTTCTGGTATCTGTGTGTCAGGGTTTGGAGAAGGAAGGAGTGCAGAGCACACATGGGAATTGCTTCTGCCTCCCTGTGGACACTCATTAAATGGTGCTTCTTATTAGGTCATCGCCTCCTTCCTTATACTTTGTGGTGCCCCAGGGAAATTTTGAAACATATGCTAAGTGTATTTGGCTAAACCTGTATTCCTTTGAAGCAAGAGAAGTTTCATTATTTGCCAGAAAAAGTTGCTGGGCCTTGACAGCTTAAGGACATTCTCCACAGGCAACTACCACAGCTGGGTTGGAAGCTTTTATTGGGACCTCCTCCATCCACTTCTGCAGACCTCCATCCTTGTCACGGAGGTTGGTCAAGGACCATTTCCCCCCTTGATACCAAACTCAGCCACATATGCTCCACACCAGATTGAACTAGACTCCCACACTCCCAGCTCACATCACTTTGTACCCAGGTACCTGTTTACCAGCCAGGAGGCTGGGATGGGATGTGAGTAGGGTGCCATCATCACATGTACCCTGACTCACTGTCCTCTCTCCGACCATGCAATTCAGCCCACTGGGCCATCTTTTTTGTCTTCACAGTGTTTTCAAATTCAAGGTTTTGCTGATTATCCCTGCCAGTGGACTGGGGTAGGGCCATCCAGCTTACCTGGGCAGCTTTTAACAGCTTTAGGTCTCTAGAAGAAAGGGTAGGTGTCTCTATTTCTTCCTTTCAAAAGCCACTGGGCTGCTTACATAAAATCCCCTGCCTTGTCCTAAAAGCCATCAAGTGTCTGTATCTACACCTTGTCTTACAAACATACCTAATGTGACTTTAAACTCTATCTCTTTCAAGGAATTATTTTTGGCCTCAAAACTGTGGACGCTGTCCCTGAACATGGCTCATGCAAATCTGTCTGTGGTTACTGTTCTGTCAAATTCATCAAACCAGGAAGCATGTCTCCTTTGTTCATCATTTTAATCCCGATAATCATATATCAATGTATTGCATAAATATCTATTGAATGAGTCAATAGTTCCTCCGTCTGGAATAAACCTTTTAGTACTCTTATTTAACTAGAAGCTATCTTTCCTTTAAGGTGCATTCTGGTCCCACCTTTCATGTGAACTATTCCTTAAATTTGAAGAGTGGGTCCCAATGACCCTCACCTTTGGATAATCCTCCTCTTGAAGTGTGGGTGGAACGTGGATGAAAAAGCAGAATTTTTTTCCAGCTGGCAGCAGAAGAGGAAGTCAGAGAGAGTCTGAGTGTGAGAACGTTTCAGTGCACTGTTGCTTTGAAGATGGCTTTGAAGATGGAGGGGCCCCAGGAATAGGAGGGCCTGACTGACAGCCAGCAAGAAAGTGGGGACCTCAGAAGTACAGTCACAAAGAACCAATTTTGCCAACAAGGTGAAGGAGCTTGGCAGCCCGCTCTTCCCCCAAGTTCCATGTCAAGCCTAGTCTGACCGGGGTGACTCCCTGGTTTCACCTTGGGAGACCCTAAGTAGAGAACAGTCTGAATAGTAGTGTGAGCCCTCCAGGACTTCAGAGCTACAGATCTGTGAGCTAACAACTGGGTGTTGTTTGAAGTCGTTAAGTTTGTGGTAATTTATTATATAGCAACAGAAAACCACCTGCCTCCTTATAACTCTCTTTCCAGCTCTCCGAATGCCTATTCAATAGATCTTCACTGAGCACTTAGTCATAAATGCCTTTTAATGCTACTTGTTTTCATGTATATTCCAGTATGAGCTGTCCTCCAAATTAAGTTGTAAACTCAAAGGAAACAGAGGTGAGGATTTATATTTCTTTCTAGTTGCCACAAATCCAACTGCTAAAGTACTTGATTAACTCATAGCTATTTTTAAAGAAACGTTGCAGTACATCTTTGGAAAAGTAAAAAAACAACCCTCTTGAGAGAAAATAAACATAATTAAACTGTAAATTGCTGCATCAATTGTACACTATTTTGTATCTCATAAAGTGGCTGGGAAACAGCCACTTTAAAAAAAATCTGTAAAACCCCATAATTAATGTTTACCATTAAAAATCTCAACGATTTTTGTTAAGCCTACTAGGATTCTCCACCCCTGTGGAGACAGGAGACAAGGCCAATGGGCTCGGAGAAGCCATCAGGGGCTGGGCTGAGGTGGCCTCACACAGTGAATCAGTCATAAACAAGAAAGAACTCTTAGCTCCAAATGAAACAAAATGTCTGTATGAGAAGCAGACTGAAAATATGTGAAGTTTAAATACAAAAAAATCTCCCAAATATTAATGACTTTTTTCAATTCATTAAGGAAACAGGTCTGTGTAATTTTTAATACAACTGTGTAGCCGGGGCTCAGGCTTTTCATCTCTTTGCCCATCTTGTGAGTATATTTTTAAAAAGTGTATTTTAAGAGCATGTGTGACACACTGAGGTCTTAGCTAAATATTTATTGGAAATTTTCCAGGCTGAAATAACCCTAGAATATACAACGTGCATTTTAGGGATCGTGCCAGGGGCACAACAATCATCTTTGTACTTGAGTGTGGGTGGGCAGAGGGAGAGACCGAGCCCACTCTGGAATTGGTTTGGAAACATAAGTAGTCTTCAAATACACACCAATGACTGACTGGATATGCTCTACAAATTTCAAATGTACCCCAATAGATTGAAGAATTTGCATATGAAAATTGAGTATTAGGGATCCCTGGGTGGTGCAGCGGTTTAGCGCCTGCCTTTGGCCCAGGGCGCGATCCTGGAGACCCGGGATCGAATCCCACGTCGGGCTCCCGGTGCATGGAGCCTGCTTCTCCCTCTGCCTGTGTCTCTGCCTCTCTCTCTCTCTCTCTCTCTGTGTGACTATCATAAATAAAAATTAAAAAAAAAAAGAAAATTGAGTGTTAGGTGTTAACTGGGCAGACTGCAGCCCAATGTCTGGGTTCGAAGGACAGCCCTGCTACTCCCCAGCTGAGTTATCCAGGAAAAGTCACTTAGCTTCTCTCTGCCTCAGTTTCCTCATCTGTGGTATAGCAGCAATAATTGTACATTGCTTGTGATACTGTGAAAGTAAGAGAGATTCCTGTGCGCCTGAAGCAGGCGCTGGCACATAGTAAGTGACAGATAAGGGTTAATTGCTATTATTATTATTAACATGGTGGTCAGGCGCCTGAGACTTTAAGTCAAGAAGGTTGACCTGGGCTTTCATCCTAGCTAACCCCAACTTTCTGGCTGATCTTAAACAAGTAATTCAAGCTGTTTCAGTATCTGTATCTGCCACATAGATGTAATCATTATACCTACCTCATAGGATTTTCCGAGGATAAAGTAATTAATACACAGCATGTCCAAAGAATAGTGTCACCTATCTTGAAGCACTCAATAAATGTTAACATTTATTATCTCTGATTAAATTTTGGGTCCCAGATGACATGATTTGAGCTCAGTATTTTATTTTTTATTTATTCAGTGATGTTCCAAACTTGGAAATGATGTTGAAATGTAACTACTTTTTCTGCAGAGTATACATCTATGCTAACCTTTCATTAACTCTATTTACTTGTTTGTTCCAAAAGCTGTCTTACCTACAAAATTGCTTATGCTGGAAGGAACATATAGCATGGACATGGTGCAAGTAGATTGGGGCTTAAATCCCCTTATTTACTAAAGAAGTCTGGACCAGAAATAAATCTGGAAGTTTCTATGGCATAGTATCTAAGCCATCAGAATTGTGGCTAAAATGGTTTAACCTAATAGCTCAATTTCAGGGTTTTTTTTTTTTTCCCTATCTCTGTAATGGGCATAACAGCATTTAACTTGCAGATAGTCGGGCAGCCCCCGTGGCACAGCGGTTTAGCGCCGCCTGCAGCCTAGGGCGTGATCCTGGAGACACGGGATCCCGCGTCGGGCTCTCTGCATGGTGCCTGCTTCTCCCTCGGCCTCTCTCTCTCTCTCTGCGTCTCTATGAATAAATAAAAAATCTTAAAAAAAAAAAAAACTTGCAGTCATGAGAATTCAAAGAGATATTGCTTGTAACTTAGCAAAGTCCTCAGAACATAGCAATTTAAAACAGAAATAGCAATTTTAAACAAATGTTGGTTATCAGTGAGTCCCCGGTGGAGTTGGGATAGAATTAGGTAATAGAGTACATCTGGGCCTGAAACCAGCCCTGTCTCCCACTCTTCATAGATGTGCCATTTGCTCCAGGGCCAGGAGTGCCTCCACCTCCTCTCTGTTGCCACAGCCCCACAGCCCTAACATTAGCACAGCAGCCTGCAACTGGCATCACTTGGTGGCAGCATCTTCCCTGAGCCCTGAGCCCTGCTATGGGACCTGTCCTCTGTCCTCCTACACTATTTCCCAGCATAGCACTATGTGCATGAGAGGGTCTCAATAAATGCATCCTGGGGAAAGGAATGTTATACCCAGTATAACGCAGGAATATAAAGATCTGAACAGGAGAAATAATCAAAGGTCACAAAGGTAGGGCAGGTTATGTATTAAGTGCTTGTGGGTGACAAGTGTAAATAGTAGTGCGTATTAACAAAATACTCATATTTTACCTGTCAAGTGAAAAAAAAAACAGGATACAGAAATATAGAGTGGAATCCTAATCTTCTAAAAATGAAATGTGGAAATAAAGAGTAGAAGAAATGTATAAAATTATTACCTGTTTCTCTCTGAGTAGGTGACAGTGCTATGAGGACTTAACATTTTCTTTCTTATGTTTCAATAATTAAAAATTGTGTCAGAGTTCTCTAGGAGACAAAGGCATGCCAATTCTTTGAACAGGGGTGAGCAGGGGCTGGCCGGTGGCTGAAGGGCTCAGCCAGCAGGGCAAGTTTCAGGGCAGGAGCCATGGACATTGCTGTTTTGTCAAACCTTACATAGGCAAGTCATCTGTATCTTTTCAACATCTCTCTGGCTGCTCTGAGAGGATAAGAATGGATATTTGAAAATCAATCTGGAAGCTATTACAATGATCCAGGTGAGAAAGGATGGTGGCTTGGAGTAGGGCAGTGATAAAACTTGCAAAAGCCACATAGATTTGAGAGATATTTCTGCAGGTAGCCCCTAAAGATTTTCTGATGGGTTGGATGTGGAGCAAGTGGGTTGAGGATGGCTTCTAAGAAGATAGAAGATGCTGGTATCACCTATGAATATGGAAAAAACAAAGAAGGATATAGAAGACACTTCGGGGATGAAAGACAGTTTGGGCTGTTTTATGTTTAATATTACCTGTGAGACATTTAACTTGAAGCTTAGAAGAGAAGTCTGGCCCAGAAATAAACTTGGAAGTTTCCAGGATATTATCTAAGCCACAGGAATAGTTGAAGTCGTCTAAGAAGAGAATGCAGAGGTAGGAGATGGTGCCAGGACCAAACCCTGATGAACCCCAGTGGTTTCGACTACAGGTGCTAGGAAAGAAGACTGCAAAGGAGGGGAAGAAACCAGAAGAATGTGTGCCACTAAGAGCCAAGGGAGTGCTCAACTATTAGAGCACACAGGGAAAAAGCCTTAAAAAAAAGGTCAAAATCAGCAGCAATTGACTGATTGAAAAGAAAGGAGCAATTTTCTATGAATGATGTATTCTTTATACTTTCTGTCTTCTTCACATTTTCAAAATAATATATTTATAATCACAACAGAATAAAATTTTAAATAAATAAATGGCCTTTATTTCTGAAATCAAAAACTTATTTTTAACTTGGAAGATTAATGATTAACTAGGGGATTTTGTATTTAATTTTATATAAGGAAATGACTGATATTGGGGTTTTTATATTTATTTTTATAGGAGAAAAATGATCTACTAAGCAATATAGAAGTATTTAAAAATTAATTTTTAGAATAGTTTCAGACTTACAGAAACTTGTGATAGTAAGGAGTTCCCCCTAAACCCCTGTACCTGGTGTTCCTTATTATTAACATCTTACACTAGTATAGTATATTTGCTGTAGTTAAGAAACCAATATGAGCACATCGTTATTAACTAAAGTATAAAGACATTAAAAATTCATACTATATGGCTACTAGTTTATCTATGGAGATTTGATCAATTTGAAGGCTTGCAAATGCTATGCTGAAAAACAGTATTCTACTGCCATCTACTGTTCCAAATAAATATATATATTTTTCAACTTGGAGTCTCAGAATGTTTTTATTTATCTATACTTTCAAAGCATTTTAGAGCTAAGGTTTCCTTGCAGTTTGTTTCTTAGCCACTTCAACAAATAAATGAATGTACTGAAGTTCAGAGAAGCCAAGTCTCATAGCTACTGACAAAACCATCCATTCATCCATCCATCCATCCATCCATCCATTTGTTCATGCATGTACTTGTCATTTACCTTACACTTGCATTAGAACAGATGCTGGGGATACAAAGACAAATAAGACAGGCTCACTTTCTTCAAGGATCTCGCAATCTAATGGAAACAAACACAAAAAGATTACTAAAAAACAAAGATATTACTACCTATGGTTCACGTGTTCTGGGAGCACAGAGAAAGAGCATATAGTTACCTTAGATTGGAGGTGGGGATAGAGGGGATATACCAAGATTCAGGAAGTTTTCTGGAGACCATGAGGCATGAGGGAGATCTTTAAAAATCAGTAGGAAGTAACTAAGGGGATGGATAGGGGACTGGGAAGAAAGGTATTCCAGAAATAATATCAGGAATAAAGGCAAATATAGTTATCATGAACATGAGGAAGAAAAAGACTGGACTAAATCATCCAGGGAGAGTGTGAAAAGCACTATGGAATGAGAAGGACAGTACAAAAAAGTAAAAGAAGGGGCGCCTGAGTGGCTCCGTGGTTGAACATCTGCCTTTGGCTTAGATCATGATGCCAGGGTCCTGGGATCAAGTCCCACATCAGGCTCATTGCAGGGAGCCTGCTTCTCTCTCTGCCTATGTCTCTGTGTCACTACATTAAAACAGCTCTTAATAAGAATATCAAGCTCTTAATCACGAGAGCATGAATAAATAAACAAAATATTTAAGAAAAAAAGAAAGAAAGGTAAGAGAAGTGAGAGCGCCATGACAGAGAGAGGTGTGGGTTTCCAGGAGGAGGCCATCAGTAAAGTTGAATACTCTTGATATTCTTACTAAGAGCTGTTTTAATGTAGTGGCACAAGCAGAATCAGATTGTGATAGGTTGGGGGGAACCTGAAAGATGAGAAGGCAGGCAGAGGGGACAGATGAGGCTGGAGAGGCAAATGGACCAGACGACAGAAGAATTTGTGTCACTTTTAAGAATTTCATTCTTGATAGCAGAGGTGATGAAAAATAAGTGAGGGGTACATCATGGAGAGTGTCGGAGTCAGATCTGCATTTAGCTGGATCACTTCCCTGGTCTTGTGGAAGACGGATGAGGGAGGAAGGAGTGTTTAGAACTAGAAGTGGGGATAGCTGTGAGGGCAGTTGTGGCAGAGAAGGCCAATGACTCAGGGCAGGTGGAGTAGGGACAGAACAGAGTCTGCCCTTCAGAAATACCTGGGAGCCATGGTAGCTGGCAAAACTTTAAATTGTTGGATGTTAATTGGATAAAAAAGTAAGACTCAAGGATGGTCTTGGAGTTTTAATTGTGGTGACCAAGATGATGGAAGCAGTACAAGGGCTATAAGACGAAGATGATGGTTTAGTAGAGAGAGCAGTTTGAACTCTGTACGGATTGATGTTAAAGTGGTTGGGGAGGAATTCAGGTGGTGCCACTTGCTGGAAGTTGGATATAAAATTCTGAATGAAGCACAGAGGAAGAGTGTATATATTTGCAAGCCGTGAATATATAGATAGGGGTTGAAATCATTAAAATGCATGATGTAATATGAAAAAAAATGAATAGAAAAGTGATCCAGGAAAGAACCCCAGAGAATCCAGCACTGGTGAGGGTGGGGGTCAGAGCAGGACTGGCACATCAAGGGGAGAGAGAAGGGATGGATAGAGAGGTTCGTGGAGACATGAAGGAGAAAGAGCCAGTTCCTGGCACTTGGTTATTGTTCTGGCAATCCAATAGCTGGGCCAGGATGATCCAATGCTGGGCGAAAGTAGCTACGCAGAATATTCACATCAGACAAGGTCAGGCTATCATTGCGATAGAACAAAACAAAAGCAAGACTCCATAATCATATCTGAACACAGAAAGAAAAAAACCAGTATGCAACTACAAAATAAAATATCACTCTCCTCGACATAGAACAAAACACTCATATCCTGGAATCCTTTCCAAAATCACCTGACATAAGCCTAAATCTTTTGACTAGGCTTTCCTAACATCCTCATGCTGGGACATTCCCAGAATTCCCCTTAGTGTGCAGTGTCCTTTGCTGCAGAGTAAATAAATCTAACTTTATTTGACTACAGGTGTGTTTTCAGATGATCCTTGGGCACTGGGCTTTAACGTTTTTTACAGAAAGTAGAAAGTTTTTATTTTATTTATTCATTCATGAGAGACATACAAAGAGATATAGGCAGAGGGAGAAGCAGGTTCCCTATGGGGAGCCTGATGTGGGACTCGATCCCAGGACCCCGGGATCATGACCTGAGCCAAAGGCAGACACTCAACCACTGAGCCTCCCAGGCACCCCAAGAAAGTAGAAAGTTTTATGGAGGAAGACATCACAGTAGCTCGTGGAATGAAGAGATCAATGACATCTATTGAATTTGGCAAATATGAGCTTACTGGTGACCTTTGTGAGAACAGTTTTAGTAGGATATTGGGCACAGACCCAAGGGTGTGCTTTTAGTAGCTTGAGAGAGATAATTGTGTATGTTTCTTTCCAATTCTGTGTTCAGTGACATCAGATGGTATCTGGAAATCAGTCTTGGGAGAGTTTTACATGATAGAAATTGGCAAATGCTACAAATCAAGGACTTCGGGGGAGGGTCAGAGAGTTGGTTGTTAATCATTTACCATCACACCACTGGGTAGAATAGACAGGAAGGAATAGAAGGGGAGAGAGTGGAGACAATGAAAAGTTTGCAGGAACAGGGGAGGAGTGAGATGGGATAAAATTAGAGGCTAAACACAGGGTCAGTGAGAATTAGACTTCAGGCTGCCTGATTTTCCTGTCCCGTGTTCATTCTACTACCACCTACACAGCTCTTGCTTTGGTTTACTGGTGAGGACATGGCAGCTTAAATGGGACCATTTCATTACAGCTCAGGGGACAACTGGTAGTGGGTTGGATGTTTACAGAGGCAGAGAGCAGGGAAAGAAAGAAGGAAACTTTAGGAGAAATATTTTCCAAACTCTTATAAACGGTTATGGTGGCAGATAGCACCGGCTTTGGTGACAAATGGCCTGGGGTGATGTGTGGGTTTGCCACTCAGGGACTGTGTGGTCTTGAACAAGTTGCTTAACTTCTTTGTGACCCAGTCTTCTCATCTATAGGAAGCTGATAGTAGTATACACCTGGAGGATCTGAGGGACTTGGAGCACTTACTAGCACATGGAAAACTCCCAACAAATGTTAGCTACTATGACCGTTAGACAAGGCAGTAAAACTACATACTGTTATTTTTAAAATTTACATATTTATATATTTTTTGTTTGTGATATTTATTGCCTTTATAACCATAAAAATCCAAATGTATAAAAGTAAAACCCTGTTTCAGATACACTTTACGTTGGCAGGTGCTCTGTGATCCCTGGACTATCCAGCAGAGGGAACTACTTAATGGTCTGTTCTCCAGAATCCACCATTTCACCAGGATGGCTGGGATGAATGGTGGCGTTGTCCGAGAAAAGTTAATAATTTACAGTTGGTATTCTCATA
This sequence comes from Canis lupus baileyi, assembly GCF_048164855.1. Classification (NCBI taxonomy): domain Eukaryota; kingdom Metazoa; phylum Chordata; class Mammalia; order Carnivora; family Canidae; genus Canis; species Canis lupus. Next base: position 31,299,652 of record NC_132838.1, on the reverse strand, counting down.
AGGAATGTGTTCCTTGTGAACATGCAAGGGCCCCTTTCCAATCTTAGTAAAGTGCGAAACCAATGTGAAAATCATCACCATCACCATTTTATTGTGGCTTACTATGTGCATACGCTATTTTGCATGCTTTAGGGTATTAACTCTTAAAACTCATTGCAACACTATGTGGTGAGCATGATCCATTTTATAGATGAGGAAACTGAGGCGCAGCGAAGCTAAGTGTTCCAGTGTCACACAGCTAGCATGAGGATCTGAACCTGAGCTGTCTGGTTCCACCACAGTCTGTGAGACATACATTAGGCTCCTTCTGGTTTGAACCCAGCCAGGGTGGGTTTAGTCTCTTCCAGAAATTCAGAAGAGCTACTTTCCTTGCTTTCACCTCGACACTAATGAGTTCTTTTCCTCAAATCTCTTGGAAGAAGAAAAAGAAGGCATTTCTAGTCCAAGATCATTTAGAGATATTAAGACCCATGAAACTCAGATTTTGTCTGAAACCACTTTGCTTATGATCAGTACTCTATTTATCTATAAGAATGTGACTTTTTCCCCTCACTAATATATTATAGGCACAGCTAATTAAACAAATATTTACATTACTTTTGAAAACCCTGAAAGCTTATTTTCTTTACACAATCTACACCATATGCAGTTAACTCTTGGCAGAAGCCCCCCTTATGCTATTCTTTCAAAGTGAAAATATTTGCCTTTAAGGAAAATATGTGAACTTGGCTTATGTAAAATTAAGGCTGGAGAAATTTTTTCATGTGGTTTCAAACACTTTCGCGCTTTTATTAGTCCTCAAAAATGGCGAGAGAACGCCTAAGGCAAAATAGTATTCTTTTTCTTTTGAAAGTACCAAGCTGAAATACAGAGAACTAAAATTTTAAAGGTGGCTAAATACCCCCCCCCCTTCTTTTATGTTAAATTGGTGGGAAAAGCAAGCGACTCAGAAGAAATCTGTGAAGGTACAAGGTAAGATATAACTCTCATTAAAAAAAAAAATGTGATGCTCATTAAAAACAAAAAACAAAACAGATGTGACCCTCGTTGGATGTTTTTCATGATTTGCCCAAGGCCACCATGGAGCGAGACACTGAGAATTGGTTTCTCTTCAATGGCACACCCAGTGGCACCCCCTCACCCCTCCATCCTACCTCACCCCCTGCCCCACTCGAGTCAGGGTGGTGAGAGAAGGAGGGCCAGGCCCTGGAGGTGGCATTTAGGTGACATATTTTTTTTATTTGGAGAAACCTCAACAGAGTAAATAAGCGGAGTTTAAAGTGGGGTTTAAATATGGACAGATCTGCGGTTGGGGGTGGACAGCCGCAGAGGGGACCTGACGGTTCCTGGGAGGCCAGATGAGGCGCTTCCAAGGCCGGAGGGAGTGTGTTCGCGCGTCAAGTGCCGGGTGAGCGCCTCCAAAGCCGCAGACCCCGGGCTCGACGCCGGGACACACGGGTACAGGAAACACGGCCCGGGCTGGCCCAGCGCGGCCGACCCGGCAGCCCAGATAAGGTACGAAGGGAGCCAGGGTGCAAGGTACAAAGGTGGCCCAGGAGGAAGCGGCCGCCCCGCCGCGGGGGGTCGGGGGCGGGCTCGGGGCGCAGCGCTGACCCACAGCCCCGCCGCGCGCACGCATCCCAGGCCGCTCGGAACCTGAGGCCGCGGCCGCGGAAGGTCAGCGCATTATCCGCCGTCGGGGACGGAATACTTAGCGGGCCCGCCTGGGTCGAGACGCGCTCCCGGCGAGGCACTGGGCGGCAGGCTCGCTTGGCGCGGGCGGCCGCGGGCGGCGGGGAGCGGGGAGCCGGGCGGTGGGGGCGAGGAGGCGCGCGCCGCGGCAGCGAGGCCGGGCCCCGGGGCGGGCGGGTGGGGCTCCGCGGCGCCCGGGTCACCCGAGCCGGCCCCGCCTCCGCCCGCGCGCACCCGGCCGGCCGGGCAGGTCGGGGCGGCGCGCCGTGAGTCACCGGAATCTAGGTGGGGCCCGGGCGCCCCGAGCCGCGTCCTCCCGGGAGCCGCCTCCCCGCGGCCCCTTCCCTTTTGTCGCGCTGCCCGCGCTGGCGGGCCACTCTCCGCCGGCGTCCCAGCCCCGCGCGCTCCTCCGCCCCGCGCCCCGCGCCCCGCGCCCCGCGCCCCGCCGTCGAGATGCTGCGCTGCGGCCTGGCCTGCGAGCGCTGCAGGTGGATCCTGCCCCTGCTGCTGCTCAGCGCCATCGCCTTCGACATCATCGCGCTGGCCGGCCGCGGCTGGCTGCAGTCGAGCGACCACGTCCAGACCTCCTCGCTGTGGTGGCGATGCTCCCAGGAGGGCGGCGGCAGCGGGTCCTACGAGGAAGGCTGCCAGAGCCTCATGGACTTCGGTGAGTGCCGGCGCCTCCGGGAAGCCCTCCGGGCTGCGGCTGGGCGGGCGCAGCCTTCCGAAGCCGCCCTTCGCGAACGGTCTGAACTGGGGCAGAGGTAGTGAGTGACTGGGAGAAAAAAGAAAAAAAAAAAAAAAAAAAAGTTTAGAGCTTAGGTTTCGGCATCCGATCTGAACAAAACGGAGTAACAGCTTTGGGTGGCCCAAACCAGGCTCACCGCTGGACGGAAATGGCCCTAGTGTAAGCTCTGTTTTTTGTAGGGTTTGTCAGTTACATGCAAAAGGTGATTTTTTTCAGGCATTGAAAAGTTTTAGAAGAAGAAATGTAATGGACAACCTGTATTTTCTTGGAGACCTGCCAAAATCTCTTACCATTATACCTCCTCCTGTGTTTCTTTGTAAGATTAAAATATAAATATTAAAATACGCGCCTTCCCGAGGTCGGTGTTTTCGTTTACTTGAACTAAGCGAAAGCAACTCTTCTTCCATTAAAAAAAAGGCTTTTCCATCAAAGTTTTTAGCAGTTAGATCTCAGCAGGTACTACAGTATTTTTAAGCGTCAGTCTAGTCCTGGTTAGCTTTTGTTTTAGGGAGTGTCTTTATGACTTAAGTAGGGCACTGTTTAAAAACCTCACTTATCTTAATCTGATTTGTAATCTATGCAGCAAACACATCTTCTACACCAGCAGAATGAAACAGAGTTGACAAGTTTAATATATCTCAGAGGGAGTGTTTTATTTTTCCAGCATGAAGGCAGCCTGGGTGTTTCACTTAATAGGCCCCGACTGGAGAGGAGCACTTTCCTGTCTGCTGCCACCCTCTGCTTAGGGCTGTCCTGAGAACAGCTGGGATCTGTTGTGATTAGCAATGTGGGCCTGGGGTGCAGGAGACAAGAGTTTAAGTATGAGCATAGTCGGAAACTTAAAGCTAAATGCTACTGAATGAGGCCTTAGCAACTGAGTTTAATAGTTTTAAACTCAGAAAGAAGACTACCCTGCCTTTTTTTCATTCCCTGCTAGGACCACTGACTTGATTCTTTACTCCAAAGTTGTCCACGGCTTCCAAGCACACTGTTTATTTGTGGTTCTGGTGCCCCGTATCCAGAGCTTGGTGCTGTATCTTATCTACTGTGGAATTGTGTGGAGGTTCCCACTTTGTGCTTTCCCGCAAAGGGAGTGCATGGTCCTCATTAGCAGGTAATAAAATGTAAAGACTGCATGGAATTCCTGCTTTCCTTAAAGTCTGTGTTTTTCCTCTCTTAAAACAAACAGACCGCCTGCCAGGGTTTCTATTATCTCAGATCTTTTGAAAGGAAATTAATTTCTTTGAAGTAAAGTATCTGTATCTTTTAGTTAAAATGCATTGGAGCCCAGGGTCTTGTAGGGGACTTAATAGGACTGCTTTAGACGAGTGTGTTTTTAAACAGACTGGATAATCGTGCTTGAGAACAAAAACTAATACAGATCCAAAGAGCATGCCGCAACCCCCTCCTCCACCCCTTGCTTATGAAGTAAGAAGTTTAGCACACCACTGGAAGGGAGGTGCAGTAGAGCCACCAGCAGCACTATTGCTGGGACATGATCCAGCTTGCAAGGTTTTGGCTGTGACTGCAGTCCTCTTGTGAAACTCACACAATGAGGTTTTTATTTTTCTTGACTTGCAAGATGAGCTCACCTTCGGAGGGTGTGGCGCCTCCAGCTTCAGAATGATATGGTGCTTTGTATATGGAAGAGAATGAGCAGGTTTTGTTGGTTTGATATTTTTTAATTAGGAGTTTAAAGCATTCACTCTTCTAATTGTAAAGACAACACTGATCCAGTGATAAACTATATTTCAATTTGATATAGAAATTGGCCTTTGGTAAAGTTCAATTTTCCAAGTAGGTCTTGAAAAATCTATTACTACCTTTATGATGCAGCAAGACCGATTTTCATAAGTGGGTGGTGGCTTTAACCTCCCAGTTAAGTTATTCCTATGACCTTTGCAAAGATAAGTAAGTGCTAATAATGTGTTAGACGCAGCTTTTGCTCATGACCTAGAATCAAATCATGAATCCGGGATCCACTGTCATCAGGTGTCCATGGGAAGAACCATATAGATGTGAACTCCCCAAAGAGAGGTCCATCTCAGGCTACTGTGGTCAGAGATGAGTTGGGAGTGTTTACTATACTTTCACTTCATTTTCTGTCGTGGCAAATTTTGCTTCACAAGTATACAAATTGTGTATTTCTACACTGTAGGGAGATTTTCTGGACATCTTTAACTCTGGAGATTTTCAGATAACTTCAGTAAGGCTTTGTGGAAAACAATATGTTTACAGGAGGTTTATCTAAAATGTAGTAAAAGATTTATACACACTCCCACATAAGTATAAGCACAAGGAGTAAGGTAAATGGCTCTAGTTAATATGGTATTTCAGTGCAGAGAATTGTGTTTATCTACTCTTTAAAAACTTCTTGATTATGTACTAGAAAGTATACATTGTGATTTACCATTGTAACTATTAAGAAAATATATTTAATATTTAAATATATAATATATTTAAGAAAATATATCTTCTTATTACAAAGTGTTTGACCATTTCTTTCTATTAATTGATATTAATAACATTAATATGTTCATTTTATTATTAAAAACACAGATCATTCCTGGCAAATCTTTTATTTTTATTTTTATTTATTTATGATAGTCACACAGAGAGAGAGAGAGAGAGAGGCAGAGACACAGGCAGAGGGAGAAGCAGGCTCCATGCACCCGGAGCCCGACATTGGGTTGGAATTCAATCCCGGGTCTCCAGGATCGCGCCCTGGGCCAAAGGCAGGTGCCAAACTGCTGCGCCACCCAGGGATCCCATTCCTGGCAAATCTTGGCAATAATCCTAATAATATAGCTGTTTCTATAAAGGGAAATAGTTCCTAAGAACTATGTAAAATGCAGAATATTATATTCCCCATGGTTATTGACAGTTTTTTTAAGGAATTTCAGATTGCTACATCACCTCATTTTTCCTCATAAGTGAGCCACATTATACATGGAATATTTGCCTTTACATGATATTAACAACTGAGTAAATACCCAGCTTAACCAATACTTGCTTAATTTTTTTTTTTTTAAATTATGAGCATGTAGAGCATTGAAAGAATCTCACATTTATATTTGTCCAAATGGGGAAAGAACATCCAAATGATCATTCAAATTTCACATATAAATAAAATGCAAAATTGCATTTGAATGCATATTCATGCATACTGTTTTTGTTCTGCTGGCACCCATCCCTCCCCTACCCAGTTTTAAGAAAACAACACATCAGGAGCATATTTTAAATATCAATGATACAGATTTCAAATCTCAAGCAGGCTCCTACTTGTCAGGGTGGAGACAAATGGTGATGAGTTTACCAAGAATGGCAGTGGGGAGTCAGTGCAGCTAAGTCAAAGGGTGCTTGCCTCAGCTCTGCACTCAGAAGTTCAGAGCTTCATCTTTACCAGATGCCTTTGAATACCACACAGTGCATTGCATGTGGCTTTGTTTTGTTTTGTTTTTAACATGAAATTGGTCTTGGATAAGTCCAGGAATCAGAGTATTATAAGAAGTATTTTTTTAGATCATTTCACCCTATGGTTCTTAAATATGTAGGAAATGAGAAAGATAAGTACCAACTTAATAGGTTTACATTAGGCTAAATTTGACTTAAAGAACCATGTTGAGATGATGCTCTTTTGCTGGGAGGCAGGGTGAGGTATTGAAATGTTATTATTTTATGAAATTAGGCATTAGTGGATAGATTATTCTGGGTGTGTGTGTGTGTGTTCATGGTTTTACCTAACAAAATAAAAAGTTGGCTAGTACTCAGTTGATTTTCATAATTAAAATATATATGTCTATTGACTTATAAAATCCAGACGTGTAGGAACCAGTGATCTAGTCCACTTGCTGCACTTAGCAGTAAATCAACAGAGAGCCCCATTCCCTTTTAAGTGACCTAACTTGTTTTCTTCCGTCTAGCGGGCACAGACTCCTAGGCTATAAAGAAGGGTGTAAGAGTGCACCTGTTCAAGCTTTCACCAAAGCCTGTGCTCATCAACACCACCCGTGACAAGCTAAGCCTCTCCCCTTTGTTCCACAACATAACTCAGTTCTCTGGACACTGCTGTTTGTCTAAAAGTACTTGTCTTACACTGATGGAGTTCCAATACGCTTCCATGCAAATTCTACTTCCCAGCTGCCTTCATCTAACAAACTTTCAAATCTGTGAGGATAGATCCCCAATTCCCTGCTAGTTATCTTTACTCAGTTCAGGGTAGAAATCCCTGTTTTCACATCTTCCTGTGTAGGGTGGTTTCCCCACTGAGACTTTCAAAGAAAACCATAAAGGGGGAAAGGACCACAGTTCTATAAAAACACAGTGGTAAGTAGTTATCTTCAGGTTCAGTTTCAGGAGAAAATGTGGGGCATGCAAAGAATCTCACACCAACTAGATGCCATCCCATGTGACCCTGACCTTGCTTTACTGCCTTCTAAAGCTTCTACAAAATCACTTCTTCTGATGTAGATTTTTTTGGAGTCCTGTTACGAGTTGTCCTCTAGATTTTTGCTACTCAAAGTATCCAGACCAGAAGCATCCACATTATCTGGTGGTTATAGGACACTCAGTGTCTCAGGCCCCACCTCCTGAATCATAATCTGCATTTTAACAAGATCCTTGGGTGATCTGTAAGCACTTTTCTGGTTTCAGAAGCACTGGCCTCTGTTCCTGCAGATTATCTCCTCATTGGACATGCACCAGTCTTTTTGAATATATGTTCCACCCATGTGTATATTCATTATATATTGTATATATCTTGTTTGTGTAGGTAGGATCTTTTTAATTTTTTTGTCATGAATCCAGTTTTCATTTCTGATATAAAGAATCTGTTTGACATAAAGAACCCTATACAAGCAGTATGAGATCTGACAAAAGCTCAGATTTACTAGGTAGGGCCTTTGTACTATTACTAGATGAATCGATTGTTCTAGAAAGGGACCCTACTGTAATTGGATGACAGGTTGGTATCTGCAGGGCACTGAGTAAGGGGCTAGGCCAGACTGTCTTGGTCAGTGTTGGGTGCCTACATGAGAAATTACTGAAGAATACAGCAAATCCCTTAAAAGAAACACTAACTTTGGAGGAAAAATTGGTGACAGCCTGCAGAGTATTACCCACAATACTAAAAATATTAGTAATGTTTTCATCTTACAAAGTTTTTTTTTCCCTTTTACAAGTTTCAGTTTATGGTTTCTAGATTGGCATTCAAGGTATTTATTTTATCTATCTATCTATCTATCTATCTATCTATATTTATCTATCTATCCTACTTTCTTAGTAGTTGACGTTACTGGTCTTTTCCTAGCTGTATTTACCTTGTAATGTTGTATTTTTTTCTTTCTTTTTTTGGGTAACATTGTATTTTCATATGTCGTCACTGGAAAAAAGATACAGCATTTTTCTTATGCAAAAAACTTAAAAATGTTTCCTAGGAAAAACTTAGGATTTCATTAGTGACTGTTAGTTTTGATTTAGTGTTGAATCTTTGCAAGTGATAGCAAAATTAAGTAAGCTGTTCTTCATCCAAATGGATCTTTTTTTTTTTTTAAGATTTTATTTATTTACTTATAGAGATGCAGAGAGAGAGAGGGGCAGAGACACAGGCAGAGGGAGAAGCAGGCTCCATGCAGAGAGCCTGACGCAGGACTCCATCCAGGGTCTCCAGGATCACGGCCCTTGGCTGCAGGTGGCGCAAAACCGCTGCGCCACCAGGGCTGCCCATCCAAATGGATCTTTAATGAATCTTATAAAGTGGATTTATAAGGCTGCTGGTTTCTTTGATAATAGGAACTTCTCCAAGTGATACTTAGAAAATAAATTTAGGACATAACAGATTATATGTAACACCAGATTGATTTTCCCTTAAGGAGAAAGAACAAACAAGAAACATTCCTGCACAGAAATACAGCATCTGTTTACCTGGAGTACTTGAGCACGACTTGTGGTCTCAATTCAAAGAGTGCCAATTGATGATGAGAATCTTCCCTGCTCTCTATCACAAACCGCAATTAGGAAAGGCAATAAAATTTTGCACATAAAGGGCAGACTTCTTCAGAATAAAGATGGACATACTGCCTTCCAAGAGCCAAGGACCATCTATCTGTTCAATCATGGAAGAAGTAGTAGGATAAGTTTTAAAAGCTGATATTTTTATATTGGGGTTGGTAAATATGGTATAATTTAGACCATGATATAATATAAAAATATAAATAGTTCCCAAAAGGGTTGGGTAAATTTGTAGGTATTAAGCTCATTCTGGGTATTTGAGACCAAAGGTATTTGGAGCACAGACTTAACTGTTTTTTGTTTTGTTTTGTTTCTAGATTTTATTTATTTATTTGAGAGAAAGAGATAGTGAGATAGCAAGAGAGAGCACAAGGAGGGAGGAGGAGGCTCCCTACTGAGCAGGGAGCCAGCCCAAAGTAGGGCTCCAGCCCAGGATGCTGGGATCATGACCTGAGCCAAAGGCAGACACTTAACCAACTGAGCCACCCAGACACCCCTTAACTTTTCAAAATGTCTGTCATGGAGATATGCCATGTCATAAGTCTACATGGCTGTCGGCCTTCTTGGGCAGAATATTGGGCTGGAATGACCCTGCTTAGACCAGGGTCCATCTCATCATTTTATAGCAAAATAGTCATTGATATGAGAAGGCAGGTTGTCTTACTTGTCTTCATCAGCCAGATCTTCAAAACCTTGCCTAGATTTTAGTCTTAAGTGGTAGTTAAATGATTCAGTGTGGGTGTTTCCATGCTGCAAGAGCAGGTTATACGTGTTCTACTTCTAGGGAAGCCTTTCTCAATACAAAATGCTACTTAATTTGCTGTTTTGATTTTCTGTAGACTCAGCATTTTGAGTAAACAAGTTACTACTGAATTATTTAACCTAGCATAGACCAAGTTCTTAAAATGGGCTGTGTTTCTGTTTGTGTTCACCTGTTGGCTTCAGGTTAGTGAGGTGAACTGGCTTTCTATTTTCTTAGTTCAAGTATTTGAAACTAAGTGTAAATCACACCTCAGCTATTATGTTAGAGGAAGTAGTAATAGCAAAATCTGTATTATCTTCCCCAAATAAATAGGAATAATTATTGATATTACTATTCATAGCTATATTTTTAAAACTCTAGTCTGTGACTATAAAGTTATCAATATATATTCCTTGTTAGGAAGTTTTATTGTTATTTTTGAAAATTCACATTCTGATATGCAATTTTTCATTACGTTTGCATTCCTGTGCATGTTTATACAGATATATAGCCTTTTATTGCACAGTTTCTAACCTGTGAACTCAACTTAAAAGGAAAAATCAGTATCTGCTTACTTGACTTTAATCATTGGATTTAATTGAATGTAGTGATTAGTAGTAGCCATAAAAATCCATAGAAATGTGACTGTTATTAACAGTGGGTCACATACTGAAAATAAAATGCTCTCCTTTTTGGCAGTACTGCATCTGTTTTTATGAGATTAATCATCTCTCTTAGTTCTTCTTAAACTTTAGTATGGCTATAAGAAATGTCAGTCAGGTGCAGATTCCTGGGTACTATCTCTTGAGTTCTAATTCAGTGGGTCAGAGGAAACTGCAGAAATTTATATTTTTAATAAGCACCACTGATGATTTTGACACAGTGGTCTATGGACTAGACTTTGAGATGGTCTGATGGTCCCCTTCTCTTGCATTTTCCCTTACTTGAAGGACAAGGCAAAAGTGAGATTGTTTCACATTCTGGCTTTGTTCATTTCTGTTTTAAAATAACACATTTCTATTTTACCTTGCCCCTAAGATCTCTTCTTGATCTCCAGAAAGAGAAAAAAGGTCTGGAGGAAAGTAAGGAAAATTATAAATATAAATTAGGCCCACTCATGCACTGTCTCAGCCTCATCCTGCAGCGATATTAAGGGATAATTTGTGGGGAAATGTGGTATTTCTGAGGCATATAAAAATGTTTCTTCTCCTTAATAACCTACTATGTCTCAGTCATTCATAAACCTAGAGGAAGATCTGGAAGGAGCGTGGGGATTAGAGAATCAACAGGGAAACTTTGTTCAGGCTTGTCTATAACAGATGGAGATGTAAATATGTGGTGGGTAACTGAGGAATAAGAATGTGATGATGCAGAACTTTCCAATATAGGGGAAAAAATGAAAAAACTTGAGATCCTGGAGAGAAGTCATAGGCATACTTGAGAAACTTCTTGAACGGTAAGGGGCAGAGAATTCCTAACTCCCTGCCCTTTCACACAAGAGCTGTCATCCTCACAATAATCTTGAAAGAAGGCATTTTTCATCCTGGTTAGCAGATGTGCAGGCTGATGGTGGCTAATTGGTGGTGGAGGCAGGGTATAAATGAGGTCCAACTGGCTTCCAAGCCCCGGCTCCTCTCGGCTCTCTGACATCCTTTTCCTTTGGCCAGTCAAATGATCTATCATTAAGGGAGGAGACATTTGTCAGCCAAGCTGTGTTCCAGTAGGAGCAAAACCAGGGCAGATGTGCACATGACTGTCTTTTTCGAGTGCAATACAGAGTGATAGGTTAAGAGCACATGTTCTTCCATCAGCAAAAGAATAAATAAAATGTGGGCTCTACATACAACAGAATATTTTTTGACCATAAGAAGGAATGAAATGTTGGTACAGCCCTGAAGACCTTTCGGCTAGGTGAAAGGAGACAGTCACAAAAGGCCATGCAGTATGGACCCCATTTTTAGGAAATGTCCAGAATAGACAAGTTTGTAAAGCCAGAAACTAGATTAATGGTTGCCTGAAGCTGGAGAGACGAATGGCAAGTGACTGCCAATGGATATGTGGCTTCTTTTGGGGGTGATGAAAATTTTGGAATTGTAAGTGATGATTGGTTGCACCACCCTGTGAATATAGTAGAGACCACTGAATTGTTTGAAAGAGTGAATTTTCCAGGATGTAAATTATATATCTGAAAAGAATCATGTGTTGTATTTAGACCAAGCTTGAAATCAAACTCTGATTGAATCACTTAACAGCTCTGTGGCTGTGGGCAGGTCATTTGAACTTTCAAAGCCTTACTAGATCCTCATTTCTAAAGAAATGATGATAAAGATTTTTTTATCTTTAAGTAATCTCTATCCCCAACATGGGGCTTGAACTTAACAACCCTGAAATCAAGAGTCGCATGCACCACTGACTGAGCAAGCCAGACACTCCACTAAAGAAATAATGATAATATGAACCTTTAAAAGGTATTGTGGGAGTGTCTTGGTGATTCATTTGGCTAAGCGTGCGACCTTTGATTTAGGCTCAAGTCACAATCAAGACCTGTGTCAGGCTCTGCAGTGGGCATGGAACCTGCTTAACCTTTCTCTCCTTCTCCATCTGCTCCTCCCCTGCCTCCCTCTCTTAAGCAAAACAAAATAAAATAAAATAAATCAAAAGTTATTGTGAAGATTTAGTGAATGCATGCCAAGTTCTTAGCTCAGTGCCTGGCACAGAGCAATTATGTCATCAATGTTAGTTATGCCCTCCAGAAAGCAGGTTGTATTGGAAGAGATTTTTGAAATCAGTGCAGGTTGCACAATGGGAATTATTGACTGGAATTGTTAGCCTGGGTATCATGGCTCTCCCTGTTTCTACAGGTTCAAGGTAAAACAAGGAGGTACTCGTGAGGATTTTCAAACCCAGAACTCAATTTTCACTTCATCTTGGTTGCTTATAAGGCTCATATCCATAATTAAGAATCCTTGCACTATAAATTGCAAAGTTAAAATTTAGACAATTGGATATATGTGCACCTAAACTTGTTATAAAAATCACAGCTTCTTTATAATTAAATTGTTTTAGCTCACCTCTCTGCCTGGCCATAAGTAGGTTTTCAATGATTATTTTGGCACAGAACCAGACATTAATATGAAACAAAGGTCTTTTTAAAGGTATTTGAACCATTTGCTAAAGGGATTCTAATTTAATTGTTCAACACTAAAAATGTTGTTTATTATGGTTGTGTTATGTTAGAACTTGTGTGAACTTTTTATTTTATTTATTTTTTAAAGGACTTTATTTATTTATTTGAGAAAGCACGAGAGAACAAAGTGGGGGGAGGAGCAGAGGGAGAGGGAGAAAACCTTTTAAATATACCTGTTTATATGGCTTCTTTATTACATGAGAAATAGTTGAATGAATTTTAACTTTCGTTTCAAAGATAGAAACATTTGCCCCAAATCTGGGGGTAGAAGACGTTACTGGAAGCAATTTATTAGTGCCCTCCATATGAATTGCTTACTTCTCCCTTTGAGATATGGAGATGTGTAAGTACTGTCAAAAAGACTCCTTTCACCCAACTATAGGTAGTAGAAAATAAAAAAAAAACGAAAATATTGATACTTTGATAAGGGATTTTTAAATTTGGCATGTGTATCTTATTAATCACGGTTTCTTTTCTCCCACAGCATGGGGAAGGGCAGCGGCCGCCATGCTCTTCTGTGGCTTTATCATCCTGGTGATCTGCTTCATCCTGTCTTTCTTTGCCCTCTGCGGACCCCAGATGCTCGTCTTCCTGAGAGTGATTGGAGGCCTCCTGGCCCTGGCAGGTAAGACTAAGTCAGCGGTTCTTCATTCATACCTTCCATAGACATCATCATAGTACTGCCCAACCCACCATTCTTGACAATTACACTTCCAGGTCTATTGTCAGAAAATGTGTCACCAGGGGCAGAAGTAACAGAGATGTGTTCCTTAGGGTCCAGGTGCCTTTCTTCCTGGAGGAGGTCTCAGATGATATCTTGTGTTCTCCATCCACGCTGCATGCTGCTGTCTCTTGTAGGTGACCCCACGTCCAGCAACACCCCTACTTGGAGGGACCAGGGCTGACACAGTGTGCTGTTTCCATGGGGTGTCCCAGTGCTGGCTTCCTGTGAGCCCCTTGCTATGGGGACTGGGATGTCCCTGAGCCATCTTACTTATTGAAGGTGTATTACAGTCTTATGTCCCAGGTCATGGAAAGGTTTTCTGCAGGGGGACGGGAGACCCTAGGAAAGACCAGATCTGGAACTGCCTTTTTGTATCATAGAGCTGATTCTGAGGGGTGGGAAATGGAGTGAGGCAGGTGGCTGTGGTCAGAGTGAACACTGATTAATGGACTACAAGAACTAGGAATCTAGGACCAAGAATTATTTGAAATTTCCGTTGGTCCCTGGCACTAGGGACCTCAGTCACAGAACTGAATTTAGATGGATCACTGGATTTTTCTGACAAAGAGAAAAGAGAAGGTGCTGATAAGGTTAAGGCCACAGGTCTGTTTGACATAGCAACTTAGGCCCTTGGGATCAAAGCAAAAATCCAGCCACAGACCTGGGGTGCAGGTATAGAGTGAGCACATGGTCAGAAGCCTTGGATTTAGGAGAGGTACATAAGGTAAAGCAGGAGCCCAGAGAGAGACCACCTTGTGCTGGATTCTCTGAGCTTAGGGAACGTGTTCCCAGAGCCCAGGGCAGGATGAGTTGGGAGTGCGGGGGGAGGGTGGAGAGTAGGGGAGAGGGAGGAGGACCCTGGCTCAGAGAAAGGGGGTGGCTCAGAGAACCAACCTGTGCAGGCCCAACCTTCACCTGTATATTTGAGCATTTCTCTTGATTGAACATAAGGTTTACTCTGGTTTTCTTTCTGTCTCAGAGTTTCCTTTTAGAATAATATTTTAAAATTAGGAGCAGTTTGGAACCACAAAACATGAAGAATCTTATTGAATCCCATCTCTACTTCTATTTGGCTTTCATAGTTAAATTTATAAGGCCTTATCAAGGAAACACACTTGATATCTTTTCTTCCACACATCTTAGAAGACTAGCTAGATGCCTGTTCCAATCACCATTAGAAACACACTAGGACATTAATGTTCATTACCATATGACCCAGGAATTCCACTTTTAGGTATATATCCCAAAGAACTGGAAGCAGGGATTTGAACAAATACTTGTACACACATGTTCATAGTGGTATTTGCCATAGCCAAAGGTGGAAACAACTCAAGTGTTCATCAGGACAAAATGGTTAAATATTTATGTACACACAGTGGAATATTATTCAGCCATTAAAAGGAATAAAGTTTTGATACATGGTACAGTGTGGAAGGATCTGAAAATATTATGCCAAGAAAAACAAGGTATACACACAGAAGGACAAGTATTTTATGATTCACTTATATAAAGTACCTGGAATAGGCAAATTTATAGAGATCCAAACTTACCAGGGGCTGAGGGCGGGGTGGGTAATGGGGTAAGCAGAGTTTAGGTTGGGAATATTGAAAAAGTTTTAGATACAGATAGTGATGATGGTTGCACAACACTGTGTATTTAATACTACTGAGTTGTACACTTAACAAATGATTAAAATGATAAGTATTATGTTGTATATATTTTGCCACCATTTAAAAAAAATCCCAGTAAAACTCTTTTATCCATCTTAGCATTAAAAAATGAAGATATAAAACAAACAAACAAATAAATAAATAATTTAAAAAAAGATCTGACATCATGAGTCTATAAGACTCATGAATCACTGACCTCTATCTCTGACACCAATAATACATTATATGTTAATTAGTTGAATTTAAATAAAAGTTTTAAAAAGATTATGTGAGGTAATATGTGAAAAGTACTGTGTCTGGCCCTCTATAAATGTTAAGTAAAACTTTATTGATTTTTTGCTGGAGATAAAATACCATCTTAACAGGTACTGAAATTTCAAGGAAATAAAAACACATTACTAATAAAAAAATAAATAAAAATTAAGATCTAGGAATGACCAGCTTGAGCTGACAGGCTTGCAAGAATTACTATTTTCAGGAAGACTGGTTCTATGAACTCTCACAGATTCACAGCATACTGCCTTGTGTAATTCTGTGTCCTTATTTTACATTATGACTAAATACTCCTCTTTTCCTTGAGAGCTTGACAAGTAGAATGAGAAGTTTTTACAGGAGTGAAAAGCCTAGAAATCTCAATGTACTTTTAGTGGTAATAATGTTGAATTAGGGCCTACTCAACTTTTAAGAATTACTTCACAAAAACAGTTATTTTTAATTTTATATTTATTTTGGGGTTAACATCAGAAAAATTGAGCACTGATACAATTTAGATTTTACAGAAGTGGATCCAAATTGCTATACAAACTCTACATCTGATGGACCAAAATGGGTGATGAACAATATTTAACATTTACGACCAGAGGAATTAGAGAATAATGTAGTGTCTTACACAATATTTGCAGTAGATAACAAACTTCCCAAGTAAGAGTTTGCCACTTAAAGTGTGTAAGAAACAGAAATATTTAAGATCTGCACCGAGATCACCCTTCTTAAATTGCCAGAGAAGAGGAATATTTTGAGTTGAGAAATAGAAGGAATGAATCAAGATGTAGAAACACCTATGGCCTTTCTAGCAATAAAAAAAAAAAAAAAAAGGAAAAGAAAACAACTTTAGTTTACATCTGTGAAGATAGGGAAAAAAGTAGGTAAAAGGAAAGTAGGGGTGAGGACTCTACACTCCCTGGAGCGCGGCCACCTGGCACCTCTTGGTGTAGACTTGTGTCTTAATGTTACAGAGTGAAAATGTGTTCATACCTTATGATGTGGCAGTGGACATGGGAAATAGTATGTGAAAAGAATGCAGAACACAGCATAGCATGTGGATGTTCATTATAGCTTCATAGAGTTATGCATGCTCATTGAAAAATAATACAAAAGTAGATTTAATTGAGTTCTTATTTTTTTAAGTTGCTTAAAATATTAATATGACTAATACTAATTGTGATAAGGTGACTGTTATACCAAAGAGTTTAGAAATCTTCTTGACCTGTATTTTCTTTCTTATATCCTCCTTACACTCCCCCAAGTCAGGATGATTACTCTCCTATTTTATTTCTCTTCCCCCAGCCTGGAATGCTGTTCCTCCAACCTCCATTTCTCCATTTCTATTTATTCTTCAGATTCCTGCCTCCTCTGCAGACTTTTCTGGTGCTTCTCTACATTGATCATTCACATCATTGGCTTGTTTCATTTAGTCACTCATTTATTAAATAAATATTCCAATGGTGTGCTATTAAATATCAATATCATCAAATATATGTGTATATATTATTTTTGTTAACACTGAAAATATTCACTGTGTTTGGCACAGTAAATACCAAGTGAAAAAGTACTCTTCTGAGCCACCCTGCTTTCTACTATACACCATAGTTTTGCATTTTCTACTTGAGTGAATGTAATGCTTGCACAGGCACAAAGAGAGATTCTCTAATTGCTTTCTGTCTTTCGTATATTCAGTATTCTGGTCAGTGCCAGATCTGACATACAATAGTCAATAACTTGTTTGAGCTCATGATTGATAGGTTCCCTCAACCCCTTTCATTAGCATGAAGTGGATTTAACACTTATTTAAAGGCAAAAAACAATGGTGGAAGAGGGAGTTAATCTGTTATTACCATGCATTCATTCATGGATCCGTATTCACTTTGGGATGTTTTTCTTTCCTTTAGCTGTATTCCAGATCATCTCCCTGGTAATTTATCCTGTGAAGTACACCCAGACCTTCAACCTTCATGACAACCCTGCTGTCACTTACATCTATAACTGGGCCTATGGTTTTGGGTGGGCGGCCACGATTATCCTGATCGGCTGTGCCTTCTTCTTCTGTTGTCTTCCCAACTATGAAGATGATCTTCTGGGCAATGCTAAGCCCAGGTACTTCTACACATCTGCCTAAGGTGGGGAGTGAGCAGAAGACAACGCTGCTGCCAAGATGGATCCCAGAGCAAGAAACTGTCTTTCCCAGAATCCTTTGAAACCATTTTGTAGGCAATGTTCATATCATTAGACTAGTCAATGCTAAAATAAATTTTGGGGAAAATTTCTTAAATGGTGTTAAAGTTTCATATTCATCTTTTATATATGTTTTGTAAACAAAACTTATTTCTTTTAAATAATGACCTGTAATATGCTAATATCCCCTTATATCTATGCATACCATTTATACATTTGTAAAAGAATAGGAATATGAAACTTAACCATGTATAAGGCAAAAAAAAGAAGGCTTCAAAGATTGGCTGGACCTGATCAAGTTTCTGTTTTTCCCAGATAGAATGGACTGAATCTATTAAGAGCCAATAAAAAGAGGGAGATACTAATAAAAAATGTCAGTGACCAAATATTCTAAAAGAAATGCAAAAAGTAAATATTTTCCAAGCCTTCACTTATTTAAAGAAGTGAAAGTTTCCTAAATGCATATCGTTTGTGAGAATTTCTAACTAATATCCTAAGTAATTTTTTTTTTTTTTTTTTTTGCGAAGCTTCACATTAACTTGATATGGCATCTAGGAAAGTATTCTTTCATAGTCAAAGCCTGCTGCAATAGTAAGGCCTTCATATGTAGTGAAATGTTAAGATGAAATTTTCTCTTTGAAAGTGGTTTATAGGGTTGGGGTGTGGGAAAATGCTACATTAATAAATCTGTACTCTTTTGTGTCTATATGTTCAGGAACACAGTAGACCGATTAAAAGATGGGCTAGGTCTAATTCATCACGACTATAGGCATGCTTTGGTTGCTTAGTAAAGCATTAGGAATGCCATTCTTCTCACAAAGTAACATTAAAACAGCCCAAGGAGACGAAGTGACTTGAATTATTCATCTCAGGTTGACTGGGCTCTCATCATATAGACACAGCTTCTGGTAGATAGCAATTGTAAACAACAACTTAAATGTAGTTACAAACCTGGTCGTCTTTGGAAAAAGAGATATAAACTATCTGGTATAAGACACAACAGGAGAATTCAGGGATGTGAGATTTCCCGTGAATGGCAAATAGATGATATATCACATTGACTATGATTTTTTTTTTTTTACCATTTGTACTTACATAATGAAAACCAATTCATTTTATATATCAAATTATTATTTTGTAAGTTGCAGAATAAGCAACTGCAGTTTTCATTATGAATTTTCCCCCAATAAACCAGGTGTTCTAATCTTGTTTCTAGTTTGTAGTTTTTGGTCTTGCTTTTTTTCTTTTTTCACGTCTGGGGAAGGGACTTTTAAAAAGATTCTTTGAGTGGGGCAAAATAAGAACATCGGATAAAATGAAAAATAGCTTTTCCTTAACGTTTTAAGAGTCTTGCTTATTTTAGGTATCCAGTAACAATTTTTGAATGGACTTTAAGGGATTCTAGTGGTCTGCTTCCTGGACTTCTTCCTCAATGACCAATCCCTGTCGGTACACAGATACCATACAACATCTATCTGGTGCTGCCAGCAGAGGGAAAAGGACTAACAGATCTCTTGTAGGTGCAGATGCCAGGGAGCATTTGTGTGGTTTAGCTGAAGATTCATCTTTCTCCATCTTCCTGCTTGAGATGGGATCTTCTTCCATTCAGGTAGTGGGACAGCAAGCAGTTGCTTCTTTTCCCCTTGTCCACCTTCCCAGCTGACAATGGTGTTCCAGCATGGGTTATAGGTTAAATCTCTTATGGCGTGGGTAAATGTGAAGACAGGTTGCAGGTGGTAGATTGGAGATACTTCTTACAGTGTTCTGGTTGGTTCTTGGAAGTCCATTTTTTCCCATGTTTTTCAAAATATGAGGTGAATGTTCCTCATCATAAATTTAGAAGAGTGTCACCTGGGTGATTATTTACACCAAAATTTTTTTTCTAATTCTCTGACAAGTAGAGGACTTGAAGTGACATTCAACAATGCTAAAGATGTCATCTTCTAAAATAATAGCACAGGTAACTCAAGAAGATAATGGGTAGCTAGAGATTAAAGCAACTGGAATTCCCATTATACCTGAAAATGATTCTCAGAGGACAAGGTTCTTTAAAGCAGGCACTCCTATCTCTGGATTTTTCCCTGCCCAACTGTCTTCTTCCTCTCCTTAATAAATTATACACTATATTCTAATGATGCACATTTAGGAAAAATGGCTCCTTGGGAGAATAATGAAGAATTTGACCAAGAAACCATCTGAAGACTAAGAATACATTGCATGATATTTCCCCTAGTAAAGCTGAGTGGCTTTTGGCTCTGTAATTATATTAAGAGTCCCCACCCTTTAAATAAGCAGTTGTAGGTTCCCAAACAATTATCTCACACTCACACTATAAGTAGTCAGATATGCTATTTGCCATTTACTGTTGAATATAACAAAGAAGTAATATGTCAAGGTCTTTCAGTTGGCACACAAGCTAACTATGGAATATAATTACTTTTAGCTTCAAAACAATATACTACAGGACTGACAGTAAAGTTTGATAGGCTTTCCTTTTCTAAGAAAATAAAAACAATGGAAGGATGTAGTCATAATATCTTCATTATGTTAATTTTTGCTACAAACTCCTGCTTAAAGTCCAATTAATATAATAAACATGAATGCTGAATCAACCTGTTTTGTTTTTCTAGGCATAACCAAAAAGGCCATATTTGAATCGTATCCAATTTTGGCTCTTGCTAGCTGTCCATGCTTCGGGCAGTTTACCTTCCCCTGCCTGGCCTTATAACCTCATTCACAAAATTATTGTAAATGGTCCTTTTTCCCTTCAAAGCTCTTTGATTCAGTGTGCTTGTATGTGTATCTGCTCATTTGTTATTTACTTAAACATTCTTGAGAAAAAGGAAATAGGGTAAAGTGATGTTTTTTTTTATGTGATTTTTTTTCAAAGTGACTTTCCCAGCTAGAGACAATGACTACAATCTTAATACTATGATGGAATTTTTTCTTTAATTGAAAACAAAAGAAAATTCCTTTAACTGGAAGACCACTAAATAAGTGAATTTGAACTCTATCATGAGTTTAAGTAACCCTAAAGCTTAGAAGAAAAGCTTTATTTGTATTTCAGGGAGCTTCTGATTCAAGATTGTGGAGTGGACTCCATTAAATCCATCATTTCTCACCAATATGAAAAAAAATGTGGAATAATAAACAAATACCAGAGGGATTAAATCCATAACAAGGGAAGGATTCATTTGCTGACTAGAGGCTTTGTCAAATTTGAGAAGAAATGAGTGATATTGTCAACAGTGGAGTGAAGCCACCACCCAGAATAAACTCAAGTTGCATGTCAGGGAATTAACACCTATGCTGCCTGATAAGTGGCAAAGAGGTGCCAAGCTTGGAATTGGCAGAGAAAAGGGTAGCACTGGGAAATGTGGAGGGTATAAATCAGCGGACTTGGTTTCCAGTCAAGAAACACTTCCAGCGGAAGAGTTTCCCAGTTGGCCTGACCCCTGCCTTCCTCCCACCAGATTCCTACCCCTTACAGAAGGGAACAATTGATCTGTAGGCAAACCCCAGAGATGATGATCATGATTATTAAATAGTATGCTCTGTTCTAAGTGCTTCCCATGTACTAGCCCATACAAACCTCACCTATACCCCCTGATATAGGTTTAGTTTATTCTTACTTGTTCAAAGGAGGAATGAAAACAGGAACATGAAGTAACTCTCCAAGGTCAGACAGCTAGTAAATAACAGTAATAATAAGTGCAAAATACAATGTTATGTTATTTGGTACAGTTGGGAATAGTACAGTAGGTAATGTTACCACACGAGTATTCATGGGCTCCCCCCACCCCATTGTGTTGGTGTGGAGCCCTCAACCTCTTCCACTTCTCCATGCTCCAGGGATGGGTGTGCCTTGTTGGGAGGTGAAGTGACAGGGGACTATAAAATGGGGAGGTGTGGAGCAAAGGAGAAGGTGGAGGGCCAAAAATATAAAGAGCTAGGCGGGGGGGCGGGGGGCAGCAAAAGGAGATAAATGGGAGAGAGGAGAAAAAGAGGTTTACGAATGGATTTCTAGGGTCTATGTAGCTCACTGCAGAGCTACATAGGGAAATGTAGAGCTAGGGAAATGCAGTTCACACTGTTCTGAGTCTTCATGATCATGCCGTCTAATTTTGGATTACTTCTCTGTGATTGGACCATGTGAGTCATCACTTTGTAAATGTTGCAGGTATGAGCCATTTTCTCGACTATCCCAGGGGTGTGGATGAAATGAAAGGGCCCAGTCCTGATTTGGTAGCTTGATGGAGAGGGCCTCATAAATTAAAACCCAGTGCCATCTTCCTGAAGCACTTATTTTTTAGTCTTCTTAAAATGTACTGCTTTTGATATTACAGGTTACAGGTCTAAACTTTTTTTTTTAGACGTTAGAATCATCCATAGGCTACAGAATGTTTTGAGTCTTAATTATTATTTATAAGCTGCTTTGAAATATGTATTACAAAAACAACCCAGATGGTGAACCTCTAGTTCTTATAAAATATAGAGTACCTAGATATAGATAGACCGCATCTCATCCTTTTGGCTTTTGTTATGCTAGAGAATATTCTTCATAAGAAATAGAAACAGGGCTCCCTTTCACTTTCCTACATCACTGTGTGTAAATCTTTTTCTGTCACGTGCTCTCCGCAGAGGAAGATGAATGCATGCATAGCTCTGGGTTTTACCTTACCTTCTACACAACTGTTTAATCGGAAAGACAGCCATGCTTGTTCTGATATAAAAATATTTTAAATCCAATTACTTAACTCTCCACCTTCCATCCCCAAATCTTCAAATAAGATGGAGCAGATATGAATGAAGCTTGTCATCTTTGGGGATGCTGTCGTCTCCTTAGAAGCGATCATCTGACTCCCAATGCCTTGACTTTGACTTAAGTGGGTGATACAAAGAAATGTTTTAAGAGTCCTCTAGTACTTAATTCCCATCTGTAGAAAGGAACTCAAAGTATTACCAGGAAAACTGTAACAGAAATTCCAACAATTCTTAAATCTAAACTGCTGTGAAAGGGGGATGACTTTGAACAAGACTATTTCATAGACTTATGCAGTAAGGATGCCAACACCTCTGCCAGAGGCAAGAGAACACTGCTCAGAGGAGAGCTTGGGATGAAGACACAGGATTCCAGCTCCTTCCTTTGGATTCCCCCTCTTTTCCTCACTCCTTCCACAACTGTTTTTTGTTTTATTTTGTTTTGTTTTTATTTTGCAACGTAGTGTTAACAACAATTCTACTGAGGTCAAAAGATTGCTTTATCTCACCTCTGTGAATATGGTTTCAGGTGTTTTTTTTTTTTTTAAGATTTTATTTATTTATACATGAGAGACACAGGGAAAGAGACAGACAGAGACAGAGGGAGAGGGTCCCCACAGGGAGCCTGATGCAGGACTCAATCCCAGGACCCTGGGATCACGCTCTGAGCCAAATGCAGACGCTCAACTGCTGAGCCACCCAGGCATGCTGGTTTTAGGTCTTAAAATTCCTGAAAACAGACCGAGATTGGGACCCATCAATGTCCAGAGTCTTGTGCTCTTCGAGATTTCTTCAAGGAGCTGGGCTCACCTGGTCACACATACAGCTCATTGTTCTTGGATTTCACAATTCTGCTAAGTATCTGGGTGTATTTTTTGGGTGTGGCAGAGGGGAGGATAATACACCTTGGGTGTGGGAAAAGACAGCCAAAAAGGAAAATTGAAAGGGGTTCAGCAACTGGCAGGATAAAGATGTTCCACTTATATTATTCTGTGCTTCATTGTTGACCTAGGAACTTTCTCTCTAGCTGTGGAAATAAAGGAAAACTCAGTTGTGTGTGTGTGTGTGTGTGTGGTGTAAAGATAGTTCTCTGGTGAAGAAATGGAACCCTGTTGATTTAACTGGAGTCAGGTTGTCTTAGTGATAATGAGTCACTGAATAATCATAATAGACAGTTGGATAATGATTTGCTCAGCCAGTTTTTCCAGTACAAAAATTCAAGGTAATTAGCCTGCTATTACCAGCTGTTTTTGAATTAGTTACTTTTAAGTAGGAACACATAGATTTGAAATAGAAACTGAACTAAATCACTGAAAGTCAATTTAGTGACACTTTGAAAGCAAGTTCCATGTGTGAATCCTCTGTTTCTCTGGTCTATGCTTTCTGTTTTGGTGACTCAGTGGATATTCTTCACTTGAAATGCTTCAGTGACCATGCGTATTTCCAAATGCCATCCCACCCAGTTTCTAGTCAAGTGACACTACAGTGCCTAAACATTTTTTTTAAGGAAACACACACACACACACACACACACACACCACATACATCCCCAAAAAGAAAAACTGATTTCAGTCAAGACAGAGAAGATTGAAAAGTTAAAGTCCATACAGGAGGCTGGCATTGGCCACGATTACTTTCCTGTGGAGAGAATTTACCATTGGAATAATCGCCTCTTCTGAAGATGTCTAGGTGGTCAGAAGTTGGCTACATCAAGACTAGAAACACCACCATGAGAAAAATGAATTCTTGGCAGGCCCCAAATACAAATACCTCTGTCTCAGAGCAGTACACTGGTCACGCAATGACACCTCCCAGCTCACCCTCTGGGCCAGTTCTCTTATCTTAGTTATCTTATCTTAGAAGGAGAACTGATGCAGCCTTCTGCCAAGAGGCCCTGGGCTGGGTGCCCCCATGCAGGGTGCAGCTGCAGAGCCCCCCGAGCAGCCCTGGCTGTGGGATAGGGCACCTAGCCACCACAGTGGAACAGTCCTCACTCTAAGGAGGAGCCCTGGGAGGAATGAACATTGCTACCAGGATTGTCTGGAGAAGTTAGTCAAGCCCTCTTGCCTTCTCTCCCTGAACACCCCACTCCCACATACCTCCCTAAAGTTTCTTCTGTGAGGCTCAGAAACAGAGGCAGCTTTCAGCATCAGCATCAAGGACTTACTACCAGGGATGCCTGGGTGGCTCAGCGGTTGAGTGTCTGCCTTTAGCTCAGGGCGTGATCCCGGGGTCCTGGGATCGAGTTCCGCATCGGACTCCCTGCAGGAGCCTGCTTCTCCCTCTACCTGTGTCTCTGCCTCTCTCTCTCTCTCTCTCTCTCTCTCTCTCGTGTGTGTGTGTCTCATGAATAAATAAAGAAAATCTTTAAAAAAGAAAGAAGAGGACTTACTACCAGTGTGAACACACTTCCCTTTCTCCAAGTTGTGTCCTTAAAGGGTAAATGCAACATTCAGAAACACCACCAATTAAATTCAAAGCTGAGTCAAGCGATGTTGGTCATTTTCTATTCACATGTGCTGCAGATACACAGACCTTAAGGAAATTCCACATTTAACTATGTATGAAAAAGTAAGAAATACCCGCATTGAAGTTCCTCAGCTCAGAACGTTAACCAGAAGCTTCCAGTGACAGCTGGCTGAGTTTTAACCTAACTGTCCCAGTGGGGCTCTCTGGGAATCATGGGGTGAGCTGTCTGTCGTGCGCGCACAAAGGGCCACTGTCCTGGGACCCTGGGAACCCGGACTTGTTGAAGGAAAAGCCATTTCAAGCAGAGTCTGCTGCTAACTTGCCACCCAAGTCACCTCAGCTTAGCTGGTCCGGTACTGAGGGGCTTCTGCATAAAACACGCCTAGTTGTTCACATTCTTTTACACAACATATTTTTGTTCTAAGAAAAGGTAAGAAAAGTTGCCAGAACTGATGGCTGTGTGATCCTCAGGCCGCCTTGGGAAATACAGGAAGAGTGGCAGAAACAGGAGCCAGTCTGTGTCTGTGGCCTTTCTCTTAGCAGGTCCTCAATGAGAAAAGCCTGTCTGGGGATCTATGTTTGGTAACAGAGCAGCCCAATCTGTCCTTCAGCCTGTCCCTCGAGTCATCACAGCATGAGTTGGGATGACAGGAAAGTGTAGACAACTTCCCAGTCTAAAATGTAACTTTCTCTTGAAACACCTTTTCCACTGAAAAAGAGGTTTGGAAAAAACAGGCAACATGAGAATCCTCAAAGAGGCATCATAAAGCTTATATTCTATGCCAAGCTGGCATGGTAAACACAGGTTTCTCATTTGCAGGAATTAATGGATAAGAATTTTTTTTTCAGGGGTGCCTAGGTGGCTCAGCGGTTTAGCATCTGCCTTCGGATCAAGGCCTGATCCCAGGATTGGGCTCCCTGCATGGAGCCTGCTTCTCCCTCTGCCTGTGTCTCTCTCTGCCTCTCTCTCTCAGTGTCTCTCATGAATAAATAAATAAAATCTTTAAAAAAAATGAATGCCTTTTTCCTTTTGAATTTTACAAATGCATTTAAGACTTCTCTGAAAGAGAAGTCACCAAAAGAATTAACCTAATATTCTCTGCACGAGATGAGATAGGCGAGATTTTCACAAGAGAAATGCATACAGAAAGTTCCAAAAAATATTCCTGTTCCGGATATTAGCAGATGTTACTAAAAGGATTCTATAGTCAAATAATTGCAATAATATCTACTATGTATCGCTTCCTCACTGTGTGCCAGGCTCTTATTTAACCATAGCAACAATCTCATTAGGTAGACACATTATCACATCCATGTCAGAGTTTGGGATGCTGAGGTTTAGGGAGGTTAGTGACTTCCAAAGGGAGTAATGGAGCCATCATTCAAGCCAGGTGCATTTGATTCCAAGAGCCCATTCTCTTAACCATACACAAATGTATTTGGGGCATACAGACATAAATATGGCTTAAATAATTTTTTTAAAAGATTTTATTTGTTTATTCATTAAAGACACAGAGGAGAGAGAGGCAGAGACAGAAGCAGGCTCCATGCAGGGAGCTTGATGTGGGACTCGATCCAGGGTCTCCAGGATCACACCCCAGGCTGCAGGCGATATTAAACCGCTGCGCCACTGGGGCTGCCCGGTTTAAAGAATTTTGTATTCTTTGTTTTTGCTTTGTGTTTTTTATTACTATACAAATTTCACAACTATTAAAGTGCTAAAATGAATTAGAAGTCATCAAGGGGTTTTGAAATCAGAACATTTCCTTTTCTTTTTTTTTTCATGGCGCACTGCCTCAATTTGGATTCCTGAGACAAGGACTTGAGGATATGTAGTTTATTTGGGAAATGATCCCAGGAAGCATATGAAGGGATGAAGAGGAACAGTTTAGGAAAAAAGATGTGTGTGTGTGTGTGTGTGTGTGTGTGTGTAGTCAGATCACTGCAACTGGGGCTCATTATTGCTGAGGAGTCATGTGGAATATGCCTCAAAATAGTTGTACTGAAGACCAAGCAGCCTGGGCTATTTATCTCATGACTCTGTCTTTCATTGTTGAGATTTGCTTCTGGGATTTGCATCCTGGCATGTCTGAGCTGACCCACCTGCAGGCTGAACAAGCTCTCAAGGTGCCAGGTAAAGCGCTCAGGCCAACAGACAG
Source organism: Canis lupus baileyi (assembly GCF_048164855.1). NCBI lineage: Eukaryota > Metazoa > Chordata > Mammalia > Carnivora > Canidae > Canis > Canis lupus. The sequence continues at coordinate 31,273,040 of NC_132838.1, read as the reverse complement.
AAAGATCAATGTGGGAGTGGGTGGGAAGCTGTGGTCAGGGTGTAGGGCAATTGCCCACTGTGGCCACAGGCTAAATGGGACAGGAGTCAAGAGAACATAGGTGGACACCTATATTGTCTGCTATAGTCCCTCATTCCTGCTTTACTTAGATCATTCCTGCCCAGTGTTGAGTAAACTCTGGTATTAATGCATCAAGGTAGCTGTAGGGTGTAAGCTCTAAGAAGAATTTAAAAATGGGAGGATTCGTGAAATCAGTTATAGTCCCTATAATAGCAGCTGTGGCTGAGGCTTTCACAGATATTTCATAACAGCAACTATATCCCCTTGTGGTGATCAAGGCCAATTAACACCAGTATATTAACTCTGATTATTGGTCTGTTGGTCTCCCTGCATGAGGAGCCCCAAATGACCAGTGGCAGCAGCTTTAGCTTCAATGGAACCCTGATTATGTGCCCTGGTTGAAACTCACACCCTCCTGGAGACCTAGACCTCTAATTCTGCAAAGCCAAAATTTTCTATTAGAGGAGGCACAAATTCCCTAGAATAAGACACTGGGAATAAAGGTCCAAGGGGCTGGTCCCAGCCCTAAAAGATCTGTGAGCTGGTATCTTGGCTGAGACTGTAGAAGATTTTAATATTTTATCAGTCTGGCAGCTTCTAGGAGAGAGAGCAGAGAGAGAGAGAGAAAAAGACCAGTGGACTTCATGGTCACGTGCCCATTGTCACACCTCAGCTCCCTTAATTGAAGAAAATGTTATACAGGATCTCATGTCAATAACTCATCAACTCCATAAGTCCTTGGATAATAGGGCTGTAGGGGCACTGAAGGCAGGGAAGGGAAACAGAAGTAAACAACTCTGATAGGATGAATTACTGCCCATTCCAGGCTGGAAATGTCTGAAGTTTCCAAGTGCGTAGCTTATTTTTTTTGAGAGGCAGTTCATTTGACCAACCTGTCTCTCCATCTAACATCCTCAAGATGCATTCCATCTGTGTTCCCTCTGTGCCTGTGGGATAGATCAACCAGGTCCAGCAGTTCTTTCTGTGGATGGATCATCTCTTTCTGTGCGTGAACTTTACTCTCCCACTAAGGATATCCCAAGGTCTCAGCCTAGGTATGGGTCTAGAAGCAATGAGGGAAGGAGCAATGATAAGGACACTATCACCTTGTGAGGCATCTGTGTCAAGTAAAGAACTTCCTGTGGTTCCAGGCAATGGGAGGTAAAAGTAATTTTTCTCTGCTAAGGGGTAGGGAACCATTCTGCTAGGATGGAGCTTTCCACCCAATGCCCCCATCCCAGGTCTTAGAGTCTCATTCCCTATCAGAGCCTGATTTTTAACATGAAGCCCTAGGACTGTGTTTTCAGTTTCATTAGTATGTCTATCATCCTTATACCGAATCCTAGGCTGGATTTGCAACACAGCTTGCTCTGCAGATATAGGAGATAAGGACCTCTTTAATGCTTTCCAGGAGGATTCCTGGCTTTCACATTGTGCCATAGTGAATTGATGCTCAGTTGACGCCAACCTTTTATTCCTTCACTCCAGTTAACAATCCCACCATCCTTATCATTACTGCCCCCATATCTTTCAAGTGCTTCAGAGAGCCCAGAAGCCCGTGCTTCCTTTTCCATCCAACTATCACAGAGAGTGCTTTAGTAACTGTGATGCCCCAGGCTGTTAGGAGTCACTGCAGAGGCACAGACCACCAGCAGGGCCATTCAGCCTGCCATCTGACTGGAGTGAGCTACTGGCAGGCTCCATCTTGAGGCCCCTCCCAGAACCACTTGCCTTAGATTGTTTTTTTTTTTCCCAAAGTAGAACATAAAACAAGGATTTAAGTAGAGGTAATATTTGGGAGGTGAGCTCAGGAATCCCAAGTGAGGAAAGTAATATAGAGAAGGGGAAAAAGCCAATAAAGTGTATGTTACTGTTACTGCTTCTGGCTATTGTGTAGGCACCTGGGGCTAGGCCTGCTACAGACCCTCTGAGCAACCATGCAGAACTGTCCTATAGCAGATGTAGAAACTGGAGTATTTATCAACTCACCTCCATCCCTGAATGATTGGGGATTAGATCCTCAGCACTTCAGAGGAGTCTTGTGCTGGGGCTAACAAGTTGGTCAAATCCCTCAGGCAAAGAGGCAGAGACACAGCTGCTTGGGGGTGTGCATGGGAACCATCCATCACAGCTGTGGGGTGAACTCAGCAGTGGGCCAATGGGCTTTCAAGGTAGGCATCAACAGCATCTACTACACAACCCTATCATCATTTAGCAGAAGTCTGGCTGGGAAATACATCTCTGGATTATTTACCCCATTCACTTCCATTGGTTTTCATAGCCCATAGGATTACATTGCAACTGGGTAGTATGGCTTACAAAACCCTCCATAATCTGGCTCTGTCTGCTTTTCTATCTTGAAAGAAATTCCTCTCTAAACCACTGTTCTTATCTTTCCTCATCCTCTCCCTTTTGCATTCTCCCCAAAAATCTGAATTCTTCTTTCATATTATCTAGAATTGTTTCTCCCTTTCTCTGAAGCCCTGACACTAGCTAACCACCAAGCTCTGGCCCCTCTTGGCTCACCAAATCATTCTTATGCCACATCATTGCGTATTTATGAAGTAAAATAGCACAGTGATTATGAGTAGACTTTGGCGTCAGGTATCTTTGCTTATTACTAGCTGTGTGACATTCAGCAAATATTTAATATCTTCAAGATTCAGTTTATCTATCGGTTAAAAGGTGGGTAATTATAGTTGCTGTGAGAATTAATTGAAAGACTATACAAAAACAGCACAGCACAATGCTTGACATATACCAAGTATTTAAGAAATTGGAGCTACTGTTATTTGTATATATATTGAGGATGATTTTTTGGGGACTTTTTAACATTGCTTCCCCCCGAACCCCGCCATCAGCCTTGTTTTACTGAGGCTCTTCCTTGGGTTAACAATAGGAATCAAGGAGGGGTAGAAATCAAAGAAAGATTGGAAAGCTAATACTGTGTCCCTGTGGGTGTGGCATTCACCCCTTCAGAGAAAGAATAAAAAACACTAAAATCAGGAAGTAGTTGGCCAGCTTTGAATCTCCAGGCTGATTTTCTTGAGTCTTCCCTAGTTGTGAAATCAACCTAATTGAAAGATAAAAGGAGTTTCTATATTCTAAAAGTTCCCTTACATATGAAGAGCAAAGTGGGGAGGTCTGATTACAAGGTCTTACTCTAAGCCTTAGGTAGAGAGAACTCAGGATGTGATTTATGTCAAGTTTCTACTAAACAGAACAAGAAAGCTTCCTGCTCCAAAAAAGGAATGGGTGGGGGGGGGCGGTAGAAGAAGAGTGTAGCTGAAACATCCTACTTCTCCTCTTGGGATAAAACTTGGGGTTGAAAAGAGGAATCAAAGAACAGTAGAAGTCACAAAGAAGTAGAGAGGAAAGCTAATATGCATGGGGGTGTGAGTGGTATTGTGTACCCAAGGAAAACTTTAAAAAGCCTTCTCTCTCAGCGTGGGAGGTGTGGAAGTACTCCAAATCCTCCCCACCCTCCACCCCACCATATAGGAGGCAGTGCCAAGGGTGGATGAAGGGGCTATCTGATAATCTGATGAGGTTAGAGGTTAGAAAAATGGCTCACATTTATTGAGCTTTTTTTTTTTTTTTCCAAACAAAGTGCTTTGCCTTTTATTATCCTTGTATCCCTGTGAGAGAGAACAGACATTGTGACATAAAGTAGGCATGTGACTTGGACAGAATTTACTAGAAACCAGAGAGTGAAAGCCAGGTTTAACTTCTACATTTTGACCAATAATTAACATTTGCCCATCTGGTCTTCATTAATGAGGTGTCTTAGAGATATCAGACACACCCTTCAACACATGTAATTACTAGAGAATGAGCTCAGCATGTTCAGAAAAGGAAGTGACAACATGAGGATCTGGCCATTCTGGCACCATTACATTCAACTGTCAGTTTTGGATTGGAGTCTTTCACATCCTTTCACAGCTTCTGGATTTCCACACTAGATTCATCTGTCTTCAATCCGAATGTCTTCAAGGGGTCATTATTTTGTTTTAAAGCCTCAAAGAGCATCCTTATTTCATTTGCCCCTAGATATTCTGGCCTAGATCCAGAGTTTCCAGCCTCTGACTGCTAATGAGAGCTGACGCACAACCCTTTCAACAGAAAGCAATACTGGAACAGTTCTAGAATCCCAGATACCATGCTACGTGCCTCTCTATGCATTACTTCATTTCATCTTCCTGACCACCCGATAAGGTAGATAATGTTTTTTTTCTTAGCCCCATATTACAGATGAAGGACAAAGGCATAGTAACGTTAAGTAACTTACCTAAAATCACAAAGCTAGTAATTGGCCGGACCAGGACTCAATCTCAGGCCATCTGGCAAGACAGCCAATGCTTTTGCATTGCCACTTAAGGGCTCCAGGTATTCACAGCACCTGCTGAAGCCAACGAGGGGCCATGTCAGCAGTAGTTGATGGCTGGAGTCCCTGAGAAGTTGCCTCTGTGCCTTGCTAGAACCAAGGAAACAGACTGTTCATCACTCCAGGGATGAGCCTTTGCCAGTGGAGATGTAGGCAATTTGGACTCAGTAGAGAAGATTAGGATTAATTCATTATAAAGTCTGTACCTCTCCACGAAGTGATAAATGTTTCTTGTTGTCTTTCTGTGAAAGGGGAGATGGATGGATGAAAGATGCTCGAGGATGGGCTAAACAAAGAAGTGTGAACTTTGGATGACTCAGCATTTACTCTAGAGGAATAAAGGTCACCTAAGACAGACTTTAAACCAGAACAAACTGTGACCTTTCACTGGCAACTTTAAGTCCACTTCTCCCTTTTCCCATCCCCTGCCATCACCAAGGGGCAAAATGAGGACAGTTATGGAAAGCACAAGAGCTATGTCTTATTTGTGTGGCACACTTGTAACGCTTGCAGTGTGCAAATGTTGGCTCTTCCGCCTCTATGCTTCCATTTCATCGTTGCTAAACTGCCAGCCCCCTACAGGCAGAAAACATGCCTTGATTGTCATTGCCAACATAGAACATAAGGTCTGGTGCACAGAGAGATTCACTCATGCCTCCTGAGCAAATGAATGAATGAACAGATGAATTAACAAACAAATCCCTTACAGCATTTCTCTCTTAAGTATCTCCCTTCCCCCACCCCTGCTTGTGCTCGCTCTTAAATAAATAAATAAATAAATAAATAAATAAATAATAAATAAATAAATAAATATATTTTTAAAAAGGAAGGAAAATTCAGTTGCAGACTAATTCATGCAATATGAATATATTTACAGAAGATTAAAAACCCATCAGGCAGGTACTTCATTGTGTATGGATATTATTGTAACAAAAGCATAAAACATGGACTGGAAAAATGTACACCAAATTTGTGGTAAGATTATTTTTAGGAAAGGAGAAAAGGAGTGAGACTTGAGATGAAAATAAAAATGACAAAATGTCACTTTTTTTTAACCTGTGTTTAAAAACATAGAAATAAATAAATACTGTATTCCTTATACTTCTCTAAATATTTAAAATGTTTCCAAATCAAAAATGGGTTTCTATAATAGACAAAACTGAAATTTTGTTACAGTTTGCAAGGATTCTCACTTTTCAAAAATTGTGAATTTCCATGACAGCTTTGTAAATGCAGACACATTAGTATTATTTATTTTTCAAACTTAATGCTTTATAAGAAATACTCATCCTATCCAGAAACACTGCAAATATTTTCCCAAGTTCTTGTGTTCTTTAAAAAAACAAGTCAAAGTGATGCATATGCTGAACTTAAAAATCACACGGTTCAAAAAGCTTGCCATGAAAACAGTGGGTGTTACCCATTCTCTCCTTGCTCTTCGTGTCCAGACTGCTAAAGCAATAACCACAGAAAACTGTTTTAGCTGTTTCTTTTGATATTTACCTCTATCCTTCAAATCATATGCCTTTATCCTTGAGTTTTTTATTTTAAATTGACCTCTTACCATGAAAGATAAGGACATATCCATCCATATTTTATATCCTTCCCACTCACCCCAACAGATCTGTGTGCACAAACACATACACAAACACACAGAGGCATGCATGCATACAGACCCTCCTCTTACCAAGTTTCCACTATTTTTGGTTGTATCAGTTTTCATATTTTGTATTATTATGGTCATGTAAGCATAGTTCTTGTGAAATTTATAATGAGTCTTAGTATTGGTTTTAAACCACATGCAGCACTTCACATCTCTGCTCTGCTTTTCTGTAACTCCTATTAGTCATTTGTTGGACCTCTTTGTTACATCTTCTAAATTTTCTGTCAGTTTCTTTTCATTGTTTCTTCTCTTCTTTTTGTTTTACTTTCTCTTCCAGTTCTCATTTCTTTGTCTTTTTATGCTTCCTTTGCGGGGATTTTCTCAATATTAATCTTTCAATCTTCCTGGAATCTAAAAAAATTTTTTTTCCAACATCTATTTAACTTCCAAGAGCCTTTTATTATTCCCTAATTATTTCTCTTTTTTAAAAAGTAATTATTCTGACTTATTTTGTGGAAGCAAAATCTCTCATTTCCCACATTAATAATAAGTTTTTTTCTGGTCCAATCCATGTCCCTTTTTCCTTTGAGCTCCATTTTTAAAAATTACTTATGCATATATTTTGGTCTCTATTTTTCAATTTTTAGGTTTTCCTTGGATATTTGATGATCCTCAGTTGTTTGCTTATATTTCAGACTAGGACACAAAAAAATTTAGTTTGGAAACTCCTTGTATATTGATTGGGCTCATCTTAGTGAGAATCACAATTGGTTAAGGGGGTGGATATGGTTTGAAGGACTCCAAATTGCCAATATATGTAAGTCTTGTTTCTTGGGCAGATCAGTTTTCCTAGAGCAGAATTTTCCAATAAGAGAGAGCCTGGTTGTTATTATTCTAGTCAATGGGAGAATGAGCTGGAACTTTCATCAGTGAATATGTAGACTTTAACCCACTTGTTTTCAACATGTGCCTTATTTTGCCCTTAGCTGTGATTTGTCCTCAATACACTCTGGGCATATTTATAGTCTCCTGCTAAAGCTGAGGATGTTAACTGTGTAGTAGAGAAGGGAAACTGGGCTTTGATATGCTTCTTGTAAAAACTTTGGATCTATCCTCCTAAACTTCATGTTGAGTCTTTGCGTTCAGAGATAGGATTTGTCTTTAATTCCTGAACCTCTCTGAAGCAGGAATCAGCTTGCCTCTTGTTGGCTTACCTCTCCCCCCACCCTGCAGCCATTTTAAAGATTAAAAAACCCTTAAAAATTTTAACATGTGCTGACAGGGGAAGATCTTAATACACTTTGAAATGCAAAAAGTAAATTTGATCTCTGTGATCTAGTGCTCGCTTCGGCAGCACATACTAAAATTGATCTCTGTGATCTTATTTCTCCATATATAAATATATATATACATACAAAGTTGCACATGGATATATATATGTATACATATGTTACATAACATGTGTGATGTATGTATTTGTGTGTATGTTTAATAGACAAAGAAAGAACCATGAACAATACATATCAATCTTAACAGTTGTTAATTCTGGAAACTAGATTGAGTAGGGTATGACTTTCATTATTTATTTTTTAATCTTTTATTTTTTAAACAAGCATGCTTAAACTTTATAATAATTATTATTGTTAGGGGTATAGGTTTAATAGCTATTTCCAGGTGATAAAGGAGGCTTTAAAATACTATGTACTATATATATATATATATATATATATATATATATATATATATATATATAT